>NC_139992.1:29076616-29514116 GCF_964263955.1 Coregonus lavaretus | reverse complement strand
ACTGCATTGCTGCTGAATTTTTCATGCTCAACATTTTCCTGTGTGCATCAAGAATGGTCCACCACCCAAAGGACAACATGGGCCAGCATCTTAATATTTTGTACATTCAGTTTAGAATAGAAGCATTTGAATTTCAGTTAATTAAATTCTATTTACTTTCATTTAAATTCAAATTGCAATTCTGTATCCTGTTTACTACTTACTTAAATTAAAATCCAATTCAAATTCAAGAATTGAATTGGAATATATGAGGCATTCTCAATTCAATCCTGATGTAAGTGTGGTAAATGATGTACCATGTAAAATCATTGAGATATTAAAAGAAGAGGCATATACAGCAATTGTGTGTGTGTGTGTGTGTGTGTGTGTGTGTGTGTGTGTGTGTGTGTGTGTGTGTGTGTGTCTCACCTCCATCCATCGTGGCGTAGGTAGCTGAAGGCCCCGTCTATGATGCTGGCAGTGAACTGACCTCCCGTGATGAACAGTGTGTTTACTGTCACCAGCTGGCCTCTCAGGTGGGGGGGAGACGCCTCAGCTATGTACACTGGCACCGTCATGGACGCAATACCTACTCATGTGGGATGGGGCAGAGGGAAGATGAGGAGTGTAAAACTGTACAGTGTAGGGTGAAAATGCCCCTAGACGTTAATCTCGGATCAGTACCCCACTAATGGTTAAGGTTAGGATTGGGGGAGGGGAAGCTGATACCAGATCTGCACCTAGGGGAAACTTTACCCCGGATCATACAGTACAGTCAAAGTTTATGGATAAGTGTAAATTCAGCTTTTATGATTAGTTCAGTTCACTGGTTTACCTCATTCAAGTACAGTGGTATAGGGTCTGAGTTAGGCATTAAACAACATATCCTCTCCACACTCCTCTACATCTGTCAATCAAGTGGAAGCTGAGTGTCCTCAGCCACATCCCTCATCTAGAGAACCTGACCAATCAAAACATTCAACCTCAGAGCTGCTGCACCAATCACACACTAGCCAATAGGGCACTAGAGCCCTCATCATTGTAAACAACATCAATCATGTCTGACAGACTAAACAACATCAACCACAACATCAGTCATCTCTGTAACCAGATCTACAACATAGATCTCAGGTGCATCCACTCCATCAGAGATACTGTAGCCTATACAGTATGTAAGTCAGTGGTGTTCTCAGCTGCTGCAGCCACAGACCATGCCAAAACTACTACATATTTACACTGACTGCTAGAACAAACAACATGTGTTTGCCCGGATTAATCTGACAAGGGCCGTGACATCACGGCTCCGCTCTGCGCACACACCGATAAGGGACTATTAATAGCACCCACAGTGCACTGCTTCCTGTCTCTCCTTCAGTTGCCCGGCAGATGACGTAGCTACCTGTTGCCATGGGAACAGCTTGATTCACCATGCAGCCTTGCCATTATACGACACCGGCTGGGGTAAATCATTATCTGGGAGACGTGAGACATTTTTATTGGCGTTTCATTCATTTTTTTTGAAACCCAGGAGTAAGGGCTGGAGGGATGGGTCCTACTGTTAAAGGTAGGGACCCTAGGGGTGTCGTTCATACGGTACACACCTGGGGTGACCAACCCTAGATGTGTGGTTCATAGAGTTACCAACTGCACCTGTAGAGCTACTAGGTGTGCAGATTTTTTTGCTCCAGCCCTGCAGTAGCCTAACACACCTGATTCAGCTGATCATGGTCCAGACTCAGAGTGAGGTCCTTGATTAGTTTAATATTTCAGTCAGGTGTGTTAATGCAGGACTGGAGAAAAAGCATGCATACCCAGTTCCTCCAGTGGGTAACACCACCAAGTAAACAACTAGAGCTGAGCATGCTTCAACATTGATAAAAGGTTCTACTCGGTTTGCTCTTCTGTCAACGGCCGCTCCTCTACATCCACATTTGACATGTTAGTCATTTTATTTTCATCATACGCAAGCAGAGAACAGAACAAATAACTGAACCAAACACATGGTTGTGAATGCAATTAAGAGTATAGGAGGGTTTATTATGTTGGAAAGTTTTTATTGTGGATTAAAATAAAGGAGAGAGAGAGAGAGAGAGAGAGAGAGGCAGAGAGAGAGAGACAGACAGAGAAAGAGACAGAGACAGAGAGACAGCTAGAGAGAGAGTGAATGTTTTTGGGATGTTATCCTAATGTTAGATAAATCCCTAATGCAGGACATACACTACACGATTTGGCCACAAATTCGCCACGTTTTTGCAGTCCCAGACACATTTTCATGATCGGGGTGAAATCCTATGAATTTGGGATAGGATCAGTACGTCGGGACGCGCCTAATCTGAGCGAGTCAAGGACACACCGATGATGGCTGTTCCGTTTTCCAGACCCCTGTTGGATGTCCCGATAATTTTCTGACGTCAGAAATGTTGGCCATGCAACTTGCAGTATGAGAAGTGCTATGACGCGATTGGGCAAGGACTACTGCCAATAGCCAATGACGACTCAGCATGTGAGACCAAAACAATGATGGCGAAGTGGAAAGCAACAACAACACGCACCATGTGGACCGAGGTGATGGAAGACAGATTGGTGGAGCTGTGGACAGAACACAACTGCCTTTTCAATATTACCTCTGCGTAAGATTAGATTATTTCATATGATTTCATATTAAGTCAATATTCTGCGTCTCCGTCTCTTTTTTTATTAGCTAATGTTCTAGGAATGTTCCCGGCTTGCTGGGTGGGTTCTGAGAGAGTGGGAGAGCCCTCCTTTCCTCCCCCTCTTGTTATCATCGACAGCCTTTGGTCAGTCTCTCTGGTCTCTCCAGGCCTTTACTCAGTTCTCAGACACATGTGGAGTCCACCAGCACCAAGACTCTCACAGTCACAGCCATCCATTATAATGACCTCTCATTTCAGGACAAAGGACAGCGGCACACACAGTCCTGAAAGGAACTAGCATCATGTGTCAAAGGCTTTCTGTTTATGGCAAGTTGTCACCCTGTGGAAGTCATGGAATTCACACTGTGGGTTTCAATGGAGGACTAGTAGCACTCTCTATAATTCAAAAGGTGCATGCTACTGCAGTAGGGGTCATGGATTTTCAGGATCAGACTGAAATATCCCATCCACAGTAAGAAAGTCTTCTTTTATTTCACCTTTATTTTATCAGGGACTCATTCTGAGACCAAGGTCTACTTTACAGAAAATACACACATCAAACTATCAATACGAAATGCAAGCAGAAAGAAAAACACGGTCATAAAAAACAAACACATTCATCAGTAATAAGGTCCTCAATCAGCTTTCTGAATTGCCCTAGAGGCACCAAAACATCCAATTTCAGATTTTTTTAAAAAGATTGTTCAACAAATAAGGTGCAAGAAAACAAAAAGCTGATTTCCCTAACTCAGTAAAGACCAAAGGAATTTCCAGAGTTAGCCATCCCTGAGACTGTGTGTGGTAACTCATATGTCTAAAGTTTAGTAATGATGTTAGTTACAGTGGGACTTTTTGTAAAATGGCTTTATAAATGAAAACATAGCAATGTATCAACCTACGTGACATCAAAGAGGGCCAACCAACTTTCTGGTAGGGAATGCAGTGATGAGTATTAAAATTGTTGTCTGTAATGAAGTGCAATGCGCTATGATAAACTGCATCTAACGGCTTTAAGAAGTGGCAGCTGCGTTCATATAGATGATGTCGCCATAGTCTAGGACCAATAGGAACGTCGACTGAATAATCTGCTTTCTATTATTTAGCGAGAGGCAGAACCTATGTCTATAGAAGACCATTTTTATTCTCAGCTTCTTAACTAACACATCAATATGCAATATCCAAAGTACATATGCTCAAATCATCAAACATATTATTATGCGCTCTAAAGAACAACATATACTTAGTTTTACCTGCAAGAGAACAACATATACTTAGTTTTACCTGCATTCAGTACTCATTTCAGGTCAATAAAGTTTTTCTGAAATACAACAGTCAGACTGTAGTTCAGATAGAGCAAGGTCAACCGTGGGGCCAATAGTATACACAACAGTATCATCGTCATACAAGTGCATGTTAAAATGTTTTGCAGACAAGTTGATATTGTTAATGTAAACAGAAAAATTTACTAGGACTCAGAATCGACCCTTGCAGGACACCTTTCGTAATATCCAGGAAACCTGATTTAACACCATCATTAAGTAATTTTTCAATCAGTTAAGGTATGTTTTGATTGAGATCAAATGAGGACTTCAATGTTGTTGGTCAATAAATACCTATCTGCCAATAATAAAACGGACAATATCATTCAATAGAAACAGATCATCATCATTCTGTGCCTTATAGTCATACCACAGAACAAGGATGCGTCCCAAATGGCACCCTATTCCCTATTTTGTTCACTATTGACCAGAGCCCTATAGGCCCTGGTCAAAAGTAGTGCACTGTGAAGGAAATAGGGTGCCATTTGGGACTCCGCACAGTTCTCCCCCAGCTCTCCCATGTGTTCACCTAAAGGTCAACTCACCAGTAATTGGCCCAAGATATTGAGATGGACCAAACCCCAGGCTTGTGTTAAAGACCAGTCAAAGGTACGCATTTCTGCCTCCTCCTGACAAACGCCAAGAATGACCTTCCCGCTTTCACTCAGAAATGCTAAGCAATTAAAGTTATGAAGAGCCCGGCCTGCCGTCATGTAAATGTGATTGGACGTGTGACAGGGTACGCTCGGAATACAGTGGGGTCCGAAATTATTTATAAAGATGAGCAAAAATGACTGTATAAAATACTGAGGTATACTGTATGCAAAAAAAGGGAAAATTATATTCTGTTATGCTAAAAAAATTGCTCAGAGAAAGAGATTTTGTTTAACAAGTAATAATTGTTTTTCTCACATCCCTGTTTTTAATACCTTACTTGCGAGGATAACGGCATTAAGCCTTTTTCTAAAATGGGAGGGATCTTAGACCATTCCTCCATACAGAATCCTTCCAGATCCTTGATATCCATGTGGGAGCAAAATAGCTCCATAACATCAAAGGTCCACCACTATATTTTACAATAGGTATGCAGCCTTATGCTCATGCATTCAAATTCGATGGCTGGATAAACTGCCTCTTTCAATCTTGGGAAAATAATAACAATTCAATATGTTTTGAAAGATTGATGTGTCTGTGGGGTAATATTGAGGGAGAAGAGAGTGAGAGTCTACTCTGTGTGTGTGAGTATGTGTGTGTGAGTATGTGTGTGTGTGTGAGAGAGAGAGAGAGAGAGAGAGAGAGAGAGAGAGAGAGAGAGAGAGAGAGAGAGAGAGAGAGAGAGAGAGAGAGAGAGAGAGAGAGAGAGAGAGAGAGAGAGAGAGAGAGAGAGAGAGAGAGAGAGAGAGAGAGAGAGGTTTTGGTACTTGAAAGATAAAAAGCTGATTCATATTCGCACAGGCTTACTCGCTGGGTCTATTAATTGGTGTCCAAAACAAAAACAAAGATCAGCTAATGACTATGACTAGTACATCCAAACAGCAAAAACACACAAAGCATAGCACCCTTCGTCCATTCCTCCATGTATTGTGCTCAATTAAACCAATAATTAAGACAAGGCTTAAAAGTGATGACTTCCTAGCTTGGCACACTACTTTACCACTACATGATTTTCCTGCCCAAAGTGATGTGCGTTTGACTCCATACAATTAACATTATTCTACTAAGCATGACACGCCAACCTTCATTCCCTGTCAAAGGCAACGTCAAGACTATGAGTCACCCAGAAGTTGCTATAAATACCTTTGGTACAGTGAGGGAAAAAAGTATTTGATCCCCTGCTGATTTTGTACGTTTGCCCACTGACAAAGAAATGATCAGTCTATAATTTTAATGGTAGGTTTATTTGATCAGTGAGAGACAGAATAACAACAACAAAATCCAGAAAAACGCATGTCAAAAATGTTATAAATTGATTTGCATTTTAATGAGGGAAATAAGTATTTGACCCCCTCTCAATCAGAAAGATTTCTGGCTTCCAGGTGTCTTTTATACAGGTAATGAGTTGAGATTAGGAGCACACTCTTAAAGGGAGTGCTCCTAATCTCAGTTTGTTACCTGTATAAAAGACACCTGTCCACAGAAGTAATCAATCAATCAGATTCCAAACTCTCCACCATGGCCAAGACCAAAGAGCTCTCCAAGGATGTCAGGGACAAGATTGTAGACCTACACAAGGCTGGAATGGGCTACAAGACCATCGCCAAGCAGCTTGGTGAGAAGGTGACAACAGTTGGTGCGATTATTCGCAAATGGAAGAAATACAAAATAACTGTCAATCTCCCTCTGCCTGGGGCTCCATGCAAGATCTCACCTCGTGGAGTTGCAATGATCATGAGAACAGTGAGGAATCAGCCCAGAACAACACGGGAGGATCTTGTCATTGATCTCAAGGCAGCTGCGACCATAGTCACCAAGAAAACAATTGGTAACACACTACGCCGTGAAGGACTGAAATCCTGCAGCGCCCGCAAGGTCCCCCTGCTCAAGAAAGCACATATACAGGGCCGTCTGAAGTTTGCCAATGAACATCTGAATGATTCAGAGGAGAACTGGGTGAAAGTGTTGTGGTCAGATGAGACCAAAATCGAGCTCTTTGGCATCAACTCAACTCGCCGTGTTTGGAGGAGGAGGAATGCTGCCTATGACCCCAAGAACACCATCCCCACCGTCAAACATGGAGGTGGAAACATTATGCTAAGGGGGTGTTTTTCTGCTAAGGGGACAGGACAACTTCACCGCATCAAAGGGACAATGGACGGGGCCATGTACCGTCAAATCTTGGGTGAGAACCTCCTTCCCTCAGCCAGGGCATTGAAAATGGGTCGTGGATGGGTATTCCAGCATGACAATGACCCAAAACACACGGCCAAGGCAACAAAGGAGTGGCTCAAGAAGAAGCACATTAAGGTCCTGGAGTGGCCTAGCCAGTCTCCAGACCTTAATCCCATAGAAAATCTGTGGAGGGAGCTGAAGGTTCGAGTTGCCAAACGTCAGCCTCGAAACCTTAATGACTTGGAGAAGATCTGCAAAGAGGAGTGGGACAAAATCCCTCCTGAGATGTGTGCAAACCTGGTGGCCCACTACAAGAAACGTCTGACCTCTGTGATTGCCAACAGGGTTTTGCCACCAAGTACTAAGTCATGTTTTGCAGAGGGGTCAAATACTTATTTCCCTCATTAAAATGCAAATCAATTTATAACATTTTTGACATGCGTTTTTCTGGATTTTGTTGTTGTTATTCTGTCTCTTACTGTTCAAATAAACCTACCATTAAAATTATAGACTGATCATGTCTTTGTCAGTGGGCAAACGTATAAAATCAGCAGGGGATCAAATACTTTTTTCCCTCACTGTACATCGAATTCTTATTGAATGCCAAACAGCGTGAAATCTTGTAAAAGCCTACTACCTCCAAAAACACCATATCAGTAACCCTGACATCAAGCCAGTCAGATATCAGTAACCCTGACAACAAGCCAGTCTTAAAGTAGTGGGATGAAGTTAGTAACATTTGGTTTGATTATTGTTTTGGTATATGGCTAAATAGTAGGGGTGTAACGATCCATCTACTACATCGATGTATCGATTTATATTCCTATGATCCAACTACATCGATCTGTGCTCGGCGAGTTGGCCTTTTGGACAACATATATCAATCTAACATCGTTTTAAAATGTAATAAATCGATTGTATCGATACTAGGAAATAACCCATTGGATTTAAGCACGTCAGACTTTATATGGATGTTTTTTCTTAGCACTTTTAATGATAAAGGCTTTAAACATTACTCGATTCAGTCTGCCTATCCGTGACGTCATCGCCCCGCGCCAGCAGCAGCGCAAAGGCGCAAAGACAACAAAACATAGCATGGCGGACGACAGAGGAGAAGCCGACGAGCGAGAAATTATCAAGCCACCATTGCGGTCCTTACAAGAAACAGGAATCTAGGAAACTTCACCTGCACTGTCCAGTATCCAGGTATTTATTTCAGTCACACTGGTTGAATTTTTGGCTAAAAGGTTACTGAATCGATTTCAAGTCACTGAATCGTTTCGGATCGTATCGTTCTAAATGAACCAATATCGTCCTTGAATCGTATCGACAACCACGAATCGTGATACAAATCGAATCGTTGTTAAAACGAATCGTTACACCCCTACTAAATAGCCATATCCCAGCAGCAGGACTGCTACCTCCGCCTTTGTGCAAGGAGGAGCAGGAGGAGCACTGCCAGAGCCCTGCAAATTGACCTCCAGCAGGCCACAAATGTGCATGTGTCTGCTCAAACGGTCAGAAACAGACTCCATGAGGGTGGTATGAGGGCCCGACGTCCACATGTGGGGGTTGTGCTTACAGCCCAACACCGTGCAGGACGTTTGGCATTTGCCAGAGAACACCAAGATTGGCAAATTCACCACTGGCGCCCTGTGCTCTTCACAGATGAAAGCAGGTTCACACTGAGCACATGTGACAGACGTGACAGAGTCTGGAAACGCCGTGGAGAACGTTCTGCTGCCTGCAACATCCTCCAGCATGACCGGTTTGGCGGTGGGTCAGTCATGGTGTGGCTGGCATTTCTTTGGGGGGCCGCACAGCCCTCCATGTGCTCGCCAGAGGTAGCCTGACTGCCATTAGGTACCGAGATGAGATCCTCAGACCCCTTGTGAGACCATATGCTGTTGCGGTTGGCCCTGGGTTCCTCCTAATGCAAGACAATGCTAGACCTCATGTGGCTGGAGTGTGTCAGCAGTTCCTGCAAGAGGAAGGCATTGATGCTATGGACTGGCCCGCCCGTTCCCCAGACCTGAATCCAATTGAGCACATCTGGGACATCATGTCTCGCTCCATCCACCAACGCCACATTGCACCACAGACTGTCCAGGAGTTGGCGGATGCTTTAGTCCAGGTCTGGGAGGAGATCCCTCAGGAGACCATCCGCCACCTCATCAGGAGCATGCCCAGGCGTTGTAGGGAGGTCATACAGGCACGTGGAGGCCACACACACTACTGAGCCTCATTTTGACTTGTTTTAAGGACATTACATCAAAGTTGGATCAGCCTGTAGTGTGGTTTTCCACTTTAATTTTGAGGGTGACTCCAAATCCAGACCTCCATGTGTTGATAAATTTGATTTCCATTGATAATTTTTGTGTGATTTTGTTGTCAGCACATTCAACTATGTAAAGAAAAAAGTATGTAATAAGATTATTTCATTCATTCAGATCTAGGATGTGTTATTTTAGTGTTCCCTTTATTTTTTTGAGCAGTGTATTTCAAAATGGCCTCCTATAGGCTCGGGGACCAATCACAATCGGACACAAACCATGATCTGATTGGTAACATCAGTTGCAAAAATCTTACCAATAGCATTTTGAAATATATAGCCTAGGCCCTATAGCTAAATGCCTCCTCTGATATTCTATATGTAAAACCCTGAAAACCCCAGGGGCATCTTACCCCTTTTAGGTTGAGAATTTGTTTCTAGCATTAATGTAAGCCAATTTCAGGTGAATCTGGAGGTTATAAATCATACAATATTTTAAACTGCAGAAATAAATCATACAATAGAAATGTTGATTTTGAGTAGGAATGTGAGTTAGCTAGTTAGTTAGCATGAGCTAGCATCTGCTGGGATTTAAGATATATATATATTTTTAAAGAGTGTTAGGCCTACATCATAACCTCATCATAGGTTATTAATAGTGAGATGTGCAATGCCATTTTGTTTTGATATTTGATTTGTCTAATAAAAATATGATAACTAGCTTTCAAGAGTGAATTACTCAAAAATGACTAAATAAAACTGATTAAATGGATTTTAACAAATTAATTTTCAGCGGGCCTCTTGCCCCAGCGGGCATCTTGCCCCAAAGTTGGGCAAGACACCCCTTTTCTAGAATTTGTATTTTAATAACTAAAAAGTTGTCAACTGTGTCCACTTATTTTCTGTGTCGACATACCTAATTCTTACCAAAGTTTGCTTTTTTGTGTAGGCAATTACTTTATTTTAATTTTTTTACCCTACCTGTAAACAGGCTAATTGCGCATGGGCGGAAATGTCTTGTGAATGAGATAAGTAAACAAGTGAAAAGTTGCAGAAACTAAAGAGACACCTTACCAAGTCCAAGCCCGACAATGAGACGTCCGACCAGGAGAACCTCCTTATTGGGAGCTGCGCTAAGCACTATTCCCCCAGCTGTGAAGATAAAACTAGCCAGGAGGATGCAGACCCTGCGCCCGAAAACTCCATTCAAAAACCCGCCGGCCAACGCGGACAGCGCGGCGGCAGCCACTGTACTAGAGATCAGAACCTCCTGCCATAGGGCGCTGAGATTCATCTCCCTCTTGAGCAGGAGCATCGCTCCCGAGATCACCCCGGTGTCATAGCCGAACAGAAAGCCACCCAGCGCGGAGAACGCAGCCAGAACATAAACAAACGCAGGTGTGACATCTTGCTGGAACTGTTTACGCGCCTCTCTCTCCAGGTCCCCGGTGGAGGCAGCTTCATTGGCAGGGACAGCGACAGCCTGGCTGTTGATGCTCGCGTTGGACGGAGCTTTGATGAGGCTCCGCTCTCCGTCATCGTTCACTTTCTTCCTCCTCTCACCCATCAGGTTGCTCATACTACGAAGACTATAGTCATTGTCGCTCGATTTTCGGGACATAAGGGAAACAAACGCACCCACGAAATGTTCACAGGACTGTAGCTGGTTAGTTAGTTGTTAAGAGTAAGTGTTGGTTGTCCTCACAGTCGAGCAACGGTCCAAAAACCGTTAATTATGAAAATTCGAGTTGACAGAAGTTGGTCTGTAGCCGTGATCACAGGCTACAGAAGTGTCATCGCAGTGGTACTGATGAGGGCTGCTCTTTCATTCTCTCTCTCTCTCTCTCTCTCTCTCGCTCTCTCTATGTGAGAGGAAGAAGGTAAGGTAAGGCAAGGCGGAGAGTCCGTGTGTTCGTCTCTGACGTAGATGGTATTGCTCTTCTGCTAGCTGTCATACAGGCACTGGCCGTGTTCCAGAGAATCAAAGTGACTGCTACTGACTGATTTACAAATCACCTTGCATCGACTGATTTACAAATCACCATAAATAACGACTAATTATTATTTGTAGATCAGTCAGTCCGTCACAATTTACCAATGATACACTGCGGTTTTGATCCTCTCGAACACGGCCAAAACCATGTTTTCAATTCAATATGTTTGACAATTTTTTAAAAGCCTATATCGGGCAATCTTTTCAAAATGGGTTTCGATGTGATTGTAGGCTATTTCTGGTATCATTGCATTCCATTGTTTCTTCTATTGAGCTTGTTTATACTGTAGGCTACATTTCCACAATAAAAATGCTTTATAATCATTAGCCTAAATAATGTGGTCTTTCAGTAATCCAGTGAGATTGTGTCGTCTAACTATTTGAAATAGAAAGATGTGCAGTGTGGAAATAATATCTCCCTACACCTGTAATATCCCCATATCTTTCCCATTAGCTTTTCTCCTCAGCAAAAGCAATGATGTTGTGCCCTCTTCAGGGCAAACCTCAATATTTCAATTATATGAATTGAAGTGCTTGTTACACTGAAGAGTGGTTTACTGTATGCAAGTGGTGGGTATATGCCCTGTTATTTCAACAACGCAGTTTCTTCCCCTTTGATTGTAATTTTGTGGGACCTATTTTATGTTTCATAATGTCCAGTCGATGGAAGATTTATCAACACAAGAAGCCATGATCATAGTTCGAATCACTGTGAATGTATACACGTCAATATAGTGGTTCAATATTGAACTCTTCCTTGCAAATATTTATGTGGCACAAAGAATTTCTCCTGCAATCCAAATAACTCTCTCAATGTTAGCAGCCATGTGGTCAGAAATTATATTATGTTGTGCAGGGCTATTCAACTGGCGGCCCGCAGGCCAGATCAGTTTATTAATTTATACTGGCCCTTTGATCAATTCTGAACATTAAAAAAATATCTGCAAAGAAATATCTGCAAAAATCTGACGTTCAGTGCCAAAATGACAAGCACTGTGGTTTTTAGCGGTTTCTAGCACCTAGAAACCGCTAAAATACATTTGGCTTTAGTGTTTCAACGGTTTAAGTTACAAAATATTATGACCCCATTCCTGAAAGCTACCAGTCTAACACATATGTGCCTTCTGTTTCCCTCTCTGGTACTCACAAGGACTTGTTAGAAGGGACTGTGACAAAAAACGCACCCAATGACTGAGGGAAATCAATCAATCAATCAATTTTATTTTATATAGCCCTTCTTACATCAGCTAATATCTCGAAGTGCTGTACAGAAACCCAGCCTAAAACCCCAAACATACTTACTTCCTTCAGACTGGAATTTGGCATTACCTGATATGAAATATCTTTGTTTTATTTATTGAGATGCTTAGTTTTCAGATGATTTAAAAATGACTTATTACTTTTAAGAAGCTATTAATAGGCTAGTTGTTTAAATAAAACAAAATAATGGTGAGCGACCATTGCTCCTTTTCTATGATGATCAAATTTTTGGGTTGCACATCGATTCACGTTGGTTGAGTGCTCTCCACTTCTATCCTAAATACTTTTAACAACATTTAATTTTAAGAAAAGTGCTTTATTGGTGGTTGCGTTGCTTTTTTATGCAGTTCTTCTGAAGAGTAATTGAATGTGGAAAATGTCTGGCCACCTTGCAATTAACCTTTTTTACATCTAGTCTCCGTAAGAATATAGTTGAATAGCCCTGGTGTAGTGTATTGATGTTTTAGCTCAAAATCAATATGTCAACATTGGAGTGGTTTTGCACAGAACGACACCAACTGACCCCCATTCAATTGGCATCCCAAATGGCACCCTATTTCCTATACAGCGCACTACTTTTTACCAGGACTCATAGGGCACTATATTTTGTCAGCGTTATTATTCATGGTTAGTATGCTCAAAATGCTTTGCATGTTTCGTCACAATATTGTTTTGACGTTCGTTTTGGACTGATGCCCGACTGAGCATTCTACTCAATGCATTGTCAATGAGCGCTGATGGAAGATTTAATCCAACGTGCATTAGAGGCTTGGAAATACTATGACATTCAAAAGTAGGCAAATAATTATTAGGAAAACCTTTTGTCATCGTTTTGATCTCGCCAGATTGACTTTAAATGCAGTATAACGTTAGCTAGCTTGATGGAAGGCCACCGGATTTTAGCTAGCTAACGTTAGCATTGCTAGCTATTTCTGACGAACTTTGCTAGCAAATGACAACATTGCCATATGTCTAAAGTAAATTTGATGACAGGATAAGGCTGGTAAAGTTGTTTCCTACTAAATATTTGACTACTTCAGCAATGTAATCGTTTTTCCAGGCACAAAATAGTAGGTAACCTCCGCCCAGAATGACTGGGTTTATCATCACTTTAGGGCACCACTATATCGCCGGCAGAGGGCGGCTTGAGAACGTTCATAACAATGGCATGACGTGACAGAGGTACAACCTATGTGTCTATAGTGCACGCAGTAGGTCTTTTATGATTGGCTACATGTAATGACAAAATGCACGTACACACACACAGGTCTTGTCATATACTGTACTGTACTGTACTGTACTGTCAGAAGGTGGTGGGGTCCTAATTTACACATTCAGCTGGTGGTTCTCTCACATCTCCCTTGAAAACTGGGATGATTCTTGTTCTGGAGGCAGAGCAAAGTCAAAATTGTCTATATATATATATATATATATATATATATATATATAATGTGTTTGTGTGTGTGTGTGTGTGTATGTGTGTGTATATATATATATATATATATATATATATATATATATATACAAACTCAGCAAAAAAAGTTACATCTCTTTTTCAGGACCCTGTCTTTCAAAGATAATTAGTTAAAATCCAAATAACTTCACAGATCTTCATTGTAAAGGGTTTAAACACTGTTTCCCATGCTTGTTCAATGAACCATAAACAATTAATGAGCATGCACCTGTGGAACGGTCGTTAAGACACTAACAGCTTACAGACAGTAGTCAATTAAGGTCACAGTTATGAACATTTAGGACACTAAAGAGGCCTTTCTACTGACTCTGAAAAACACCAAAAGAAAGATGCCCAGGGTCCCTGCTCATCTGCGTGAACGTGCCTTAGGCATGCTGCAAGGAGGCATGAAGACTGCAGATGTGGCCAGGGAAAATAAATTGCAATGACAGCGCTACAGGGAGACAGGATGACAGCTGATCGTCCTCGCAGTGGCAGACCACATGTAACAACACCTGCACATCCGAACATCACACCTGCGGGACAGGTACAGGATGGCAACAACAACTGCCCGAGTTACACCAGGAACGCACAATCCCTCCATCAGTGCTCAGACTGTCCGCAATAGGCTGAGAGAGGCTGGACTGAGGGATTGTAGGCTTGTTGTAATGCAGGTCCTCACCATACATCACCGGCAACAACGTCGTCTATGGGCACAAACCCACGGTCGCTCGACCAGACAGGACTGGCAAATAGTGCTCTTCACTGACGAGTCGCGGTTTTGTCTCACCAGGGGTGATGGTCGGATTCGCGTTTATCGTCAAAGGAATGAGCGTTACACCGAGGCCTGTACTCTGGAGCAGGATCGATTTGGAGGTGGAGGGTCCGTCATGGTCTGGGGCGGTGTGTCACAGCATCATCGGACTGAGCTTGCTGTCATTGAAGGCAATCTCAACGCTGTGTGTTACAGGGTAGACATCATCCTCCCTCATGTGGTACCCTTCCTGCAGGCTCATCCTGACATGACCCTCCAGCATGACAATGCCACCAGCCATACTGCTCGTTATGTGTGTGATTTCCTGCAAGACAGGAATGTCAGTGTTCTGCCATGGCCAGCGAAGAGCCCGGATCTCAATCCCATTGAGCACGTCTGGGACCTGTTGGATCGGAGGGTGAGGGCTAGGGCCATTCCCCCCTGAAATATCCGGGAACTTGCAGGTGCCTTGGTGGAAGAGTGGGGTAACATCTCACAGCAAGAACTGGCAAATCTGGTGCAGTCCATGAAGAGGAGATGCACTGCAGTACTTAATGCAGCTGGTGGCCACACCAGATACTGACTGTTACTTTTGATTTTGACCCCCCCTTTGTTCAGGGACACATTATTCAATTTCTGTTAGTCACATATCTGTGGAACTTGTTCAGTTTATGTCTCAGTTGTTGAATCTTGTAATGTTCATACAAATATTTACACATGTTAAGTTTGCTGAAAATATACGCAGTTGACAGTGAGAGGACGTTTCTTTTTTTTTGCTGAGTATATATATTATACCGTTCAAAAGTTTGGGGTCACTTAGAAATGTCCTTGTTTTCGAAAGAAAAGCAAATTTTTTGTCCATTAAAATAACATCAAATTGATCAGAAATACAGTGTAGACATTGTTAATGTTGTAAATGGCTATTGTAGCTGGAAACTGCTGATTTTTAATGGAATATCTACATAGGCATACAGAGGCCCATTATCAGCAACCATCAGTCCTGTGTTCCAATGGCACGTTGTGTTTGCTAATCCAAGTTTATCATTTTAAAAGGCTAATTATGTTAGCACGGCTGAAAACTGTTGTGCTGATTAAAGAAGCAATAAAACTGGCCTTCTTGAGACTAGTTGAGTATCTGGAGCATCAGCAATTGTGGGTTCCATTACAGTCTCAAAATGGCCAGAAACAAATAACTTTCTTCTGAAACTAGACAGTCTATTCTTGTTCTGAGAAATTAAGACTATTCCATGTGAGAAATTGCCAAGAAACTGAAGATCTCGTACAACGCTGTGTACTACTCCCTTCACAGAACAGTGCAAACTGGCTCTAACCAGAATAGAAAGAGGAGTGGGAGGCCCCGGTGCACAACGGATGAAACTGTGAATTTTGGCCCATTCCTCCTGACAGAGCTGGTGTAACTGAGTCAGGTTTGTAGGCCTCCTTGCTCGCACAGGCTTTTTCAGTTCTGCCCACACATTTTCTATAGGATTGAGGTCAGGGCTTTGTGATGGCCACTCCAATACCTTGACCTTTTTGTCCCTAAGCCATTTTGCCACAACTTTGGAAGTATGCTTGGGGTCATTGTCCATTTGGAAGACCCATTTGTGACCAAGCTTGAACTTCCTGACTGATGTCTTGAGATGTTGCTTCAATATATCCACATAATTTTACTTCCTCATGATGCCATCTATTTTGTGAAGTGCACCAGTCCCTCCTGCAGCAAAGCACTCCCACAGCATGATGCTGCCACCCCCGTGCTTCACGGTTGAGATGTTTTTTCCCAGCTTGCAAGCACCCCCTTTTTCCTCCAAACATAACGATGGTCATATGGCCAAACAGTTCTATTTTTGTTTCATCAGACCAGAGGACATTTCTCCAAAAAGTACGACCTTTGTCCCCATGTGCAGTTGCAAACCGTAGTCTGGCTTTTTTATGGCGGTTTTGGAGCAGTGGCTTCTTCCTTGCGGAGCGGCCTTTCATGTTATGTCGATATAGGACTCGTTTTACTGTGGATATAGATACTTTTGTACCTGTTTCCTCCAGCATCTTCACAAGGTCCTTTGCTGTTGTTCTGGGATTGATTTGCACTTTTTGCACCAAAGTAGGAGACAGAACGTGTCTCCTTCCTGAGCGGTATGATGGCTGCGTGGTCCCATGGTGTTTATACTTGCGTACTATTGTTTGTACTGATGAACGTGGTACCTTCAGGCTTTTGGAAATTGCTCCCAAGGATGAACCATACTTGTGGAGGTCTACAATTTCTTTTCTGAGGTCTTGGCTGATTTCTTTTGATTTTCCCATGATGTCAAGCAAAGAGGCACTGAGTTTGAAGGTAGGCCTTGAAATACATCCACAGGTACACCTCCAATTGACTCAAATGATGTCAATTAGCCTATCAGAAGCTTCTAAAGCCATGACATAATTTTCTGAAAATTTCCAAGCTCTTTAAAGGCACAGTCAACGTAGTGTATGTAAACTTCTGACCAACTGGAATTGTGATACAGTGAATTATAAGTGAAATAATCTGTCTGTAAACAATTGTTGGAAAAATTACTTGTGTCATGCACAAAGTAGATGTCCTAACCGACTTGCCAAAACTATAGTTTGTTAACAATACATTTGGGGAGTGGTTGAAAAACGAGTTTTAATGACTCCAACCTAAGTGTATGTAAACTTCCGACTTCAACTGTATGTATGTATGTGTGTGTGTGTGTGTGTGTGTGTGTGTGTGTGTGTGTGTGTGTGTGTGTGTATATATATATATATATATATATATATATATGTGTACAAATTTATGAAAACCATTTAATATTAGGTATAAGGTTAGCAGTATTTTTAGGGTTAGGTTTAAAATCAGATTTTACGACTGTGGCTGTCACCTAGTGACTACCCTGTAGAGTTGTCCCAATAGATGCCAACCTGATAAAGTATTCTTTCATCTGTCATGCACATGTTCAAGTTTGTTGTTCTTATCCATTGAAGAGAGCCACAAATGGATCAGGTACCTACAGCCCTGTGATGTTCCTATACAGTGCATCATCCTCTAGAGAAAAGCATCCTGCAGTTTATAATATCTCAACAGATCCTTATTGATTTTACAGATAAGATGTTACTATCCTATATAATGGGATGATTAACTAAATCCAGCACAATCTTTCAAGTATTTAATCTTTCATTGACTGATTAACTAATAATGCTTTGAATACAGTGGGCTAATATAGTCCCATTACGTGACCAAACAATGTGATTTTGTGATAAAAGGATATTATGTAAACTACAATCTAATCTGTCAATTTAAATGAAACTTGAATAGAATATCTGCCCATTCCAAAGATTCGAAAGAAATTTTTTCACTTACTAACTATTAAGTCCAAGTAGGTGTAAAATGTCCCACCTAGTCTCATTTGTACCATAAGATGTAATAGTTTTCTCTCTTTGTTTGGCAAAAGGGAAGTGGAGAGGACAATGTGATTTAAGATTTCCTGTTTTTTGTGGAGGTGGGGTGGGGGGGGGGGGTAGAATGATTACTTTTATACTATCCCAGATATTGCTTAAAGAGGTAGGGTTTCAAGATGTAGGCTTAAGGTTTTCTCCTTTTGTTTGTGAACAGGGAAGTGGTGAAGAAAATGGAACAATGAAGTACGTGCAGAATTACATTCGGGAAACTGTAGGTGCTTTAAGACATTGGTTACGAAATATCAGAGTTTAAAAATTAACACTGTATACACTGAGTACACCAAACATTAGGAACACCTTCCTAATATTGAGTTTCAATCCCTCCCCATGTTGGCTCCAATGCTTCCCACCGTTTTTTTGTCAAGTTGGCTGGATGTCCTTTGGGTGGTGAACCATTCTTAATACACATGGGAAACTGTTGAGCGTTAAAACCCCAGCAGTGTTGCAGTTCTTGGCACAAACCGGTGTGCCTGGCACCTAATACCATACCCCTTTCAAAGGCTTTTAAATTTTTTCTTGCCCATTCACACTCTGAATTGCACACACACGATCCATGTCTGAATTGTCTCATTGCTTAAAAATCCTTCTTTAACCTGTCTCCTCCCCTTCATCTACATTGATTAAAGTTGATTTATCAAGTGACATCAATAAGGGATCATAGCTTTCACCTGGATTCACCTGGTTAGGCTATGTCATGGAAAGAGCAGGTGTTCCTAATGTTTTGTACATTCAGTGTAGTACCGTAATGTCTATCTAAGCCAACTCATAGTAGTAAGTGTTTAGCACTGATATCTATTCAGAAATAGCCAATCTCTGTTTTACTTTGAGTGTCACCCCTTTTAACCTTCCGAGAGAGTTGTCAGGGAATATCGCCACGGCTGTGTACATCCCGCTCCAAACCGACACCAAAAATGCTCAAAGATCTTCATTGGACCCTGAACAATCTGCAGATGGATTTACTATTATATTACTATCAACACATTAACTGTCCAACTCGTGGAGATTTTACGCTGGACCGCTGATACATGCCTTTTCGACACGGGTATAAGGCCATCTCCCATCCTCCTTTCAGCAAATCTGACCATGACTCCATTTTGCTCCTTCCTGCTACAAACAAAGCCTCAAGAGGGAAGTTCCGATGGTCAGGTCTGTACAACGCTGGTCTGACCAATCAGAATCCATACTCCAAGACTGTTTTGATCACGTGGACTGGAATATGTTTCGGGTCTCCTCTGGGGATAACATCAATGAATACGTCGACTCAGTCACCAGATTCATAAAAAAATGCATAGATGATGTGGTACCGATAGTGTCTTTCAAAACTTATCCAAATCAAAAACCGTGGATTAATGGCAGCCTTGTCGGGAAACTGAAGGAGAGAGATGCTGCTCATAAACACAGCAAGGTGACCAGGGACAATTGTATGGTTAAACAGTACAAATACATCCTATGCAAATCGCTCAACATGGTGAGACACAATTATAGGGACAAAGTGAAGGAGCGATTCAGCGGGTCGGATACGAGGCGTATGTGGCAGGGGCTTCTAACAATCACGGATTACAAAAGGAAATCCAGTCACGTCTCGGATGTCTATGCCGCCATACCGGACGAGCTAAACACCTTTTTCTCACATTTCGTGCAAAACAACTCTGAGCTGCCGAGGAGAGCCCCTGACGACAACGAGGGCTACGAGCTTACGGTCTCCAGAGTCAATGTATGTAAGTCATTCAAACGTGTTAACCCTCGCAAAGCTGTCAGACGAAATATCTAGCCACGCCCTCGGAGCGTGTGCGGACCAGCTAGTTGTTGTGTTTTTTGACATCTCTCTCTAGCTCAGGCCGTTATCCCCACCTGCTTCAAGATGTCCACTGTCATCCCTGTGCCCAAGAAAGGGAAGGTAACTTAACTGAATGACTACCGATCTGTAGCACTCACTTTTGTCATCATGAAGTACTTCAAGAGGCTAATCAAAGGCTACATCAGCTCCTCCCTCCAAGACACACACAACCCTCTCCAATTTGCCTACCGCCCCGCTACCGGATGACACAATCGCCATTGCACTGCACACTGCCCTCACCCACCTGGACAAGATACATGCCTATGTGAGGATGCTGTTCATCGACTACAGCTTGGCCTTCAATACCATAGTGCCCTTTTAAGCTCACCACAAAGCTCACAGCCCTGGGACTGAACTCCTCCGTATAAAACTGCGTCCTGGACTTCCTGACGGGCCGCCCCCAGGTGGTGAAGCTAGGCAACATTACCTCCTCCACACTGATCCTCAACACATGGGCCCCATAAGGGTGCATGCTCAGGCCCCTCCTGTACTCCGTGTATACCCACGACTGCGTGGCCTCACACAGTTCCAACTCCATCATCAAGTTCGCTGACGACACGACAGTATTAGGCCTGATTACCAACAACGATGAGACGTACAGGGAGGAGGTAGGCCCTCTGACGGTGTGGTGCCAGGTAAACAACCTCTCCCTCAATGTCAGCAAAACAAAGGAGTTGATGGGGACTTCAGGAGGAACCAGGCTGGGCACGCCTCCATCCTCATCAACGAGGCCATCGTGGGGAAGATCAATAACTTCAAGTTCCTCGGCGTACACATCTCAGAAAAGCTGAAATGGTCAAACCACATGGACACCGTATTGAAGAAGGCAAGACAGCGACGCTTTAACCTCAGGAGGCTGAAGAAATTCGGCCTGTCCCAGAGGGCCCTCCTGTTTTACAGGAGCACCATCGAGAGCATACTGCCGGGCTGCATCACAGCCTGGTACGGCAACTCCCCTGTCGCTGACCGCAAGGCATTACAGATAGTGGTACGCTAAGCTGAACGCAACAATAGGATCACACTTCCTGCCCTCCAGGACACCTACAACACCAGGTGTTGCAGGAAGGCCAAGAAGATCATCAGGGACCTCAGCCATCCAAGCCACTGCCTGTGTTCCCCGCTTCCATCACACAGACGTGGGCAGTACAGGAGCGTCATGGCTAAAACTAACAGACTGGCCAATAGAGTCTACCCCCAGACCATCAAGCTGCTGAATAGCCATCACTAGTCAGCTACTTGCTCCCCTTGTCCCCGAACCTGCCCCCCCCCGGACTAGAAATTAGCTATAACTGGGCTAATAACTCACTAACTAGCAAAGAATATGAACACAGGTGTCTACATGCAGCTCTCGCTTTGATATCCAACCAAGCAAATCTACTCGCGACCGCTCATGCTATAAACAGTCCAGATCAAAGTGAATGGGTTCCTGAGAATGGGTTCCTGAGTTTACAAATAACACAAATTATACTTATTTTATTTATTTAATTTACAAAGTTATGCTCACCCAATCCCCCTGTGTGAAAAAGTAATTGCCCCCTTACACTCAGTAATTGGTTGTGCTACCTTTAGCTGCAATGACTCCAACCAAACGCTTCCTGTAGTTGTTGATCAGTCTCTCACATCGCTGTGGAGGAATTTTGGCCCATTCTTCCATGCAGAACTGCTTTAATTCAGCGACATTTATGCGTTTTCAAGCATGAACTGCTTGTTTCAAGTCCTGCCACAATATTTCAATTGGGATTAGGTCTGGACATTGACTAGGCCATTCCAAAACTTCCATTTCTTTTGCCTTTTAGTCATTTCCATGTAGACTTGATTGTGTTTTGGATCATTGTCTTGCTGCATGACCCAGCTGCGCTTCAGCTTCAGCTCACAGACGGATGGCCTGACATTCTCCTGTATAATTATCTGATACAGAGCAGAATTCATGGTTCCTTCTATTAAGGCAAGTCATCCAGGTCCTGAGGCAGCAAAGCATTCCCAAACCATCACGCTGCCACCACTATGCTTGACCGTTGGTATGAGGTTTTTACTGTGGAATGCAGTGTTTGGTTTTCGCCAGACATAATGGGACCCATCTCGTCCAAAATGGCCACCAACCAGACTTCATGGGGCCAGATTAAGAGTGGTTTCACATGGCCAAAACTATATAAATAATAGGTATAAAGCCTAATTATGTCTTAATGCTTAAGGTAGTGTGGAAGACCAAATAAAATGAAACAGGTATGCTATTCATAGATTTTTTTGTTTTTTTTATATGACCAAGCATGTTAAATAAATGTGCCAAAATGGGGATCTGAATGACCAATTTTTAAAAAGTTTTTTTTTCATATTTGGAACTTTCACATTAACACATCACAGTTCCTCCACGTCAAAATATTTAATTATATCTGTGGATTTGAATTATATAAAATACTTCTCAAAACAGTGCTTTGATATTTAGCAATATGGTAAGTATTTCTCCCATACTGTATATTTCATTCAAATCAACATGGATACCTACAGTGCCTTCAGAAAGTATTCATACCTCTTGACTTATTCCACATTTTGTTGTGTTACAGTCTGAATTCAAAATGGATTACATCGATTTTTCTCTCTCACCCATCTACACACAATAACCCATAATGACAAAGTGAAATGTTTTTAGAAATAAACAAATTAAACGAAATACAAAAATATCTCATTTACATAAGTATTCATACCCCTGAGTCAATACATGTTAAAATCACCTTTGGCAGCAATTACACCTGCAAGTGTTTCTGGGTAAGTCTCTAAGAGCTTTGCACACCTGGATTGTATGATATTTGCACATTATTCTTCTTAAAATTCTTCAAGCTCTGTCAAATTGGTTCTTGATCATTGCTAGACAGCCATTTTCAAGTCTTGCCATAGATTTTCAAGCCAATTTAAAACTATAACTTGGCCACTCAGGAACATTCAATGCCGTCTTGGTAAGCAACTCCATTGTAGATTTGGCCTTGTGCAAAACTCCCCAGTATTTGCCGACGTCAAGCATACCCATACCATACAGGTGCAGCTCAATAAATTAGAATATTGTGGAAAAGTTAAGTCATTTCAATAATTCAATTGACAAAGTGAAACTCATATCGTGGATTAATTACACAAAAAGTGAAATAGTTCAAGGCTGTATTTGTTTTAATCTTGATGATTACGGCTTACAGCTCATGAAAACCCCAAATTTAGTATCTCAGAAAATTAGAATATTGTGAAAAAGTTCAATAATGTAGACTCACTCTAATCAGCTAACTAACTCAAAACACTAACTCAAAACACCTGCAAAGGTTTCCTGAGCCTTTAAATGGTCTCTCAGTCCAGTTCAGTAGGCTTCACAATCATGGGGAAGACTGCTGACTTGACAGTTGTGCAGAAGACAGTCATCAACACCCTCCACAAGGAGGGAAAGCCTCAAAAGATCATTGCTAAAGAAGCTGGCTGTTCACAGAGTGCTGTATCCAAGAATTTTCATGGAAAGTCGAGTGGAAGGAAGAAGTGTGGTAGGAAAAGGTGCACAAGCAACAGGGATAACCGGAGCCTTGAGAGGATTATCAAGCAAAGGCCATTCAAAAATGTGGGGGAGCTTCACAAGGAGTGGACTGAGGCAGGAGTCAGTGCATCAAGAGCCACCACGCACAGACGTATCCAGGAAATGGGCTACAACTGTCGCATTCCTCGTGACAAGACACTCCTGAACCAGAGGCAACGTCAGAAGCATCTTACCTGGGCTAAGGAGAAAAATAACTGGTCTGTCGCTCAGTGGTCCGAAGTCCTCTTTTCAGATGAAAGTACATTTAGCATTTTATTTGGCAATCAAGGTCCAAGAGTCTGGAGGAAGAGTGGAGAGGCACAGAATCCAAGTTGCTTGAAGTCCTGTGTGAAGTTTCCACAGTCAGTGATGATTTGGGGAGCCATGTCATCTTCCAGGAGGACTTAGCACCTGCCCACAATGCCAAAGGTACCAATACCTGGTTCAATGACCATGGGATTACTATGCTTGATTGGCCAGCAAACTCGCCTGATCTGAACCCCATAGAGAATTTATGGGGTATTGTCAAGAGGAAGATGAGAGACACGAGGCCCAACAATGCAGACGAGCTGAAGGCCGCTATCGAAGCAACCTGGGCTTCCATAACACCTCAGCAGTGCCACAGGCTGATCGACTCCATGCCACGCCGCATAGATGCAGTGATTCATGCAAAAGGAGCCCCAACCAAGTACTGACTGCATGTACAAGAACATACTTTTCAGAAGGACGACATGTCTGTATTAAATGTCATTTTTTCACTGGTCTTATGTCATATTCTAATTTTCTGAGATACTACATTTGGGGTTTTAATGAGCTGTAAGCCTTAATCATCAAGATTAAAACAAATACAGGCTTGAACTATTTCACTTTTTGTGTAATTAATCCACGATATATATGAGTTTCACTTTGTCAATTGAATTGTTGAAATTACTTAACTTTTCCACAATATTCTAATTTATTCAGCTGCACCTGTATATCCTGCATGGTTGGCCCTGTCCAAGGGTATCGTCAGATGGGGCCACGGTGTCCCCCCCCCCCCCCTCCAGTATCTATGCTGCAATAGTCTATGTGCCTGGGGGCTAGGGTCAGTCTGTTATATCTGGCGTTATTCTCCTGTCTTATCCGGTGTCCTGTGTGAATTTAAGTATACTCCCTCTAATTCTCTCTCTCTCCCTCTCTCCCTCCCATCCCGGAGGACCTGAGCCCTAGGACCATGCCTCAGGACTACCTGGCCTGATGACTCCTTGCTGTCCCCAGTCCACCTGGTCATGTTGCTGCTCCAGTTTCCACTCTTCTGCCTGCGGCTATGGATCCCTGACCTGTTCACCGGACGTGCTACCTTGTCCCAGACCTGCTGTTTTTAACTCTCTCTCTCTACCGCACCTGCGATTTCAACCTCTAAATGCCCGGCTATGAAAAGCCAAGTGACATTTACTCCTGATGTACTGACCTGTTGCAACCTCTACAACCACTGATTATTATTTGACCCTGCTGGTCATCTATGAACGTTTGAACATCTTGGAGAAAAATCTGGCCTTAATGGCCATGTACTGTTATAATCTCCACCCGGCACAGTCAGAAGGAGACTGGCCACTCCTCAGAGCCTGGTTCCTCTCTAGGTTTCTGCCTTTCTAGGGAGTTTTTCCTAGCCACCGTGCTTCTACATCTGCATTGCTTGCTGTTTGTGGTTTTAGGCTGGGTTTCTGTATAGCACTTTGTGACATCTGCTGATGTAAAAAGGGCGTTATGAATACAATTTGATTGATGATGCAGCCACCACCATGCTTGAAAATAAGGAGGCAGTTACTCAGTGATGTGTTGTGTTGGATTTTCCCCAAACATAAGGCTTTGCATTTGGGCAAAAAGTGTATTCCTTTGCAGTTTTGTTGTTTCAATATTACTTTATTGCCTTGTTGCATACAATATAGATGTTTTGGAATGTTTTTATTCTGTATATTTGTATTCTTATTTTCACTCTGTCATTTAGTTCATTATTGTGGAGTCACTACAATGTGGTTGATCCATCCTCAGTTTTCTCCCATCACAGCCATTGAACTCTGTAGCTGTTTTAAAATCACCAATGGCCTCATGGTAACATCCCTGAGCATTTAATTCCTGTCTTGCAGTTCAGTTAATCAGAAAGATGACTGTATCTTTGTGTCTGGGTGGTTTAATACATAATCCACAACATAATTATTAACTTGACCATGCTTAAAGAGATATTACATTTCTAATTTGTTATTGTTACCAATCTACCATTCACTGCCCTTATTTATGAGGCTCCCTGGTCTTTGTAGTTGAATCTGTGCTTGAAATTAAATCATTGACAGAGACCTTTCAGATGTATGTACGGGGGACAGAGGAAGGGTTAGTCATTCAAAAATCATGTTTACCCCTATTATTTCACACAGAGCGAGTCCATGTAACTTATTATGTGATTTGTTAAGCCACATTTTATTCCTGAACTAATTTAGGCTTGCCTAAACAAAGGGGCTGAATATTTATGCAACAACTATATTTTAGTTATGAATTTTGTATTCATCTTTAAAAAATAAATCTTCTACTTTGACATTACAGAGTATTTTGTGTAGATTGTTGACAAAAAAGGCATTAATTCTTGAAGAATACAACTTTTAAATGCCTCGTGTTTAATTCAAATGTAGTATCCCATCAGAACCCCAAATATAAGCTTGTTTTACTCGATTGTTTTTAAGCAATGTAATTGTAAACAAACACTGTATAGCCTCAAAACATGGTTACAACTATCATTTTTATACAGTATGATGGATGGTCAGTCCTTGCATCCATAGCTCTATATGAATTTTACTGGTTACATTTCTCCAGCCCCATCCCTCAGCTGCTTACAGTGGAGGGGAGTCCGCTTTGTTATTGTTTGAACTGCATATTGCCCCTTTAATGTGACTGAGGGGTCAAAATATATATTTTTATATCTGTGATGTATGGTCATATTAAAAAAAAATGTCTATAAATAGCATAGCTGTTTCATTTTATTTGGTCTTCCACACCATCTCAAGCATTAAGACATCACATTTTGGTTTTTTCCCTAGCACTACACAGCTGATTCCAACTCATCATCAAGCTTTGATTATTTGAATCAGCTGTGTAGTGCTAGGCCAAAAAACTAAACATCCAACCGAGTTTGGGAAACACTGCCCTACAGTGTAATAGGGTAAATCTGCAATGAGACTAAAACTGGACATCTTTATTTAGACATATCCTGGCTTTTTGTAAAAGGTTTGTGGTCTCAGCATATTTTGTTAAAATGGGTTACCTCTCTCCCTGATGGATATAATATATAGTGCCTTCGGAAAGTATTCAGACCCCTTGACTTTTTCCACATTTTGTTACGTTACAATAAAAAAAAATCCTCAGCAATCTACACACAATAACCCATAATGACAAAAAGAAAAAAGGTTTTCAGAAATGTTTGCACATTTATTACAAATAAAAAACACAAATACATTATTCAGACCCTTTGCTATGTGACTCGAAATTGAGCTCAGGTGCATCCTTGATGTTTCTACAACTTGATTGGAGTCCACCTGTGGTAAATTCAATTGATTGGACACGATTTGGAAAGGCCTGTCTATATAAGGTCCCACAGTTGACAGTGCATGTCAGTGCAAAAACAAAGCCATGAGGTCGAAGGAATTGTCCGTAGAGTTCTGAGACAGGATTGTGTCGAGGCACAGATCTGGGGAAGGGTACCAAAAAAATTCTGCAGCATTGAATGTCCCCAAGAACACAGTGGCCTCCATCATTCTTAAATGGAAGAAGTTTGGAACCACCAAGACTCTTCCTAGAGCTGGCCGCCCGACCAAACTGAGCAATAGGGGGACAAGGGCCTTGGTCAGGGAGGTGACCAAGAACCCGATGGTCACTCTGACAGAGCTCCAGAGTTCCTCTGTGGTGATGTGAGAACCTTCCAGAAGGACAACCATCTCTGCAGCACTCCACCAATCAGGCCTTTATGGTAGAGTGGCCAGACGGAAGCCACTCCTCTGTAAAAGGCGCATTAGAGCCCGCTTGGAGTTTGCCAAAAGGCACCTAAAGACTCTCAGACCATGATATGATATGATGATATATGATATGATATGCCATTTAGCAGACACTTTTATCCAAAGCGACTTTCAGTCATGTATGCATACATTTTTACGTATGGGTGATCCCGGGGATCGAACCCACTACCCTGGCGTTACAAGCGCCATGCTCTACCATTGAGCTACAGAGGACCACAACCATGACAAACAAGATTCTCTGGTCTGATGAAACCACGATTGAACTCTTTGGCCTGAATGCCAAGCGTCATGTCTGGAGGAAACCTGGCACCATCCATACGGTGAAGCATGTT
The DNA here is from genome assembly GCF_964263955.1 of Coregonus lavaretus. Taxonomy (NCBI): domain Eukaryota; kingdom Metazoa; phylum Chordata; class Actinopteri; order Salmoniformes; family Salmonidae; genus Coregonus; species Coregonus lavaretus. Next base: position 29,486,394 of record NC_139992.1, on the reverse strand, counting down.
GGTGGCAGCATCATGCTGTGGGGATGTTTTTCAGTTGCAGGGAGACTAGTCAGGATAGAGGAAAAGATGAACGGAGCAATGTAAAGAGAGATCCTTGATGAAAACCTGCTCCAGAGCACTTAGGACCTCAGACTGGGGCGAAGGTTCACCTTCCAACAGGACAATGATCCTAAGCACACAGCCAAGACAATGCAGGAGTGGCTTCGGGACAAGTCTTTGAATGTCCTTGAGTGGCCCAGCCAGAGCCCGAACTTGAACTCGATCTAACATCTCTGGAGAGACCTGAAAATAGCTGTGCAGCGACACTCCCTATCCAACCTGACAGAGCTTGAGAGGATCTACAGAGAAGAATGCAGGTGTGCCAAGCTTATAGCGTCATACCCAAGAAGACTCAAGGCTGTAATCGCTGCCAAAGGTGTTTCAACAAAGTACTGAGTAAAGGTTCTGAATACTTATGTAAATGTGATATTTCAGTAGTTTTTTTTATAAATGTGCAAACATTTCTAAAAACCTGTTTTTGCTTTGTCATTATGGGGTATTGTGTGTAGATTGATGAGGGGAAAAAACGATTTAATCAATTTTAGAATAAGGCTGTAACGTAATAAAATCTGGAAAAGGTCAAGGGGTCTGAATACTTTCCGAATGCACTGTATACATATGGAACAGGTTTGTTAGCACATTTCTTAAAAGTGACACAGTATATAATATCATATATATCATTAAAAACCGTAGACTTCAGGGAACACGTATCTCTTTTTAGAGTGTAAAAGTTAACCTTGTATTTAATACACCACTTTGAAAGTGAGAATATCAACATTTTACAGCGATTCCCAAAAAAATTTCATCATTGTTGCAATGATAAAGGAAAAAACAAAGGACGTGGTGTTGGTTGTTGGTTGTTGATTGAATGTGTTCCCCAAATAAATATTTTAGACATGTTCGAGTCTCTGGCAAGGGTACTTATTATAAGAGTAACATGTGACTGACTTGGTTAAGACTTTGTTAGCCTGCTGAGCTAAAGCCGAGGCATTGGTCCTGCTTGGAGGAGGTCAAAGGGGGGTGAAGTGTAACACAGGTGGTTCGGTGACCACGCTCGCATGATGAGTAACTTGTCTGAGACCTGAAAAGTTACATTGTCTGGTGCACAGGAGACCTGGGTTAGAACCCCATTAGTCAAACTAACACATCTTCAGGTCTCAGGCAAGGTTGCTCATCACATGCATGGATCACTAAGCCACCTCTGTTGCACTCTCATTAAATGGGGTGCACAGATCCTTCTGCTTCTCTTTGCAATAGAAAATGTTGTTGTGCAGTAGGACTGATTTCGAACCCAGTCAGTTATATTGGTGCCGTGATCTCTGAGTATAAGGTCAAAGGGGGGTGAAATGTAAATGAGGTGGTTTGATTAACCACGCTCTTTTGATGAGTAACCTTGCTGGAGACTTGAAGACTTAGTTTCCTGAACTCATCCCTATGGGCTTTGCTAAGTGAGCTAACACAGTCTTGTGACATGCAGGTGACCTGGTTCGAAATCAGTCAGTCACAAGAGCAAGAATTCTACCCACACAAGTTGCTGGCCCCAGGTGGTGGGGTTGGCGGAGACGAGGCAACGAAGAGTTGCCTCCAGGTCCTGCTTAGCTTGCTCCGACTTGCCGTTAGACTGAGGGTGAAACCCGGAGGACAAGCTGGCTGATGATCCAATGAGTGTGCAGAACGCCTTCCAGAACCGGGACTAGAACTGAGGACCACTGGAAATCCATGGATCCGGAAAACGTGCTGCACCATGAGCTGGGCCGTCTCCTTGGCAGACGGTAGCTTGGGGAGGGGAATGAAATGGGTGGCTTTGGAAAACCTGTCCACCACTGTGAGGATAGTGGTGTTGCCATCAGATGGAGGGACACCAGTGACGAAGTCCAGGGATATGTGTGACCAGGGACGGTGAGGGACAGGAAGAGGTTGAAGGAGGCCAACCGGAGCTTGCCGAGGAGTCTTGTTCTGATCACAGGAGGCGACGAACGCGGAGACGTCAGGGACCATGGTGGACCACCAAAAGTGCTGTCGCACAAAGGCCAGGGTGTGACGGGAGCCAGGGTGGCAGGCAAGCCTGGAGGAATGAGCCTATTCCAGGACCGGGGAGTGGGCCACGTCTGGGACAAACATCCGTTTAGCCGGGCCCCCTCACGGACCTGGTTCTCTATTCCCCAGATGAGTGTAGCCGCCAGACACGAGGTAGGAAGGATGGTCTCGGGGTTCGAGGGTGTAGCAGCAGGGCTATAGCGGTGTGAAAGCGCATCCGGCTTAACATTCTTTGACCCCGGGTGGTAGGAGATGGTAAAGTTGAACCGGGTGAACAGCAGGGCCCATCGAGCTTGTCTGAAGTTGAGACGCTTGGCGGTGCGGAGATATTCCAGGTTCTTGTGATCCGTCCACACAATGAATGGAAGTTCCGCCCCCTCTAACCAGTGCCTCCACTCCTCCAATGCCATCTTCACCGCGAGTAGTTCTCGATTCCCCACATCATAATTCCTCTCTGTGATGATGATGGGAGAAGAAGGCGCAGGGATGCAGCTTAAGGTCCAGGGCAGAACACTGGGACAGGACAGCCCCCAAGCTGACATCCGAAGCGTCTACCTCCACCATGAACTGACGGGACGGGTCCGGATGGATTAATATGGGCGCTGTGGTGAAGCGCTGCTTAAGGTCCAGGAACGCCTGGTCAGCAGCTGGGGACCACATGAACGGTGAGTGCTGAAATGGGGGAAGCCAGGGTGATGTAACCCCGGGTAAAACGGTGATAGAAATGGGAAAATCCTAAGAAGCGTTGCAGCTGCACACTGGATGTGGGTTGGGGCCAATCCACCACCACTCTCACCTTTCCGGAGGGCGCAGGGTTTTGTCCCTCTTCTCCACAAAGAAGAACCCTGCGCCGGCGGGGGAGACAGAAGGACAGATACACCTGCAGCCAGGGAATCCTCGATATATATGTCTCCATAGCCTTGATCTACAGACCCGACAGTGAATACAGCCGTCCCCGGGGTGGTGTAGTGCCTGGGAGAAGGTCGATCCCACAGTCATAGGGTCGATGCGGAGGAAGCTAAGTGGCCCGGGCCTTGCTGAAAAACTCCCGGAGGTCCTGGTACTCCGTGGGAACGGCGGAGGGTCAGAGGCTTCTTCCGAGCCCACAGGAAGACGTCCCGGGGCAGGCTGCGCCGACTTCAGGCAATGGGTGTGGCAGAACGGGATCCAGCCCATGATAGCACCAGCAGTCCAGTTGATAAGGGCATTGTGTCGCTGGAACCAAGAAAACCCCAAAACCACGGGAACATGAGGAGACTTAATGAGCGTGAACTGCATCGACTCACTGTGGTTTCCTGACACTTGCAGGTTGATAGGAGTAGTATTGTGGGTGACCCATCCAGCACTCTAACGTCCATGGCAATGGAGAGGGGCTGAGTGGGGATGCCCAGCTCTGACACCAGGGTAGCGTCCATGAAACTCTCATCGGTCCCAGAGTCAATGAGAACCCGGAGAGATTTCGACTGGTCGCCCCACAGCAGGATGGCATGGAGAGGGGTGCGAGGAAGGGGAGAAGGGAAATTCTCCGTATTGTCTTTTAATGGACAGGTAGACACGTAATGACCGGTAGTCCCGCAATACAGACAACTCTTGATGTTAAGTCTTCGTAAATGTTCAGCTGGAGACAGCCTAGCTCTGCCGAGTTGCATCGGCTCCGGAAGAGGCGAGTCGGCAGACCTCGGAGACTCTCGGAACGTAGATGCCGGGGACTTCTGGGATTCCTCGGAGGCGAGGTGGGATCCTTGGGCGAGCAAGTGGGACCGGAATCAGACCTCCTCTACCTCCTATGTTCCCGTAGCCGCCCATCAATCCGGATGGTCAAGGCGATGAGCGAGTCGAGATCCGTAGGCAGCTCCCAGACTGCGAGCTCATCTTTAACCTCCTCCTATAATCCATGAAGGAACGCGTCGAACAGGGCTTCCGGGTTCCAGGCACTCTCAGCCGCCAACGTGCAAAAATCCATTGCGTAAGCTGCCACACTACAGGAGTCTGACGTAGTTGGAGCAGCTTACGAGCCGCCTTTCTCCTGGACAACGGAGAATCAAACACTTTACGTACCTCCGCTACGAATTCCTCCAGACTGAGGCAAACGGTGGATTGTTGCTCCCACACCGCTGCAGCCCAGGCGAGAGCCCTCCCAGACATCAGCGTTATCAAGTACGCTATCCTCGAGCGATCCGAGGGAAATTAAGAGGGCTGCAGCTCAAAGATGAGAGAACGCCCGGCAGGATCCTGGATCTCCAGCATAGTGGTCCGGAGGAGGTAAGCAGGGTTCTCGGGAAGCCGGGGTAGATTGGGAAGAGGTGCCGCTGGTAGCTGGGTAACTGACAGTCTGGGGGGTTACTGTAGTGACGGGCTGCCTAACAGACAATCTGCGGAATTGCTCCAGCAATGTATGGAAGGCACAGTCATGGTGTTCCGCCAAGGTCTGGAATCCTTCCATAAGACCTTGAAGTAACTCCTCGTGTCTTCCAATGGTGGCTCCTTGGGAAGAGACAGCGTTGCGGAGCTGATCCGAGTCTGCTGGGTCAGTCATGGTATAAATGCACAGGTATAACTCCACAGGGAATAATGGGGAAAATTAGCAACACCTGGAGGGGTGTGGAGACAAGCACAAGACAGGTGATACAGATCAGGGTGTGACAAATACGTATTCAACACCTTTGTTATTGCAAGCCTAAGTTCAGGAATAAAAATGTGCTCAACAAGTCACATCATAAGTTGCATGGACTTTGTAACATGATTTTGTAACGACTACCTCATCTCTGTACCCCACACATACAATTATCTGTAAGGTTCCTCAGTCGAGCAGTGCATTTCAAACACAGATTCAACCACAAAGAGCAGGGAGGTTTTCCAATGCCCCTTTGTGAAGTTATTAATTACACTTTAGATGGTGTATCAATACACCCAGTCACTACAAAGACACAGGCGTCCTTCCTAACTCAGTTGCCGGAGAGGAAGGAAACCGCTCAGGGATTTCACCATGAGGCCAATGGTGACTTTAAAACAGTTACAGAGTTTAATGGCTGTGATAGGAGAAAACTGAGGATGGATAATCAACATTGTAGTTACTCCACAATACTAACCTAATTCACAGAGTGAAAAGAAGGGAGCCTGTACAGAAAAAATGAGGCAAAGCAATGAACTTTTGGTCCTGAATACAAAGTGTTATGTTTGGGGCAAATCCATTACAACACATTACTGAGAGTCACTCTCCGTATTTATATTTAGTGGTGGCTGCATCATTTTATGTGTATGCTTGTAATTGTTAAGGACTGGGGAGTTTTTCAGGATAAAAAAGAAACGGAATGGAGCTAAGCACAGGCAAAATCTTAGAGGAAAACCTGGTTCAGTCTGCTTTCCACCAGACACTGGGAGAGGAATTCACCTATCAGCAGGACAATAACCTAAAACACAAAGCCAAATCTACACTGGAGTTGCTTACCAAGAAGACAGTGAATGTTCCTGAGCGGTCGAATTCGAGTTTTTACTTCAATCTACTTGACAATCTGTGGCAAGACCTGAAAATGGTTGCTAGCAATGATCAACAACCAATTTGACAGAGCTTGAACTATTTTGAAAATAATAATGGGCAAATGTTGCACAACCCGGGTATGGAAAGCTCTTAGAGACTTACCCAGAAAGACTCACAGCTGTAATCGCTGCCAAAGGTGCTTCTGCAAAGTATTGACTCAGGAGTGTGAATACTTACATAAAAAATATATTTCTGTATTTCATTTTGTTTTATTATTCAAAGATTTCAGATTTTTTGTTTTCACTTTGTCACTATGGGGAATTTTGTGTAGATGGGTGAGGGGGAAAAAACTATTTAATAAATGTTGAATTCAGGCTGTAACATGACAAAATGTGGAATAAGTCAAGGGGTATGAATACTTTCTGAAGGCACTGTATGAAACTTCGATAAGCTTGAAATTATAGTTTGTAAACTTGATACACAGACAATTAATGCAATATCTACTATATTTAAACTGAATATATAAATATATAAATTGAATATTCAATTAAATTAAAATACTGTATCATTTTTAAACTGATTGCAATATTCATTCAATTATGTTTCAAATCATGAAATACAAGTTACATTGATGAATTCAATGATTCTATTTGTGTATTACACATTTTAAAATATTACATTCAAATTCAATACCCTAATACAAATTCAAAATTATGGAATTCAAATACAATTTCTGTTGCCACTGAAATCGCTCCATACGTTCAGCTGGAGGACACGACGTTGTGCAACGTTCAGATAGAAATACAGCTTGTAGAACAAACACCCCTCTCTGGCATGTAGAATAAGGAATTGTATCAGCTCTATTCATGACAGTTCCACAATGTTAGCCTGCTGAACATGGCCCTGATAAAGGATTGGGCGTCATTAGTAAAAAATTCCCCAGAGTTTTCCAAATAAAAGAAAATACACCTACTGTACGGCGATATGCAGGAAAGATTTTACTGGAAAGGGATTGCTATTAACTCTATAATGACTAGGTGGAATAATGGTTTAATCTTTGATTTATTTCCTGGTCTTATTCAAAGCAGGTGGGTCAGAGTAGGGTATATAAGACCAGATACAACGGCAGTTCAGTGAATTGTCCTGTGATTCTGCCACACTCTCTCTCTCTCTCTCTGTCGCTGTCTCTCATTCAGACTGGTGAGCAGGGAGCATGGTTCCTCCAGGGTGGATTTTGGTAGCTGTCTTGCATTCTCTTGTTTCAGGTACAGTAGGTGTTCTTTGAAACTTGACTGACTAGGTTTTTTAATGCATTTTATGCATTTTTATTCTGCATTTTTATTCGGATTAACTGATTGTCCCCACAGCAAATGTATATATGGTGAAATGTGTTATTACTGTACAGAATTGTACTCCATTTTGCATATGGATAGGCTGACATATTAATATTTTGTTATTTCTAGTTCTAGGCCCAGTTGGTTCTGTTTCAACCTCTGATACCCATCAAAGTAAGTCAAGTACCTTCCTCTAAATTACATATACATAGAGGGCCAGTTTCCCAGACACAGATTAAGCCTAGGCACGGACTAAAAAGCTCTTTCATTGGAGAATCTCCACTGACAATTATTTTTTGTCTTGGACCAGACTTAATCTGTGTCTGGTCCAGGCAACTCTGCCACTTTTCAACCTCATATTCATTATCTCCAGCACCAAACCAGTGTCTACATATGTGAAGACGGAAAGTTTCTATGATCTGTGGTTAAAAAGATAGTGTAAGAAGAAAGGTCCTAAAAATGCTTCAAAGGGTAGGATTACAAGTAAGAAAAACAGTGATTTTTAAAACCTGCTGTATTTTCTTGCTTCCTACGTCATCGTGAATCTCATAGTGTTTGAAAATCACTGTTTTTAAAACTTTAGATTGCTCATATGTTTACATATATTTAAATATATGTACATAAATATATGGACATATTACAAAATTTGTTTTTCTGCTGATATATTTCAATACATGGTGTGGAAATACATTTTGACAGCATGCTGTGGTAGCTAGTAAAATATATTCCAAAATATATTTCATAAATATACAGTACCAGTCAAAGGGACACACCTACTCATTCAAGGGTTTTTCTTTATTTTTACTATTTTCTACATTGTAGAAAGAGTAAAAGACATCAAAACCGTGAAATAACACATATGGAATCATGTAGTAACCAAAAAAGTGTTAAACAAATATATTTGATATTTTAGATTCTTCAAAGTAGCCACCCTTTGCCTTGATGACAGCTTTGCACAATCTTGACATTCTCTCAACCAGCTTCACCTGGAATGCTTTTCCAAATCAAATCAAATGTTATTTGTCACATACAAGTGTTTAGCAGATGTTATAGCGGGGTGTAGCGAAATGCTTGTGCTTCTAGCTCCGACAGTGCAGTAATATCTAACAAGTAATATCTAACAATTTCAAAACATATACCCAATACACACAAAACTAGTAAGGAATGGAATTTAAGAATATATACATATATGAACAAGCAATGACAGAGCGGCATGGACTAAGATACAGTAGAATATTATAGAATAGAATACAGTATATACATATGAGATGAGTAGTGCAAGATATGTAAACATTATTAAAGTGACTAGTGTTCCATTTCTTAAAGTGGCCAGTGATTTCAATAGGCAGCAGCAGCCTCTAATGTGCTAGTGATGGCTATTTAACAGTCTGATGGCCTTGAGATAGAAGCTTTTTTTCGTTGTCTCTGTCCCAGCTTTGATGCACCTGTACTGACCTCGCCTTCTGGATGATAGTGGGGTGAACAGGCAGTGGCTCGGGTGGTTGATGTCCTTGATTATATTTTTGGCCTTCCTGTGACATCGGGTGCTGTAGGTGTCTTGGAGGGCGGGTAGTTTGCCCCCTGTAATGCGTTCGGCAGACCGCACCACCCTCTGGAGAGCCCTGCGGTTGTGGCCGGTGCAGTTGCTGTACCAGGCGGTGATACAGCCCGACAGGATGCTCTCAATTGTGCATCTGTAAAAGTTTGTGAGGGTTTTAGGTGCCAAGCCAAATTTCTTCAGCCTCCTGAGGTTGAAGAGGCTCTGTTGTGCCTTCTTCACCACACTGTCTGCGTGGGTGGACCATTTCAGTTTGTCGGTGATGTGTATGCCAAGGAACTTGAAGCTTTCCACCTTCTCCACTGCGGTTCCGTCGATGTGCATAGGGGGGTTCTCCCTCTGCTGTTTCCTGAAGTCCACGATCATCTCCTTTGTTTTGTTGACGTTGAGTGAGAGGTTATTTTCCTGGCACCACACTCCCAAAGCCCTCACCTCCTCCCTGTAGGCGGTCTCGTCATTGTTGGAAATCAAGCCTACTACTGTTGTGTCATCAGCAAACTTGATGATTGAGTTGGAGGCGTGCTTGGCCACGCAGTCATGGGTGAACAGGGAGTACAGGAGGGGGCTGAGCACACACCCTTGTGGGGCCCCAGTGTTGAAGATTAGCGAAGTGGAGATGTTGTTTCCTACCTTCACCACCTGGGGGCGGCCCGTCAGGAAGTCCAGGACCCAGTTGCACAGGGCGGGGTTCAGACCCAGGGCCTCGAGCTTAATGATGAGCTTGGAGGGTACTATGGTGTTGAATGCTGAGCTAAGACTATGAACAGCATTCGTACATATGTATTCCTCTTGTCCAGATGGGATAGGGCAGTGTGCAGTGTGATGGCGATTGCATTGTCTGTGGATCTATTGGGGCGGTAAACAAATTGAAGTGGGTCTAGGGTGACAGGTAAGGTAGAGGTGATATGATATTTGACTAGTCTCTCAAAGCACTTCATGATGACAGAGGTGAGTGCTACGGGGCGATAGTCATTTAGTTCAGTTACCTTTGCTTTCTTGGGTACAGGAACAATGGTGGCCATCTTGAAGCATGTGGGAACAGCAGACTGGGAAAGGGAGAGATTGAATATGTCCGTAAACACACCAGCCAGCTGGTCTGCGCATGCTCTGAGGACGCGGCTAGGGATGCCATCTGGCCCGGCAGCCTTGCGGGGGTTAACATGCTTAAATGTCTTTCTCATGTCGGCCATGGAGAAGGAGAGGCCACAGTCCTTGGTAGTGGGCCTCGTCGGTGGCACTGTGTTATCCTCAAAGTGGGTGAAGAAGGTGTTTAGCTTGTCTGGAAGCGAGACGTCGGTGTCGGCGACGTGGCTGGTTTTCCTTTTGTAGTCCGTGATTGTCTGTAGACCCTGCCACGTACGTCTTGTGTCTGAACCGTTGAATTGCGACTCCACTTTGTCTCTATACTGATGTTTTGCCAGTTTAATTGTCTTGCGGAGTGGGTAGCTACACTGTTTGTATCCTGCCATATTCCCAGTCACCTTGCCATGGTTAAATGCGGTGGTTCGCGCTTTGAGTTTTGTGCGAATGCTGCCATCTATCCACAGTTTCTGGTTAGGGTAGGTTTTAATAGTCACAGTGGGCACAACATCACCTATACACTTCCTGATAAACTCAGTCCCCGTTTCAGTGTATTCGTCTAAATTATTTTCGCAATCTACCTGGAACATATCCCAGTCCGCGTGATCTAAACAATCTTGAAGTGTGGATTCCGATTGGTCAGACCAGCGCTGAATAGTCCTTAGCATGGATACTTCCTGTTTGAGTTTCTGCCTGTAGGAAGGGAGGAGCAAAATGGAGTCATGGTCAGATTTGTTGAAAGGAGGGCGGGGGAGGGCTTTATAAACATCCCGGAAGTTCGAATAGCAATGGTCGAGGATTTTAGCAGCGCGAGTACAACAGTTGATATGTTGATAGAACTTCGGCAGCCTAGTCCTCAAATTTGCTTTGTTAAAATCCCCGGCTACAATAAATGCAGCCTCAGGGTATGTGGTTTCCAGTTTGCATAAAGTCCAGTGAAGTTCTTTGAGGGCCGTCATGGTATCGGCTTGAGGGGAGATATACACGGCCGTGACTATAACCGAAGATAATTCTCTTGGGAGATAATACCGTCTGCATTTGATTGTGATGTATTCTAGGTCGGGTGAACTACAATTACACTATGAGTTGTTAATCACACACCTCCACCCTTCTACTTCCCGGAGAGATATTTATTCCTGTCTGCGCGATGAACTGAGAACCCATCTGGCTGGACAGATTTCGGCAGAATATCCCAAGAGAGCCATGTTTCCGTGAAACAAAGTATGTTACAGGCCTTGATGTCTCTCTGGAAATAAATTATTGCCCGGAGCTCGTCGACTTTGTTAACCAGAGACTGAACATTAGCGAGTAGTAGACTTGGAAGCGGTGGGTGGTGTGCGCGCCTCCTAAGTCGAACCAGCAGGCCTCTCCGAGTGCCTCTCCTCCGCCGGCAATGTTTTGGGTCAGCCGCTGGAATCAGTTCAGTTGCCCTGGGAAGAGCAAATAAAGGATCTGCTTCGGGAAAGTCTTATCCCTGGTTGTAATGCTGGTGAGTTACCGCCGCTCTGATATCCAATAGTTTTCCCCGGCTGTATGTAATGATACAAAACACTTTCTGAGCTAAAAATGTAAAATATTATATTCTGGAACGTTTCCTAAGAGCTAGTCGCGAGACCGCCATCTTCGTCGGCGCCAGGTACTGCCCGTCGGCGCCAGGTACTGCCAACAGTCTTGAAGGAGTTCCCACATATGCTGAGCACTTGTTGGCTGCTTTTCCTTCACTCTGCGGTCCAACTCATCCCAAACCATCTCAGCTGGGTTGAGGTCAGGTGATTGTTGAGGCCAGGACATCTGATGCAGCACTCCAACACTCTCCTTCTTGGTCAAATAGCCCTTTCACAGCCTGGAGGTGTGTTGGGTCATTGTCCTGTTGAAAAACAAATGATAGTCCCACTAAGCGCAAACCAGCTGGGATGGCGTATCGCTGCAGAATGCTGTGGTAGCCATGCTGGTTAAGTGTGCCTTGAATTCTAAATAAATCACAGACAGTGTCACCAGCAAAGCACCCCCACACCATCACACCTCCTCCTCCATGCTTCATGGTGGGAATCACACTTGCGGAGATCATCCGTTCACCTACTCTGCGTCTCACAAAGACATGGCGGTTGGAACCAGAAATCTCTAATTTGGACTCATCAGACCAAAGGACAGATTTTCACCAGTCTAATGTCCATTGTTTGTGTTTCTTGGCCCAAGCAAGTCTCTTCTTCTTATTGGTGTCCTTTAGTAGTGGTTTCTTTGCAACAATTCGGCCACAAAGGCCTGATTCACGCAGACAAGATTATTTAACAATAGCTTTGGAAATTAAATTATATCTAATGCATACATGACATTAACTCTACTGAACTCTACTCAACTTTAATGTTCAAGACAATTCTTACCTTGGTCAGTCACACTGCACGTTGGTGGCACGCTAAAGACAGCGCTAGATAGCCAGCTAGGTAGCTAGCTGTGTTAGCAAGCTCGACGAAAACTCTTGTTTGCAGTTGAAGAAATTATCTGCTTCCTCTATCACCCACCAGGTAATAACATATTTTAATTCAATGTTATGAATGTCCCACTAGACAGCACGTACCGAAGCCCAGCTGGGCACTGAGGTGGAGATGGCTCTGTGCGTAACGCCCGCTCAATGTCCGCGTCCACCGCCCACACCACCGGTGCCACAATGCAGGAGGCCGGGAGTTTGGGGGTGTTATCAATGGGCCTCTCCTCTGTGTCGTACAGCCGTGACAGTGCGTCTGCCTCCACGCTCTTAGCGCCTGGTATATAGGACATGTAGACCAACACACCGCGACCAAGCATGTCCCGAAACACCTCGTTCACAAAGGACTGGAAGACTGATGGAACATTCATCAACCCGTACGGCATCACCAGGTATTCACAATGCCCCGTGGTGGTGCTAAATGCTGTCTTCCATTCGTCCTCTTCCCGGACACGCACCAGGTTGTACGCACTCCTGAGATCTAATTTCGTGAAGAAGCGCGCCCCATGCATTGATTCGATCACAGAGGAAATGAGGGGTAGAGGATAACTATAGTGAATTGTAATTATATTAAGTGCACGGTAATCAATGCAAGGGCGCAGACCCCCGTCTTTCTTCTTCACGAAAAAGAAACTTGAGGAATTGGGTGAAGTGGAGGGACGTATGAACCCCTGACGCAGGGACTCGGAGACGTATGTTTCCATAGCCTCCGTTTCAGCCTGCGACAGGGGGTATACATGACTCCTGGGCGGTACAGCGTCTAACCGTAGGTTTATCGTGCAATCCCCCGAGCGATGGGGTGGTAATTTGTTCGCCTGCGTTTTGGAAAAGGCGTGCGCCAAATCGAGGTATTCGGGGGGAATGCGGACGATGGAGACATTGTCTGGACTTTCCACCGTGGTCGAACCAACGGAAACAGCTAGACACCTACCCTGACACTTTTGCGACCACCCCGTGAGAGCACTCTGCGGCCATGAAAAGGTGGGGTCGTGTAGTGCTAGCCAGGGAAGGCCCAACACAACAGGGAAATCAAGGGACTCAATAATATGAAACGTCATTTGCTCATTATGGGTCTCCTGCATAATCATAGTGACTGGTGCTGTAACCTCCCTAACAAAACCTGACCCTAATGGTTGATTGTCAAGTGCTTTGACGGGCAATGGAATAGACAGGGGAACCAATGTAATACGTAGACTAAGAGCCATAAAGTTCCCAGCTGCACCTGAATCTACCAACGCCTTACACTGGGGAACTACCGTTTAATCAGGGAAGTTGATGTGGATGGTTAAATGCACAGCAGAGGGCTCTGAACAAGTGTGGGTTTGTGCTACCTGGGGTGACGCGAGAGTGCCCTGTCTGTCGCCTCCAGAACCAGAAGAACTCTGACGACATCGTCCAGCAGAATGTCCTCTTATGCCACAAGAGTGACACTGGATCTGTCGTTCTCCGTTCTCCCGGAACGCTGCACCACCCAGCTCCATCGGAACGTGAGCCGGGGTGAGGGGGGGTGAAATGGGCAGGCCCCTTCCAGGATGTCCTCTCGAAGCTAGCAGGTTGTCCAACCGGATGGCCATGTCCACCAGTTGGTCGAAGGTCAGAGTGGTATCCCGGCAGGCTAGCTCCCTTCGGACGTCCACACGCAGGCTGTATTGGAAATGGTCGATGAGGGACCGCTCGTTCCACCCGGACCCAGCCGGTAGGGTTCTAAACTCCAGGGCAAAGTCTTGCGCGGTCCTTGTCCTCTGCCTCAGATGGAACAGACACTCGCCCCCCTCTCTTTCTTTGGGGGGATGATCAAAGACTGCACGGAAGAGGCGAGCGAACTCTCCGTAGTTGTCCAACACTTCTCCTCCTTCACTCCAGACCGCGTTGGCCCACTCCAGGGCTTCCCAAAGAGGCAGGAGACGAGGGCGGACACCTTCTCCCGATCCGATGGAGCAGGGCTGATGGTGTTGAAGTAGAGGTCCAGCTGCAGGAGGAAACCCTGGCAGCGGGCGGCTGTCCCGTCGTATTCCCTCGGTAGAGACAGGTGAATACCCCTGGTTGCTGGTGTGTGGGTGGCTGGATCCGGTCGCTCAGCTGGTTCCGCAGGGTCGGATCCTCTCTTCTCCAGGCGCTGGACGGCCTGGAGAACCCCATCCATCACGTCGCCCAAGCTGGCTAACATGGTGGAATGCTCCCGGATCTGCTCAATGACTCCAGACATATTCCCCGCTCCTGCTGACTCCATGCTGTTTGGGTAGGGCGGAGCCAGGCGCAGGAGGTGTGAATCATAGAATAGGGTTTATTAGCCAATACAGTAGTCCGCAGCAATGCGTAAACCAAATACAGTGCGACTTAAATACGTACTGGGAAAACAAAACACACGGGTGAATATCCCGGCGATAAAAGTAACATAATGCTCAACACGAGCTAGCGACACCTCCACATGGAACAATAACACACAAAGACATGGGGGAGCAGATGTACCAGGTGTGTGTGAAAAACAAGACAAAACAAATGGAATGATGAAAAGAGGAGCGGCAGTGGCTAGAAGGCCGGTGACGAAGAACGCCGAAGCCTGCCCGAACAAGGAGATGAGGCAGCTTCGGAGGGAGTCGTGACAATTATGGGGTATTGTGTGTAGATTGATGAGGGGAAAAAAACAATGTAATCAATTTTAGAATAAGGCTGTAACGTAACAAAATGTGGAAAAAGTCAAGGGTTCTAAATACTTTCCGAAGGCACTGTATGTACCTTTATTTTATTTATTTATATATTTGATAAATACATTTTGACAATATATTTAAATATATTTATATTTTATTGAAATATATTCCAATATATGATTAACTTTTTAACGTAATAAAAATTTATTTATTTTTGTAGAAATGCTACATTTTCACATATGTAGACACTGGTTTAGTGCTGGAGATAATGAATATGAGGTTGAAAAGTGGTGGAGTTTCCCTTTAAATTCCGTTTTTTTATGTGGATTTATTACTGCAGCAGACTTCTGACTCTTCTCTGTTTGTTTCCAGATGTGTGCAAGACCTTTGGCAGTGGAGTCGTCCAGACGTTCAACGGAACGGCATTCTACGTCCGCTCCACCTGTCCGTTCACCCTGACACGTTTTACTCACAACCGGGTGGACTGTGACATCACCGTGCATCGAGGTAAAAATGGCCTACTGGACTATATCGAGATCAACGTCAACAAGATCCAGACCCGGATCCTGTACAATGGAACCATCTTCGTCGAGCAGAGAATGTTTGTGCCTTTATTTACTCTATTCTATTTGATTATATTATAGTTTTGTTCAATTCTATTTAATTATTTACTCATCAAAAACAGAATACACATAAAGGGGTAGTTGCAGAGTTCCAGATATTTTTACTTTTCATATAAAATCATGCATAACACAGTTTAGGAGTGGGTCTTTGAGATCCAGATAAAGCCAACTGTAAAGCTTGATTTAAAAGTATGTTCAGTGGATATACTGTATGTATCCTGTATTGAATGTGATTTTTAATCCAATGCGCTTAATCGTGGTCTGTGAAACTGGCAGTTACACTATTACATCAAAGCAAGTGATTACATTGAATAGTGAAGTGTCTGTCCTTGCTTGTAACTGTAATTATTGGTAATTACATTTTAACTTACATAAGCTCCTAGCTCTAGCGGAAATAATGGATGGATGAATCTGGTTACCTTCAAATGCACCAAGATGATATTACTATAGTCTCTTGCGTAATGCAGTTACATACATCATTAATCTGAGATCTCTAGCATGACCAAGTTATTAATTATATATTACACCAAATATTAGCTAAAGAGTGTCCTTCCCTTTTCTTCACACCGAGAAAATATACAGTCTAAAATTATCATTAACCTTTTTGGCATTGTAACAATTTTCTTGTAATGCCATTTAAAATGCCAATCAGTTGTGCTATAAATCACTAACAATCATGATTAATCAATGATGGGGAAGATGATGATGATGACGATTGACTATGACGTGTTTGTGACAGGGTGTCCCTTCCCTACGATCACACCTATCAACACGTGTTCCAATATGGTATCTACACCAAGCTGAGGAGCACTGTTCTACCTCTGTCTGTCATCTGGAGCAGTGTGGGCGTGGGCATCGACTCTCTCTGGGTGAGTGATCCATAAACGGCTTCAAATACATTGTTGTTACCTATTATTTGATCTCTCATGACATCCTTAACAAAGTTGATTAGGTTCCGGGTGCCGAGATGACCTATTATTTCATACATGATTGATTGACTGGTCCCTGGTCTGTCCTCTAACAGGTGAAACTGGAGCAGGAGCTAGTCCGTGGAATGACTGGACTCTGTGGACGACCAGATATACCAGGTCGATTATCTTAGAAACATATTTTTTGTACTTCTAAATATATATATAAACACTGTATATCAATTTGATGCATTTTGTATTGTACATATAGATTGTCTAATTAATCTTACTTTGAAATTGACCATCGACTTGATGCATCACTATTTGAGAGGTTCAAAATGCAGTATGGAGCCAAATACAGTGAACAACCTCTTGAATATCAATTGTCTGGACGCTATCTACACTTCTTGCTGTTAGCTGTGCGCTAACTACACTTCTTGCTGTAAACTGCGCTCTAACTACACTTCAGTGTACTAACTACTCTAGATTTTCCTGCAAAATTAGATGACCGTCAGCGATTGATTGCAGAGAGTGTTCTTTCAAAGGACGGGTGCCAGACCATGGACTCCCTCCGCACTGAGAGCATGGTACTTTTGCTTAATTATGGTCTACGTCCCAAATGACACCCTATTCCCTATTCAGTGCACTTCTGTTTGACCACTATTTGGGAATAGGGTGCTATTTGGGATGTGGACTGCCATTTCAATCTGGTGGTAAGGTACTAGTATCACTTCTTGGGATCTCTGGTATTGTGTGCTTGGCCTCAAGGTTATGGCTGGTGAATAACACTAGACTTCTGGTGAATTGTAATGAATGGATTTAAGACATAGAACCCTGCAACTTTATGGCAAGTCTTGATGTTAACAGTTCTATATAGAATATGCCATATTGCTGTAACGTAGGTTATATTGTTTTGAAGTCTGCAGTAGTGTTTTACAGTATGATGTACAGTATGATGTACTGTATGTATTATGTATTATTTAATAGGTCTGCCAGAAGTTCTTCTCCAACTACATTGAATGTATGAAGGCTGACACAGGCAAATACATAAATCTTTGTAAAGAGAATATTTACGGATATGAAAAAGAGCATTATGTAGGATGTGCGTTCTACAAAGAAATTGCCCATCAGTGTCAGACCAGCTACGCTTGGAGGACCTTGACACGCTGCCGTAAGTAGATCAGTTCAGAAAAAATCTAAGTTTATAAAAGCTGTTAGTTTATTAGATAGTTTATAAATATGTTATGAACAGTTATAACACATTCTATTGACTATTAATCTTGTTGAAGTAATTTTGTTCTAAACAAATTCTTAAAGACTTGTGTGTCTGTCTGTTGTAATACAGCTGAGTTCAGTTGCCTAGGAGACCTGCACTTTGAGGAGCAGGGTGATGCGTTTGTTTCCACCTGTTCCAACCCAGCACCTAGAACCAGTGATCAGGACATCACCAGCACCTGTGTCTGCCCCCAAGGTAGGGCTTACACTGTCATCCGGAGAAACACTGTTTCAAGTGTAGGCTAAAGTGTAAAAGGTTTCTTTAAAATATTAATTGTAACTGATTCATTGAACAGACAATGTCTTAGCAACCAGATATGCACTGCTTTTAAGATTACCGTCACATATTATGCAACCTGCCGGGAGACAATTTTGAACATTATCTTTAGTGTTACAATCACATAAGGTTGATGAGGGTTTTAAATGGCTATGTTTCAGGTCAGGTACTGAACGATCGAGCGGAGGGCCATGACTGTGTAAGTGTGACAGCCTGCCCATGTGTGTATGCCGGGAGGAACTATGCACCCAGGGAAGAACGCAGAACTAAATGCCAGACCTGGTGAGAGAATCAGAACTCAGGAGTCTCAATGACAACATATTCCCTATGTAGTGCACTACTTTGGACCAGAGCACTATGTGGTTCTAGTCAAAAGTATTGCACTAGACTATATGTTGAAAAGGATGTCATTTGTGAACTAGCCAGACTTCTCATTGAATTTGTCAACTTATTGATTTAGATTCAGAAATACCGTAACATGATACTCATGTATTTCTCTACAGTGTGTGTCACAATGGCAAGTGGACATGCTCTCAGAATAGCTGCCCTAGAAGGTGTGTGATTGAAGGGCAGTTTGTGACCACATTCGATGGAAAACAGTATGCCCTTCCCGGTAAATGCACATACATGGCTTCTAAGGTAAATCAATAGATTTTCATCTCACAGCACTATGGTAATTTTGAGTTATTCTCATACAGTACTTTCACCCAAAGTACTAACTTCTCTTATTCTTTATGATTGAAATAAAACAGGGTTTTAATTGGACGATATCCATTCAGTTTTCTGAAAAGACGTCCTCTATCCAAAAAGTGGTTCTTCAGATTTACCAGGTACTCTAAGTCTGCTTGTAACTTTAGCTTCCCCTTTACATTCAAAGTCTATGTTTATGATAATCAACAACATCTAAAACACTTTTTTGTTTATCAATTACAGAATACCTACACATTCTCTCACAAAAGTGTACAGTTTGAGAAAGAGGAAATCCGAGACCTACATCAGTCAGACAATGCCATGGTGTTCTGGCAGTCATCCATGTATGTCCAGGTACTGACATCCTTTGGCATGAAGATCCAAGTGCAGACGTCTCCAGACCTCCAGCTTTATATCAGTCTACCACAGAGTGAAGTTGGGATGCCAGAAGGTACTTTGCTTTCATCATTATAATGGTTTTGCATCATATATTATAATTATATATGATCATTATAATTATATGTTATCATTAGCATATCAGTGTTTAAGTCACATTGACTGAATCCTGTGAATATTAAAGAAACAAACAAATTATGTATAGGTTATTACTGTGTAATTACCATTTTGTCATGTATCTGGTTATTTCTGTACTGTAAAATAAAGTGGTAACGTTTTTTTGTCTACAAACTATCCTTTTGCAAGGACTTTGTGGAAACTACAATGCCGATACCACTGATGATTTCAACACAAGCAGTGGTATCGTAGAAAATGCAGCGGAACCGTTTGCCCTGTCCTGGAGTGTAGGGGACTGTCCTGTTAACATACCTAAAGTCTGCATCAACACCGACAACGGTAAAGTCCCTCTGACTTATCATGACTTAAAAAAGAGGTTCTCACATACATTCAGTTGGTTTTCTATGAAGGAAATGAATCAGTTTGTTTTAATAACTACATGAAAATAATACATATAGTGACAGAATTACTTTTACATAGCATTATTGTTCTTTTCTGTTGGATACATTACATAGTCTATATGACTTTAAGAATGAGGGGAATGTGAATGCGTCTTGCAATACGACATAGAAATGCAAAAATCCTAATTTTGTTTTTGTGTTTCTTAATCTAACATGTGGACGATTACCTCTCAGAAATATTTGCGGATGAGAACTGCCACCCCTTGAGAGACCCCAGCGGGATTTTTGCCAAGTGCCACGATCACGTGTCCACTGACAACTACCACAAGGCAAGGATTTACTAGTACCCACACTTCTTGTGAGAACTTTTTATACATTGATTAAGGTCAAACAAAAATATATATTTTAATTGGTATTTACCTTGTATTTAACTAGGAAATGATGATGTAACAATGTTTTGTAACAATTTGTCACTTGATGTTTGCAGGCTTGTATCCAAAGAACATGTAACTGTGGGACTGGGCTGCAGCAGTGTTTGTGTGTGGCCCTGGCAAACTATGCCAAAGCCTGTGCCAACCAGGGCATCACAGTGGGTGACTGGAGAAGGGCCACCAACTGCAGTGAGTAACACCCATAGAATCAGAATAATAGAATGGACATTAACCTTCTTATGACGGTATAAAAGGTCAGCCATTTTGGTAAGGGAGTTGGTAAGTCAGTGGTCAGCCATTGCTGTGATAAGATATTGTGTAAAACAATACATTTGAATATTTTTTACACTGTATGTTTGTTAGGTGGAATGATTCCAATAATTTTTCAAATTAACGGCCAACATTCCATACGAACAATGCGGTCAATCCATAGCCATACACTGGCTGAAATCAGTTTGTGATAGGACTTAGACAAGTAAATGCAAACAAGTACTGATATTGTATCATATAATAACACTCACAGCTTTCCAAGAAAACAAACATTGAGACATTTATGGTCTGTTTACATATATTTTAGAGGCTTTTTATATATGAAAATGTGTATAAAACCTGTGTAAACTGTATTTAGATGACAATATTTTATGTTGATAATAATTATATTACACAATTTCTGATTTATCACATTACTTTTATTTTCCTGCATAAGTAAAAGCAGGAAATGCATCAACTATGCCTCTACTGCCATTCATTCCAATTAGACTGGTTTGGATTTCTCCCTGACCACAATGACTGCCATTTTCATACCATTCTGGAACTTTGAGAGTTTATTACATAGGTAAGGGTGACTAGGGTGAGCAGGTTATTAGCGATTAGAGTCACCCTGTTAATGTTTATTAACATTAATGTCATTTTGGATTTCCAGCGGTATCGTGTGAGAACAATCAGAGGTTTGACTACGAAATGCAGGCGTGCAACAGCACCTGTCTCTCCCTATCTGGGCCAGACCCCAGGTGTTGGGTGGAGGATGCACCTGTGGAGGGCTGTGGCTGTCTGGAGGGCACTCATCTGAACGGGGGGCTCACCTGTACCCCGAAGGCCCAGTGTCCTTGTCACCATCAGGGAGGAGTCACACCACCAGGACCTGTTGTCATCGATGGACGACAGTGGTGAGTTCCTCTTACATACTACTTTATGGAGGTGCCATTACAGATGACAATGTTACCATGAATAATTTTTCTGACTCTTGCACATGTCCAAAAAACAGAGGAGATCTAGTCCTATAACGGAACATGTTACTGTTTGTTGGTATTATTATTAATACATTTATTTGAACAGGGACAATGTACAACAAAACATAAGTCTCAGTATACTTGAGAAAAGATGCGTTGTACCAGATTGATCCAACAGCTAATTTCTGTCTGCAGTCCCCGGGCAGGGTAACATACTGTACAAACATGAAAAAACATTATATATGAAAAGACAACATAATAAAAAGCCAGAGGTCAGGTCATACAGATACGTTTCCACACAGAAGTCAAGACATTGCACATAATAATCAATCATCGGAAACATTGCTATTGGACTTATGAGTTGTAAAAACACATAGTAAAAAACAGCTGTTCTTTTAACTACTTTTTGTAGTCACACATTTTACGTTTTCTGGAGGTTGGTTCCAGTGTTGAACAGCTTTTACAGAAAATGCAGATTGGGCAAAAGCTGTTCTACACACTGGAACTCTACAGTTTCCATTCACTGCTCCCCTAGTATGTGACCCTATAGATAGTCACTTGACTACTTATGGGTTGTGGAGCAAGTCCATGTAAACATTTAAAAAGCAGCTTTACAGTTGAACATTTACAAAAACAAATAAAAACGTAACAAATTGTGTTTCTTAAACATGTTAAACAATGGTGATGAGTATTCGGTTTCTGATCAAAAACTTTTAATGCACGCTTAAACAGAAATTGCAATGGTTTGATTGTCGTTTCTCCTGCTTGTGACGAACTTGTAATGTAATAGGACATGTAAGAAAATATCATCGCATGCATATAAACCTTAGCAGCATTAGTGTTAAGACAGTTGCTTATATGTTAAGGAAGTCAAGATTTTGCTAGCCTGAGTTAAAATACCTCACGATAAGCGGCATTTGAACATATAGGTTATGGGGCGGGCCGGCGAGGTAAGTAAATGATCTTGAAACAGGTCTTGGCAGTGGTGGTCAGCTAGTGAAGAGGTCCCTACGTAATCACGTCACGTAGCCTAGGCTAGTTGTCTCCCTACTGAATTTGGAACTGAGGGAAAGCCAAATAAAAAATGAATAAGAAAAGGCAATCAACTTTGATGAAGTTTGTAAAGTCCAACAATCCTGAAAAATATGTTGAATTGAACCCGAAATGAGCCAGAGAACTGTCAGTGCCGGATGAGAGGAGTGAGAAGCAAACTGCTCCTAATGGCGAATGCCTTAGCTAGCAGAGCTGCTTAACCCGCCAGTTCAGCATCACCACCAGCACCTCCACTAGATAGTAGGCCTACTAGCGAGTCAGACTCGGCGGGAGAGGCGGACGGGGGGGCAGCTCAGTTCAAGACCAAGCAAACGTATAACCCCTGGCTTGTCAAGCAAAATTCAAAGCTGGCTGTACAACATGCAAAAAGGTAGGGAGTTTGGGCCAGGAGAAGACTGGAAGGATGAAACTAGCAAAAGAGTGGGTGGAATGTACAGTAACATCCTCTGCGTCCGATGTAAAAAAGCAACAAAGAGCCCTCAAAAAAAGGTTTTTGAACATGCCAAAACCAAGGCCCATTTAGCACAAGCAAGCATTGTTGGCAAGGCTAAAGAGGACACCTTAACACAGGTTGTAGTTAACGCTCAAAATAAAAACATAGACACTACAGCCAGTCTTCCGAACAGCTTACAAGGAGACTAAACGTCACAGACCCGCTCACAGTTTTGAGCAAGAACTTGACTGTCAGGAGATAAATGGACTTGACATGGGGAGAATTCTCCATTCCAATGTTGCTTGCTCCAACATACAGCAACATATTTCATCTGAAATGTACGAAAACTATTTGAAAGAATAGTACAGTGCTCTCCCAAAATCAGCCTAATGCTCGATGAGGCTACTGGTTTGAATAAACAGAGGGCCTTGATTGTATACATTTTTGTTGATCTTGTGGAACTGGAGGATTTATCTGCTGGGGCAATTGTCCGTAATCTGTTATCTGCATTATAGGGTGTAAAATTTACTGAGGACTTTCTCTACAAAACCCTCATTGGAATTACGTGTGATGGTGCGTCTGTCATGCTGGGACGCAAGAGCGGAGTAGCAACAAGGCTCCAGGCCCTCTTCCCTAATATAACTGTTTGGCACTGCTCGGCACACAGGCTTGAGCTCGCAGTAGGTGTTGTGGTAAAAGATGATGGGAGCTATCAATCATTTAAAAATACTTATGGACAAGCTATATGCGCTTCATAGCGTATCTAACAAAAACAGAATGGAGCTGAGGGAGTGCACAGAGAGTTTAGACATTCAGCTGTGCAAAATCGGCAGGATCTTGGACACTAGATGGGTGGCATCCAGTTTTAGAATGGTAGAGTCTGTGTGGAAAAATTACCCGGCTCTTCACAAGCATTTCACCACAGCAGCTGAGGATGCCTCCCGCGACGGCGTGACCCATCAGAACTATAGTGGCCTTGCCATGCGCATATCCTCGCATGCGTTTGTTAACAATCTAGGACTTTTGTGTGATGCACATCAAGAACTATCTGAACTGTCACTCAAGCTCCAAAAGAGAGACTGCACAATTATTACTGCACACATGGCAGTCACCAGGGAAGCGAGGGTGTTCAGTGCAATGGCAGAGCAGCCAGGCCGACACACAAAACTCAGCCAGAGAGGGATTCAGGAGAACTCTTTCCAAGGCGTCAAACTGAATGGTTGAAGACCCAGCGACAGAGTCCTTAATCAGAGGGAGTTTTTCGAGAGCTTGGTGAGGAACATGGAGGCTAGAATGTTCTCTCAAGGAGGACGGGCAGTGGACAATACAGGATACAGCCAGTTCATAGAGGAGCTGAAAGTGCTTCACGTGCAAAACTGGCCTGGAGGACGCAGGAGCACTGTATGGAGAAACAGAGATAGAATCTCTCTGCCAGCGGTTTGGCATTGACAGTCCACATATGGTCATACGGGCCTACAGGCAGTACAGAGACACTAATGGTAATGATAAAGGAGAAATTCCAGACTTAAAGAGCTGCTGATGGCAGTCAGCACCATCCCCATCTCCAGTGCAGAACGCGAGCGGGGATCTTCTCAAATGAATCTGATTTGCACCTCAACCCGCGCCTCTCTGCATACCTCCACCATATCAGGGCTACTCTTTCTGAACCTTGTTGGCCCACCCCTGACCAAATTCTACTCAGTCCCCTATGTGAGGTCATGGATTGATAAAGGACACAGATGTGTCACAGACACCAGGAGCAAAACAAGAAATAGGGAGGAGAAGATGCACGAGGAAATGGCTATGTTGTAGGAGGTTTTGGAAAACTAAGGTAGGAACATCTTTTTCCTTTACAAACCTGTTCTGTACTGTGAAGTTAATCTGAATATGCGCTTCATATTATCAAATAGGCAGGAGGCCTATATATTATAATATGTGTTCTGCTGTAGGCTACATTGATTTATTTTATTTGAAGTATATTCTGATATCAAATCAAATTATTGTGATATGTTTGTTCTACTGTTACATTGATGTCTTGAAAAGTATATGCAATTTGAGTCTTGTAAGCCCCACAGCGTATGTGTGCATATGCATATGGCGGGTGTTCTGCAGTGACACCAAAAAATGTTGCTGTACATTTATGTCTTGAACATTTGGCTATAAGAAATTCAGACTTGTAAGCCCCACAGTTATACTAGAGGAAGTGGACATAGTATATGTTTGAGACCAACAGGTGGCCGAGGCGTGACGGTGGCTGTGTGAGAAGCGCGCCAGTATCTCACATAACTAGAATGAGATTCACTTTCTATGATCTCTCTCCCTCTCTGCTCCGATAGACATGACCCTGAACTCTCATCTCTCAAGCGTTGCACTTAATCATTTATTTAGACTCTATGCTGTAGGCCACCAACATATTTGATCAACTTCCAAATATTGTTTTACTAAAGAGAGAGAGAGATAGACTTTTGGCACGAGTGCAGCCATCACCAGTGAGTGAGCTACGCATCATTGGGTGAGTCAGTGAAACTGGAAAGCATTTTTAGGACTATAATTTCCTCCTCATAATCCCAAAACCGCCATAAAAAAGCCAGACTACGGTTTGCAACTGCACATGGGGACAAAGATCGTACTTTTTAGAGAAATGTCCTCTGGTCTGATGAAACAAAAATAGAACTGTTTGGCCATAATGACCATCGTTATGTTTGGAGGAAAAACGGGTAGGCTTGCAAGCCAAAGAACACCATCCCAACCGTGAAGCACGGGGGTGGCAGCATCATGCTGTGGGGGAGCTTTGCTGCAAGAGGGACTGGTGCACTTCACAAAAGAGATAGAATCATGAAGAAGGAAAATGATGTGGATATATTGAAGCAACATCAAGACATCAGTCAGGATGTTAAAGCTTGGTCGCAAATGGGTCTTCCAAATGGACAATGACCCCAAGCATACTTCCAAAGTTGTGGCAAAATGGCTTAAGGACAACAAATTCAAGGTATTGGAGTGGCCATCACAAAGCCCTGACCTCAATCCCATAGAAAATGTGTGGGCAGAACTGAAAAAGCGTGTGCGAGCAAGGAGGCCTACAAACCTGACTCAGTTACACATGCTCTGTCAGGAGGAATGGGCCAAAATTCACCCAACTTATTGTGGGAAGCTTGTGGAAGGCTACCCGAAACATTTGACCCAAGTTAAACAATTTAAAGGCAATGCTACCAAATACTAATTGAGTGTATGTAAACTTCTGACCCACTGGGAATGTGATGAAAGAAATAAAAGCTGAAATAAATCATTCTCTCTACTATTATTCTGACATTTCACATTCTTAAAATAAAGTGGTGATCCAAACTGACCTAAGACAGGGAATTTTTACTAGGATTAAATGTCAGGAATTGTGAAAAACTAAGTTTAAATGTATTTGGCTAAGGTGTATGTAAACTTCTGACTTCAACTGTACCTGTCAGCAACTGGTGTGACTGAAATAGCCTAATCCACTAGTTTGAAGGAGTGTCCACATACTTTTGTATATATAGTGCATCTAACCCTACCACTCCAGTAACCCTGCACATTATCGCCCCCACAATATATAGGCATCGATTGAAGCTCTGTGTTAAATTAAAATCTCCCTACCATTATATCTAAGCCAATATGACACCAATCGCGATGGAAATTGGCAAATCAACTTGATTGGAGGTACACAACACACTCCCCACCTCTCGTCCTGAGCCGTCCGGCCATGAACAGGATTGTTAGCAATTGATTTTTAAGAGTATTTCTTGCGCCTACCTAGCTCAAATTCTGATGATGGATTAAAACTAGACTATACTGTCCATAAAGTGATTATTGGACTTACAAAATGCCGGAATGACAAAATGTGTAGGTGCAACAGTTTTTGTTAAATTTATAATTTATCGCTCTCATGTGCACATTTCCGCCCATTAAGAAACAACAATGTGCTTCCTTTTTGTAGCATTACTGACAATGCTAACATATTTTTTCAGCAGAATCTCAGAGTTCTAACACCAGGTTGGTTGCTCGGCAACAACACAGCTGCTTGCACCATGCTGCCAGTCATAAGAAGTGTATGCAAACAAACCTAGGCTTCTGTATATAGCTAGCTATATGGTGGTATTCAGGCTGAGGTTAATCAATAAATGCAAACAGATATTTTGATTGTACAAGCAAGCTAACGTTAGCTATGTAACATTAGCTACCTAGCCAAAGTCCAGCAGCTGGCCTACAGTGGGGAAAAAAAGTATTTAGTCAGCCACCAATTGTGCAAGTTCTCCCACTCAAAAAGATGAGAGAGGCCTGTAATTTTTATCATAGGTACACGTCAACTATGACAGACAAAATGAGAAAAAAATATCCAGAAAATCACATTGTAAGATTTTTAATGAATTTATTTGCAAATTATGGTGGAAAATAAGTATTTGGTCGATAACAAAAGTTTTTCAATACTTTGTTATATACCCTTTCTTGGCAATGACACAGGTCAAACGTTTTCTATAAGTCTTCACAAGGTTTTCACACACTGTTGCTGGTATTTTGGCCCATTCCTCCATGCAGATCTCCTCTAGAGCAGTGATGTTTTGGGGCTGTCGCTGGGCAACACGGACTTTCAACTCCCTCCAAAGATTTTCTATGGGGTTGAGATCTGGAGAATGGCTAGGCCACTCCAGGACCTTGAAATGCTTCTTACGAAGCCACTCCTTCGTTGCCCGGGCGGTGTGTTTGGGACATTGTCATGCTGAAAGACCCAGCCACGTTTCATCTTCAATGCCCTTGCTGATGGAAGGAGGTTTTCACTCAAAATCTCACGATACATGGCCCCATTCATTCTTTCCTTTACACGGATCAGTCGTCCTGGTCCCTTTGCAGAAAAACAGCCCCAAAGCATGATGTTTCCACCCCCATGCTTCACAGTAGGTATGGTGTTCTTTAGATGCAACTCAGCATTCTTTGTCCTCCAAACACGACGAGTTGAGTTTTTACCAAAAAGTTCTATTTTGGTATCATCTGACCATATGACATTCTCCCAATCCTCTTCTGGATCATCCAAATGCACTCTAGCAAACTTCAGATGGGCCTGGACATGTACTGGCTTAAGCAGGGGGACACGTCTGGCACTGCAGGATTTGAGTCCCTGGCGGCATAGTGTGTTACTGATGGTAGGCTTTGTTACTTTGGTCCCAGCTTTCTGCAGGTCATTCACTAGGTCCCCCCGTGTGGTTCTGGGATTTTTGCTCACCGTTCTTGTGATCATTTTGACCCCACGGGGTGAGATCTTACGTGGAGCCCCAGATCGAGGGAGATTATCAGTGGTCTTGTATGTCTTCCATTTCCTAATAATTGCTCCCACAGTTGATTTCTTCAAACCAAGCTGCTTACCTATTGCAGATTCAGTCTTCCCAGCGTGGTGCAGGTCTACAATTTTGTTTCTGGTGTCCTTTGACAGCTCTTTGGTCTTGGCCATAGTGGAGTTTGGAGTGTGACTGTTTGAGGTTGTGGACAGGTGTCTTTTATACTGATAACAAGTTCAAACAGGTGCCATTAATACAGGTAACGAGTGGAGGACAGAGGAGCCTCTTAAAAAATAAGTTACAGGTCTGTGAGAGCCAGAAATCTTGCTTGTTTGTAGGTGACCAAATACTTATTTTCCACCATAATTTGCAAATAAATTCATTAAAAATCCTACAATGTGATTTTCTGGATTTCTTTTTCTCAATTTGTCTGTCATAGTTGACGTGTACCTATGATGAAAATTACAGGCCTCTCTCATCTTTTTAAGTGGGAGAACTTGCACAATTGGTGGCTGACTAAATACTTTTTTCCCCCACTGTATGTACCTGGTTAACACCATTCAGCTGAAAGCTAGCTAGCTAACAACCAGGGAAATAAAGGTAGCAAGCCAATGAATGTGGTTTTGATTAGCTAGCTAACATAACCTTATACCAGTCAGATGAGAGCTAACGTTGGCTAGGTTGCTAACCAACAAGCGAGGAACATTTGCTAGCTATATTTAGTAAAATAAGGTTTTTCACATAAAGCTGAAGTCATCATGTTTAAACTGCTGATCTAGACACTTGCGTGTAATCGGAGAAGAAACAAATATGCACAAATAAACTAGCGAACGTCCTTGGCTGCTATGATAGTCAATTCAACTTTAGCTAACTAAGTAACCTTAGCAAACGTAAAGTTGTAACGTGTATGACCAGTTCATGCACCCCAATAGGTCATACTTTCTTACTTTCTAGTTAGTTACGTTAAGTTTAAAACCACTAAACTTTGGGAAACATTTGCATTACACAGACCAAGCTACGGTAAGATCACACAAACCATAGCCGAGATAACAAATTGTTTTGTTAAGAAACAGTAAGATAGTTGTGAACCGCAAATAGTAAATGGTTGAACCCCAAACGCACATGTAAACAGAACCTCAGTTGTGCATGCTAGCTATAATCAATTTACCAGACTCGACTGACAGCATCGCTGTTTCAAAAGTGTAGAAAAAATTTCAGCTCCAGCATAAACTCTTTCTCCTGCTGTCTTGTCATTCTTATAATCAAAATATGTGCTGACTGATCAACACAGTGTCAAGTTACTTTTCAGTGTGTTCACAGAAAAAAGTCTCCATGCAAAAGTAAAAAGTAGTCAGGGGGCTGCAGATGGTACACCAGGGTAAAACAACAAAAATCACTAAGAATCACTGCTTGTGTGACATTCCATGTGCCAGCCTGGTCTCATAGACTAGATGTAACATAGTAAATTAAAGCCGGGACACAGAAATCAGTATATGTTAATTTAGATATGGTTACATAAGACAGAAGGTTACTTAAAACCATTTCCTGCAGTCAAATGACCAAATCGCCCTCTAGTGGCCTCATGGGTGGAATGTTATTAATATTTTTAATAATTTCATCATTAATACACATTTCAAAACACCCACTGAAAATCCAGTGTTTCTATGTCAAACGGTTTAGTTATATTTCAGTCTTCTGTGATATATATGCTGTAAAGTGTAATATTGGGATGCAAACTCAAAATGTATTACATTTCAACTCTATATCTGTCATGCTACAGGTGTCCTCATTTTTTAAAACCATAACCTTGTGTGAGGTGTATACTTTTGTTTCAAAGTAGATTTGTTTAAGACTACCAAGAAACACTCTGATTTAGCCCACTGTAGTAAAAGGTTTTAAGGCAAAAACAAGGGTAGTTGGTCGGGGTGGAAGGATGGGTGTATAACGCGAATGTCTAGCAACCCAAAGGTTGAGTGTTCCAATATCATCATAGACAACTTTAGCATTTTAGCTAATTACCAACTTTGCTACTTTTCAACTACATAGCATGTTAGCTAACACTTCCACTAACACTAACCTTAACCTTTTAACATAACTTCTAACCCTAACCTTAACTCTAATGCCTAGCTAACGTTAGCCACCTAGCTAACATTAAAGTTAGCCATAACAAATTGGAATTCATAACATTGTGTAATGACCTTGGGTTTATAAGCGCGGATATCAACTCTGCCACGCGAGCATGCTTTTGGGGCACAGTCGATGGCGCGCTGGACTTCGGGCTAGAAAAGGTTGAGGGTTCGAGACCTGCTCCCTGCCTGTTTCATTACATTGGTGTCAGAAGTGATCGAACCTTGCATCCACGAACGTGCGTGTGCTTGGCCGTTGAGCGCGTTCCTGTAAGACGTTGAGTTGTAAGCTAGCGCGAGGACACGCACTTTGAAAGGAGGGAGTTGTGTAACAACCCTGGGTTTATAAGCGTGGATATCGACTCTGCCACGTGAGCATGCTTTTGGGGCACAGTCGATGGCGCGCTGGACTTCGGGTTAGAAGGTTAAAGGTTCGAGACCTGCTCCCTGCCTGTTTCATTACAATATCATACGTATTGGAAATTCCTAACATATTGCACGAATTGAAATTCATAACAGATCATAGGAATTGCAATTCGTAACATATCATACAAATTGTTGTTCGTAACATATCATGTGAAATGGATGATGGACATCCACAAATTAATATATACAATACGAAATGTAACATACTTTATCATACTAAATGGAGAAACTAGGATTTACATACAGAATAATACAAAATGCTATGAGATCAGGTTGCAGCAGCTTGCAGTCAAAAGAAAACAAAATGCTTACTAACTTGGTTAACTACTTGATTAAATGAGTTTGTTTTCAACAAATCAACTGTTTTAGACTATTATATTTTAACCCAGAGAAATAAACGTGCAATCACTACTGAGTAAATGAACTAAATCATTTTGGAATGAACCCTTCCAGACATTAAAATAATCTGTTGAAGTCAACCTGTTCAGAACAGGATTCTGACAAACTGAGAATCATAGATCAATAAAAACGACCTTGTCTTGAATCCATCAATAGCCTAGGCCTAGGTGTGTGGAGACACATATTGACACAATATGACACAATATGAGGAGGAAATTGTAGTCCTAAAAATGCTTTCCAGTTTCACTGACTCACCCAATGATGCGCATCTCACTCACTGGTGATGGCAGATGCACTCGTGCCAAAAGCCTATCTCTCTCTCTCTTTTGTAAAACAATATTTGGAAGTTGATCAAATATTTTGGTGGCCAACAGCATAGAGTCTAAATAAATGATTACGTGCAACGCTTGAGAGATGAGAGTTCAGGGTCATGTCTATCGGAGCAGAGGGGGAGAGAGACATTAGAAAGTGAATCTCATTCTAGTTATGTGAGATACTGGTGCGCTTCTCACACAGCCACCGTCACGCCTCGGCCACCCGTTGGTCTCAAACATATACTATGTCCACTTCCTCTAGTATAGCTGTGGGGCTTACAAGTCTGAATTTCTTATAGCCACATTTTCAAGACATCAATGCACAGCAACATTTTTAGGTGTCACTGCAGAACACCCGCCACATGCATATGCACACTGTCACACCCTGGCTATGGGACTCTAGTTGTTGAGCCAGGGTGTGTTTGTTCTATGTGGTGTGTTTCTATGTTGGGGGTTCTGGTTTGTTGTTTTCTATGTTTGCCTTAGTGACTCCCAATCAGAGGCAACGAGTGTCAGCTGTTCGTTGGTTGTCTCTGATTGGGAGCCATATTTAAACTGTCTGTTTTTCATTCGGGTTTGTGGGATTTTGTTCCGTTAAGGTTTGTGTTATGTATAACTTCAGGACGTCACGCATCGTTGTTTATTGTTTTTGTGTCGTGTTCAGTAATAATAAAGTATGTACGCTTATTACGCTGCGCCTTGGTCCGCTTCCTGTAACGATCGTGACAGAAAATCCCACCAAGATGTGACCAAGCAGCGTGTCCAGGAGCCATCGCCAGGGAGATCCCTAACAGATCTCCTTCGCCTCCTCGACTGGGTCAAGCCGAGTGAGGAGGAGAAGGGCTTGACCTTGTGGCAGAAGGGCGAAAGGCTGGCGAGGGACATGGAGACCTGGTCCACGGGTAGGGGAGACGCCCAGAAATTTTTTAGGGGGGGGCTAACGCCGTGGACGACGGGCCAGCAGGAGACCGCGGCAGAGCGGCCCAGCGGATTGGCAGAGGAGGACGCCAGGTTACGGGAGTCACTGGTCACCAGGGGGAAGGAGGTTGTAGAGGCACGGCGAGAGGTACTGGCGTGTGTTGCCAGTCCGGTCCGGCCTGTTCCTGATCCCCACGTAGGGCCAGTGGTGTGTGTTCCCAGTACGGTCCGGCCTGTTCCTGCCACTCGCACCAAGTCAGTGGTGCGCGTCGTCAGCCCGGTCCGGCCCATTCCTGCTCCCCGCACCAAGTCAGTGGTGCGCGTCGTCAGCCCGGTCCGGCCCATTCCTGCTCCCCGCACCAAGTCAGTGGTGCGTTTCGTCAGCCCGGCTCGGCCCGTTCCTGCTCCCCGCACCAAGTCAGGGGTGCGCTTCGACAGCCCGGCTCGGCCCGCTCCTGCTCCCCACACCAAGCCAGTGGTGTGCGTCGTCAGTCCGGCACGGCCCGTGCCTGTTCCCCGCACCAAGTCAGGGGTGCGCTTCGACAGCCCGGCTCGGCCCGCTCCTGCTCCCCACACCAAGCCAGTGGTGTGCGTCGTCAGTCCGGCACGGCCCGTGCCTGTTCCACCGGTGGCTGGTCCGGCACCGGTCAGAGGCTTCACGTCGGAGCTAGAGCAATCCGCTCCACCAGTGTTCAGTCCAGCTCCGGCCAGCAGGGCCAGACCGGACCAGGGGTACTTTGGGGGGTTAGAGAAGGAGTGGGGGTCAAGCCCGGAGCCAGAACCGCCGCCGAGGAGGTATGCCCACCCAGCCCTCCCCTGTTTTGCTCTTTTTGAGGCGCGGTCGCAGTCCGCGCCTTTAGGGGGGGGTACTGTCACACCCTGGCTATGGGACTCTAGTTGTTGAGCCAGGGTGTGTTTGTTCTATGTGGTGTATTTCTATGTTGGGGGTTCTGGTTTGTTGTTTTCTATGTTTGCCTTAGTGACTCCCAATCAGAGGCAACGAGTGTCAGCTGTTCGTTGGTTGTCTCTGATTGGGAGCCATATTTAAACTGTCTGTTTTTCATTCGGGTTTGTGGGATTTTGTTCCGTTAAGGTTTGTTGTGTATAACTTCAGGACGTCACGCATCGTTGTTTATTGTTTTTGTGTCGTGTTCAGTAATAATAAAGTATGTACGCTTATTACGCTGCGCCTTGGTCCGCTTCCTGTAACGATCGTGACACACACATACTCAGCTGTGGGGCTTACAAGACTCGAATTGCATATACTTTTCAAGACATCAATGTAGCAGTAGAACAAACATATCACAATCATTTGATTTGATATCAGAATATACTTCAAATAAAATAAATCAATGTAGCCTACAGCAGAACACATATTATATAATATATAGGCCTCCTGCCTATTTGATAATATGAAGTGCATATTCAGATTAACTTCACAGTACAGAACAGGTTTGTAAAGGAAAAAGATGTTCCTACCTTAGTTTTCCAAAACTCCTACAACACAGCTATTTCCTCGTGCATCTTATCCTCCCTATTTTTTGTTTTGCTCCTGGTGTCTGTGACACATCTGTGTCCTTTATCAATCCATGACCTCACATAGGGGACTGGGTAGAATTTGGTCAGGGGTGGGCCAACAAGGTTCAGAAAGAGTAGCCCTGATATGGTGGAGGTATGCAGAGAGGCGCGGGTTGAGGTGCAAATCAGATTCATTTGAGAAAATCCCCGCTCGCATTCTGCACTGGAGATGGGGATGGTGCTGACTGCCATCAGCAGCTCTTTAAGTCTGGAATGTCTCCTTTATCATTACCATTAGTGTCCCTGTACTGCCTGCAGGCCCGTATGACCATATGTGGACTGTCAATGCCAAACTGCTGGCAGAGAGACTATTTCTGTTTCTCCATACAGTGCTCCTGTGTCCTCCGGCCAGTATTGCACGTAAAGCACTTTCAGCTCCTCTATGAACTGGCTGTATCCTGTATTGTCCACCGCCCGTCCTCCTTGAGAGAACATTCTAGCCTCCATGTTCCTCGCCAAGCTCTCGAAAAACTCCCTCTGATTAAGGACTCTGCCCTGGGTCTTCCACCATTCAGTTTGACGCCTTGGAAAGAGTTCTCCTGAATCCCTCTCTGGCTGAGTTGTGTGTGTCGGCCTGGCTGCTCTGCCATTGCACTGAACACCCTCGCTTCCCTGGTGACTGCCATGTGTGCAGTAATAATTGTGCAGTCTCTCTTTTGGAGCTCGAGTGACAATTCAGATAGTCCTTGAAGTGCATCACACATAAGGCCTAGATTGTTAACAAACGCATGCGAGGATATGCGCATGGAAAGGCCACTATAGTTCTGATGGGTCACGCCGTCACAGGAGGCATCCTCAGCTGCTGTGGTGAAATGCTTGTGAAGAGCCGGGTAATTTTCCACACAGACTCTACCGTTCTAAAACTGGATGCCACCCATCTAGTGTCCAAGATCCTGCCGATTTTGCACAGCTGAATGTCTAAACTCTCTGTGCACTCCCTCAGCTCCATTCGGTTTTTGTTAGATACGCTATGAAGCGCATATAGCTTGTCCATAAGTATTTTTAAATGATTGATAGCTCCCATCTCTTTTACCACATCACCTACTGCGAGCTCAAGCCTGTGTGCCGAGCAGTGCCAAACAGTTATATTAGGGAAGAGGGCCTGGAGCCTTGTTGCGACTCCGCTCTTGCGTCCCAGCATGACAGACGCACCATCACACATAATTCCAATGAGTGTTTTGGAGAGAAAGTCTTCAGTAAACTTTACACCCTCTAATGCAGATAACAGATTACGGACAATTGCCCCAGCAGATAAATCCTCCAGTTCCACAAGATCAACAAACATTTTTGCTTGTAGGTCCATATCTGCCAGCTGAAGTCTGATGTATACAATCAAGGCACTCTGTTTATTCAAACCAGTAGCCTCATCGAGCATTAGGCTGATTTTGGGAGAACACTGTACTATTCTTTCAAATAGTTTTTGCTTCATTTCGGATGAAATATGTTGCTGTATGTTGGAGCAAGCAACATTGGAATGGAGAATTCTCCCCATGTCAAGTCCATTTAACTCCTGACAGTCCATTTCTTGCTCAAAACCGTGAGCGGGTCTGTGACGTTTAGTCTCCTTGTAAGCTGTTCGGAAGACTGGCTGTAGTGTCTATGTTTTTATTTTGAGCGTTAACTACAACCTGTGTTAAGGTGTCCTCTTTAGCCTTGCCAACAATGCTTGCTTGTGCTAAATGGGCCTTGGTTTGGGCATGTTCAAAAACCTTTTTTTGAGGGCCCTTTGTTGCTTTTTTTCATCGGAGGCAGAGGATGTCACTGTACATTCCACCCACTCTTTTACTACCTTTTTGCATGTTGTACAGCCCAGCTTTGAATTTTGCTTGACAAGCCAGTGGTTCTAAGTTTGCTTGGTCTTGAACTGAGCCTACGTCCAAATTGCACCTGCTCCTGATGGCGATGCCTTAGCTATCAGAGCTGCTTAGTATTTAGGCATATATGATGTGAAGTAGGCCTCGTGAAATCATTGTCAAAAGCGCAAGAGGTACTGTTTGTTGCATGTAGGTGTAGATTATTTGTGAGTTGATCATATAGAAATATCAAAGCAATCTTTCAACGCCAAAGCAATTGCCTGTCTATGGTGCAGGAACCACTGACTCGCTACCCTTTCTCTAAAATCAAAACATGCCAAGAGTGTGCAAAGCTGTCATCAAGGCAAAGGGTGGCTATTTGAAGAATCTCAAATATAAAATATAATTTGATTTGTTTAACACTTTTTTGGTTACTACATGATTCCATATGTGTTATTTCATAGTTATGATGTCTTAACTATTATTCTACAATGTCAAAAATAGTAAAAATAAAGAAAAACCCTTGAACGAGTATCTGTGTCCACAATTTTGACTGGTAGTGTATATATATATAGGCCTATTGTAAATGTGTATTATTTTTGCATCGCCATTTTATTGCAAAAAGAAATACAAGTACAAACATAACTTTAAGCTACATATAGTTTTGACAGAGGTAATGAACTGTCCATTGATCAGTACAGCAATTGATAAAACAGCACCATGTTTTAAACACAAGTGGTTCTGAGCATAATTCAATATTACACAGGTAAGCTAACAGTTACAGAAATCAGGATTTTTTTTTTCAGCT
Source organism: Coregonus lavaretus (assembly GCF_964263955.1). Lineage (NCBI taxonomy): Eukaryota > Metazoa > Chordata > Actinopteri > Salmoniformes > Salmonidae > Coregonus > Coregonus lavaretus. The sequence goes on along the minus strand of NC_139992.1, from coordinate 29,450,246 downwards.
CATGAAACATGGGACCAACACTTTACATTTTATGTTTATATTTTTGTTCAGTGTAATAAAATAAAGCATGAAAAGTTGGGTAATGGGATAATGTCTTACTGTGGTGTGTGAAGAATCCAATACTTTACCATGTATGCGGTACAAATAACATTATTGTGGGAGCACCTCCTCTAAGAGTATGAATTAGGCTGTTTGAGAAGGTTTGAATCCCAAGCAACCTGCATACACATAATTTGAAGTACAATATAGCTACTGTAGTAGGTCAAAGCTGTGTGCTGGAAAACCTTGGTAGAGCATGGGTGGAATAGGCTTTGTGGTGCTCATGTGAATTTCCTTTCTTTTTCAGCTTCAGACCAATGCCTATTCTCAGTTGTTTTTAATTGTAAATATGGTATTGGCACTGACCCTGGAACTGGACCTGTATCCAGTTCTTACTTACTTTCTCATGTTCTTCTTATTTCTATTTCTGATGTGTTTTTGTTATACTTTACTTTTTTATTTATTTTCTATGGTACTACTGCATTGTTGGGAAACAGTAAGCAAGAAAGGCATTTCACTGTACTAGTGCAAGTAACAATAACAATTTGAAACTTGATACATGTATCAGGAAGGCGTCTTTTCCAACACACCAACATCTTACATCCACCTTTTTATAATCTTTTGCAGCAAATGTGAGGATGGAGAATTGCAGTGCTCTGAGGATTGTGGTAAATATAATATATATATATATATATATATATTTTGTGGCGCTTGACATGCCTTCAAAGATAATACTGTATGTTACTGTCTGTTTCAGTTTGCACCCAGGGGAAAGTTTGTGTGCATTGCTCACAATTGTCAATAGACACAGCTCGAGAAACATGTGCCAGTCTGAGCAAACCAACAGTAAGTTCACTGTTAATATTCCAAACAAAAACAAAAAAGTTAATATTTAATGCTAGCCCAAAAGTAGAAATTAAAACTGTTAATGTTTTAGTCTGCTGTACAGTATATGCACTATGCAGGGTAACTCTCAGCTATCCATTCGGTCAATGAGATACTCATATTCTTTGTTCCCAGAGTGCTGTTCAGAGTTGTACAAGTGGCTGTTACTGTCCAGGGGGCCAGTTGGAAGACCATAGGGGTGTGTGTGTCACTGTGGACAACTGCACCTGTGAATACAGCGGCAGAGTGTTCAAAGCAGGACAGAGTGTCAAGACCAACTGTAGAATATGGTGAGTGAGCCACAACTGTTGCCTTGCTACTTCTGAAGTGTGTATCAATTACAGATAACATGCATAAGTGAATGTATCACAAATACGATTTGGGGATTTGTCTATTTTGAAAGACAAACACACCAGGTAGTGTATTATATCTAACGAACATCAGGAAGTGTTTGTCTGAGTCTGAGCTGAAGCAAAGATAGTGTGTTATACTCACTGTCTGAAATGGAATCCAGAATTTGAATCCTAACCTCTACTTAAGTTGATTTTTCACTTAGTTTCCTATTAACATCAATACATGACTAAGCAAATAATTCTACTTAAGTGGAAGTTAGGAATCGCCCCCTAAAAGTTTGTCTCCATTCACCTCCCAGCACCTGCCGTCAAGCCCAGTGGAGCTGTGTAGATAAACCATGCCCTGGTACATGCCTGGTGTATGGGAACGGACACTATCAAACCTTTGACTCTAAATGGTACCGCTACGATGGGAACTGTCAGTACACATTAGTGGAGGTGAGTCACAGAAGGCCATCCGATATCACCTTTTCATTGGGTTATCAAGCATTGTTGTTTATTTTGTTTTGTTTTCTATTCTATACTGCTGGGAAATGAATGGTACTGCTTCTTTATAGAACCAATTCCGCTGTTTTCTTCCTTCTCTCATAGGATGGCTGTGGTAGTGGAGCTGGGTCGTTTTCTGTCAAGGTGGAGAGTGTCCCATGCTGTGACGAGGCTCTGACCTGTTCCCGGACCATCGTGTTAGACCTGATGGTAATACACACAGCTCACTTCTCTCCTCTGTCACGCCATGCTTTTGAAGTACATTATTACATAGAACTTCCCCTCAGTTTATTTGGTGTGTTTTATCAAGTAGGACTAAGCACCACTTGGTATCACCAGTTAGATACTAATTGTATTGAATAATGTAAATAAGTATCAGAAAGTTTGCATGTATTTTTTATTTTTTACTGAATACCTCTGTTATTTGGACTGTAATATGGAGAGTTATTAACTTCATTAATGATGTGTTTGTCTTTTCTCTCAGGGTAAAGTCACTCTGACTCTGAATGAAATGAAGGTGACGAGACGGCTCCAAGGGGGATGGGCTTCTCTGGAGGCGGAGCCTCTGTACTCCACCCACACTGTGGGGCTCTACATCATCATCTCAGTGCCTACTAGAGGACTAACCCTCATCTGGGACAAACACTCCAGACTCACTGTCATACTGGACGACCATTGGAGGGTGAGTTCTCTCTGTCTAGACGTTAAAGATGTAACCTGTAAGATTTCCCTATTGCTCATTGATCATTTCAACTGCTGAAATATCATTGCAACTACTGTGATGTCATTGCAACTTCTGAAATATAATTTCATAGCTACTAAGTACTGTTTAGTATTAAGCTATGGTTTAGTTAGCACAACTGTCTTGCCTAAGTAACTCATTAATTAATTTGTTTCAAGTTAATTACCTAATTAATCAGCTGTACTTTCACAGAATCGAGTGTGTGGACTTTGCGGAAACTTCGATTCCAACGAGATGAACGACCTGCAGATAAGTGGGTCATCGGTGGTGTCCAGCCCCCTCGCCTTCGGCAATAGCTGGAAGACGGCCACACCCCCTTGCTCTGACGTGACCAATGAGGTGTTTCCGTGCCAGCGCCACTCCTACTGCTCCACCTGGGCCGAGAGACGCTGTATGATCCTCAGGGGAGACACCTTTAAGGACTGCCACTTGAAGGTACAGTTCGCTTAAAAGGACAGTTCACCCCAAACATTAAACACCTTTAATTAAGGACTGCTACAGAGGTACGCTTAAAAGTATAGCTTACCCCAAACATCACACACCTTCAAGGACTGCCACTTAAAGGTAGGCTTAAAGAGATAGTTCACCCCAAACATGTGGGTCCTTTGTAGCTCAGTTGGTAGATTATGGTGCTTGCAATGACAGGATAGTGGGTTTGATTCCCAGGACCACCCGTACAAGATTTTTAAAAGCATCTGCTAAATGGCATATATTATATTATTATGTAACACCTTTAAATAGACATTCAGTTAAGATGTTCTGCTTTGTTCTCCAGGTGGACCCAGAGCCCTACTACCAGGCCTGTGTGTTGGAGTCATGCTCCTGTGAGTTTGAGGGGAAGTTCTTGGGTTTCTGTACAGCCGTGGCAGCCTACGCTGAGGCCTGCAGTGACCAGGACGTGTGTGTCCGCTGGAGAACGCCAGACATGTGCCGTACGTAACAGATCACAACTGACGCTAATATTCTCCTCAGTATTTCATTTAAAAGTAATGCTAACACTTTACCATTACTTACATGTGTAATGCTTTATTGTTCTTTTTTAAGTATGTATGAGTCTGCCAAGGATAGTCTTTCAATAAGATGCTAATTACATGTACAGTTGAAGTCGGAAGTTTACATACATTTAAGTTGGAGTCATTAAAAGTAGTTTTTCAACCACTCCACAAATTCCTTATTAACAAACTATAGTTTTGGAAAGTCAGTTAGGACATCTACTTTGTGCATAACACAAGTCATTTTTTCAACAATTGTTTACAGACAGATTATTTCACTTATAATTCACTGTATCACAATTCCAGTGGGTCAGAAGTTTACATACACAAAGTTGACTGTGCCTTTAAACAGCTTGGAAAATGCCAGAAAATGATGTCATGGCTTTAGAAGCTTCTGATAGGCTAATTGACATCATTTGAGTCAATTGGAGGTGTACCTGTGGATGTATTTCAAGGCCTACCTTCAAACTCAGTGCCTCTTTGCTTGACATCATGGGAAAATCAAAAGAAATCTGCCAAGACCTCAGAAAAGAAATTGTAGACCAATTACTTCACAATTGAGTGTATGTAAACTTCTGACCCACTGGGAATGTGATGAAAGAAATAAATGCTGAAAGAAATAATTCTCTCTACTATTATTCTGACATTTCACATTCTTAAAATAAAGTGGTGATCCTAACTGACCTAAAACAGGGAATTTTGACTAGGATTAAATGTCAGGAATTGTGAAAAACAGAGTTTAAGTGTATTTGGCTAAGGTGTATGTAAACTTCTGACATCAACTGTATGTGTTATTAAAACACAGTGTTTAAATGAACTATTCCTCTACCTACCCATACAGCGGTGTACTGCGACTACTACAATGAGAAGGGCCACTGTAGCTGGCACTATGATCCCTGTGGACAGATCAAGACCTGTGGCAAAAACAACCTCTTCACCGGCAAGCTGGAAGGTAACTGAACTGACTCAATTCATGGAAATGGATGATCCATCTAACATGGTCCCGGATTTGTTTGTGCTGTCAAACCGATCTGTCAACAGGCTATGATCCCAGAAGATGTTTACATCTGTCATGAGAGATTCATCTGCTCCTCACAGTGATGTTGATCTTAATGCTAACTTTGACATTTTCTCTGTGTGCAGGCTGCTACCCGAAATGCACAGCAGAGGCTCCATACTATGATGAGAACACAGGGAGATGCTCCACTTTGGACAACTGCACTTGTTATTCCAACGAGACTATGGTTAAGCCTGGTACAGTTATCAGGAAACCCACTGGGAACTGGTGAGTACCTATTTACAGTATAGCAGTGCAAGTATACTCTATGTAGGCCTATTATGCGGAAATGAGAAAGACAAAATCGATTTAACATACAGGAGAATGGTAACTGTGATCTTTTACTGTGCTCTCTGTCTACAGCACTTGTGAACAGGGGCGTATTAACTGTGGTAAGTGGATATGTTATAACTGAGTTTACGTATTTGTAAATCAGTTAAGACTTTGATCACAATTGTGACTGACTTATATTAAAGTGTTATATTATCAGAAATGCAGTATTACCACATCCATTTATGTGATGTGCCTCTTTTAGGTCCTGAACCTCCATCAACTACACCTACAACATCAACTACACCTACAACTTCAACTACACCTACAACCAGACCTAAACCACCCACTGCTACACCTGAATATACAACCACACCTAAACAACCTACTTCTACATCTGAACCTACAACCACAACTACACAATCAAATACAATGAGAACTACACCTGAACCTACAACAACTATATTGACTACTACACCTGAATATACAACCACACCGAAACAACCTACTACTACACTTGAACCTACAACCACAACTACACAATCAACTACAATGAGAACTACACCTGAACCTACAACAACTATATTGACTACTACACCTGAATATACAACCACACCGAAACAACCTACTACTACACCTGAGCCTACAACCACAACTACACAATCAACTACAATGAGAACTACACCTGAACCTACAACAACTATATTGACTACTACACCTGAATATACATCCACACCTAAACAACCTACCACTACACCTGAACCTACAACCACAACTACACAATCAACTACAATGAGAACTACACCTGAACCTACAACAACTATATTGACTACTACACCTGAATATACAACCACACCTGAACAACCTACCTCTACACCTGAACCTACAACCACAACTACACAATCAACTACAATGACAACTACACCTGAACCTACAACAACTATATTGACTACTACACCTGAATATACAACCACACCTGAACAACCTACTTCTACACCTGAACCTACAACCACAACTACACAATCAACTACAATGAGAACTACACCTGAACCTACAACAACTATATTGACTACTACACCTGAATATACATCCACACCTAAACAACATAATACTACACCTGAATCTTCAACCACACCTACACAACCGACTACAACAAGAACTACACCTGTACTTACAGAAACTATATTGACTACTACACCTGAAATTACAACCACAATTGAATCTACAACCACACCTCAACAGCCCACTACAACACCTGAACCTACAACCACACCTAAACAACCCACCACAACAAGAACTACACCTGAACTTACAACCACATTTACACACAGTTTGGAATACACAACTGGATTCCCAACGATAGTTACAGGATCTAAAACTACTCTATCTAATCCATCTGAGTTAGTAGTGTGGAATACTACAGCTGGTCAAACCACTACTGCAGAAGCAACTACAGCATACACTGAAACTACAACTAAATTAACATCTACACAACCCACAACTACATTCTCATATTCTACAACCAAATATGTAGAACCAACATCTACAACCGAACCAACTACTTCACATACTGAAATGACAACGAAACCATCAACTTCACATACTGAAATGACAACCAAACCAACTACTTTTACTGAAATGACAACCAAACCAACTACTTTTACTGAAATGACAACCAAACCAACTACTTTTACTGAAATGAAAACCAAACCAACTACTTCAGATACTGACGTTACAACTGAATCAACAACTGAAGGACCATCGACTGAAGCTACAACCCTGTACATAAGTCGAACAACAACTTCCTCTACACAATCTCCCACTACCTCTGAATCAACAACATCTACGGCTCCAACAACAATGTCAACAACAATGTCTACAGAGTCTACAACCACACCTCAACAACCCACTACAACACCTGAACCTACTACCACACCTAAACAATCCACTACATCAAGAACTACACCTGAACTTACAACAACTATATTAACTACTACAACACAACCCACAACTACATTCTCATATTCTATGACCAAATATGTAGAACCAACATCTACAACCGAACCAACTAAATCATATACTGAAATGACAACCAAACCAACTACTTCACATACTGAAATGACAACCAAACCAACTACTTCACATACTGAAATGACATTAAAACCAACTACTTCACATACTGAAATGACATCCAAACCAACTACTTCACATACTGAAATGACAACCAAACCAACTACTTCAGATACTGACGTTACAACTGAATCAACAACTGAAGGACCATCGACTGAAGCTACAACCCTGTACACAAGTCGACCAACAACTTCCTCTACACAATCTCCCACTATCTCTGAATCAACCACATCTACGGGTCCAACAACGATGTCAACAGAAATATATACAGAGTCTACAACACCTACAAGTAGGCCAACATATTTAAATATATTTTTGGCAATTTTGATTGTTGATATTGGTTGATATCTCTAAAATCTACCTGACCTTACAAATATACTATAGAAATAGATGTAGAAGTTGTTCCACTATGTTTGAGTCAAATCTACACCTTGTTTCCAGTTTGTGAGTGTAGAGACCTGAAGAGGAACCAGATATGGGCATGTGGAGAGAAGTGGACAGAAGACTGCTTCAATAAGACGTGTAACGGTGGAAAGATAGAGATGACTTCGGTCAACTGTCCGTATCCAGTTCGCCCCACCATGTGCCCCAGGGGACAGATGGTCAGAGTCTCAGACGGATGCTGTGACTACTGGAAGTGTGATTGTGAGTCTGTCTGTCTGCCTGCCTGTCTGTTCCTTTGTGTGAAGTGCTAGAGTTTGTCTATCTTTTATCTTGTTTTTGAAGAGGGTTTTACTTCCTGCACAGTCTGATGCTCTTATTATGTAGTAGTTTCGTCTTCCTTATGGGAATGCACTTATTATAAGTCAGTTCCTCTCTTATTCCCCCTCTACCCTTATTCCCCCTCTACTCTTATTCCCCATCTTCTTTTATCCCCCCTGTTCTCTTATTCCCCCTGTCCCCCAGGTCGTTGTGACCTCTATGGAGACCCTCACTACATCTCCTTCCAGGGCGTGACCTTTGACTTCCTGGATAATTGTACTTACATCCTGGTCGAGGAGAAAACGCTGCGTCACCATCTGACTGTTGCCGTGGACAACTACTTCTGTATTCCCGAGTTGGACGGCGCCTGTGCCAAAGGCATCATCCTGCAGTACCAGAACAACACGGCCACTGTCAGCATCGTACCGGACGAGTACAGGGTGAAGGTACTGCCGTTCTTCATTTATTGATTGATTGATTGGTTTAAGCATTCATTCATCCATCCATCCATTCATTAAATTATTTGTTCATTCATTCCAGTAGTCACCACATTTGATTGATTGGCTCTTGAATATATATTGCCATGATAGTGATCTTTCTGAGATCTCACTCACTCAAACCATTCTGCTCCTCTCTCTCCTAGTCTACTCTGAACCAGAAGACCGTCGAGCCTCCCTATGAGGAGAATGGTATCAGGTTTGAGACGACAGGCTATATGGTGTCTGTATACATCCCTGAGATCCGCTCACATATCTCTCTCACACCATCCAACACTGTGACTGTCACCTTGGCCATGGAGCATTTCCTGCATAACACCCAAGGACAATGCGGTTTGTATTAGACAAGGAAGTGTGTGTGGGTGTGTGTGTCTGTATGTGTGTCAGTGTGTGTGCATGCCTGCCTGTGTACATGCATGTGTGCGTTTCCAAGCTTACGTCTACATTTTGGTTATTGGCAGGTGTGTGCGGTGGGAGCTCTTGTGTGCGTAGAAGTGGGGAGACTGAAGCTGACAGCTGCTGTGATAAGACCGCCTATGACTGGATCTATGAGGACCCTCTGAAGCCTGAGTGTAGCGCTGCTCCCAGGGACGTCCCTTGCCATCCTACTCCTCCAACCACAACCACCAGCTGTCCTGGCAGCCCCCTCTGTGACCTTCTCCATCACCCGTAGGATGATTCAATTCAGTTCAATTTGATTTGATTTGTTTCACATGACGATCTCCCAAATGGTCAGAAATCTGTGGCGTTTCATTCAATGTTGATGTGACAGCTATGATAAATCATTATATTGAGATAAAACAATGCAACATAAACACTGATTTTGTTTTGTGCCAAAAACAATGTTGTAAAAGTATTGAGAAGGTGTATTTTCCTGTATGTTGATCAGTCTGTTGGTATGTGTCATTACAGAGTTTTTGCAGATTGCAGTTGGCGGGTGGATCTGAGCCAGCTTGAGAGGAACTGTAGGTTTGATTCGTGTGAGAGGAACGACATGGCTTGTTCTCCTCTGGAGCAGGCTGTTGAGGAGTGTAAGAAAGCAGGCATCTGTGTGAACTGGAGACAACTCACCAACGGGACCTGTGGTAATTTAACTTTTTTTTTTAACGTTTCTAAAACTTCCTGATATGTGTATTGGTGCTTGGAAAATCAACTGGGACATTGATAAAAAAATTAAGAAATGTAGTTGTATTTTTATTTTTTATTTTTTTAATCATTCATCCATCATGGTGTACTGGTGCTGGGGAAATTCATTAAGACACAAGGACAAGAAGAGAGAAATAACATTTATTCCCTAAATAACTTTGTTATTTATTTCAGCTGTTGGGTGCCCAACTGGGATGGTGTACAGAGAGTGCCAAGGCCAGTTGGATGACTACTGTAACGGAGGGTAAGTGAATCCATCTCCCGTTGTCCTAACACTATTTAACACAGTACATTTTACGTGTGTCTAAAAGTTTCAATTTTTTTTATTAAAAAGTTAGTCTTCTAATTGTTCCACGTTCTTTCTGCAGAGTCCGTGTTCCAGGGAGAGTACTGCAGGAAGTTAAGGCTGGATGTTTCTGTCTCAGAGGACAGTTCAGAGCTGAAGAGCACAAGTACATTTGTGTGTCGGAGTGTCCCTGTGAGTGGAGTTTGGGATTCTCTCTTGAGCCTAGGGCCAAATCCTAACTTGAGAAATCCACTTGCATAGGTTGAAGTTTAACTTGTGAACATCTTAGATATGCTAAGACAGGGTTTCCCAAACTCTGTTCTTGGGACCCCAAGGGGTGCACATTTTGGTTTTTGCCTTATCACTACACATTTGATTCAAATAAAAAACTAATCATCAAGCTTTGATAGTGTTAGGGCTAAAAATAAAACATGCACCCCTTCGGGTCCCGAGGACCGAGTTTGTGAAATGCTGTTCTAAGAGTATCCCAAATCAGGATTTAATCTGAACACATTGACTGTCATGACCTCCAGGCATGCAATTTATACATACTATCAGGGTTGGGGTTAATTTCACTAATTAGATTATAATTCAATTCCCTCTCCCTGTATATTCCATTTAATTTAATTCAAATTCCAGGTCACTTTAAATTCAGTGATACTTTAATTCCTCTCAATTCCAATGTAAGGTAAATTACATTAATTCAATTCTTACAGTGAGGGAAAAAAGTATTTGATCCCCTGCTGATTTTGTACATTTGCCAACTGATAAAGAAATTATCAGTCTATAATTGTAATGGTAGGTTTATTTGAACAGTGAGAGACAGAATAACAACAAAGAAATCCAGAAAAAAACACATGTCAAAAATATTATAAATTGATTTGCATTTTAATGAGGGAAATAAGTATTTGACCCCCTCTCAATCAGAAAGATTTCTGGCTCCCAGGTATCTTTTATACAGGTAACGAGCTGAGATTAGGAGCACACTCTTAAAGGGAGTGCTCCTAATCTCAGTTTGTTACCTGTATAAAAGACACCTGTCCACAGAAGTAATCAATCAATCAGATTCCAAACTCTCCACCATGGCCAAGACCAAAGAGCTCTCCAATGATGTCAGGGACAAGATTGTAGACCTACACAAGGCTGGAATGGGCTACAAGATCATTGGCAAGCAGCTTGGTGAGAAGGTGACAGTTGGTTCAATTATTCGCAAATGGAAGAAACACAAAATAACTGTCAATCTCCCTCGGCCTGAGGCTCCATGCAAGATCTCACCTCGTGGAGTTGCAATGATCATGAGAATGGTGAGGAATCAGCCCAGAACTACACGGGAGGATCTTGTCAATGATCTCAAGGCAGCTGGAACCATAGTCACCAAGAAAACAATTGGTAACACACTACGCCATGAAGGACTGAAATCCTGCAGCACACGCAAGGTCCCCCTGCTCAAGAAAGCACATATACAGGCCCGTCTGAAGTTTTCCAATGAACATCTGAATGATTCAGAGGAGAACTGGGTGAAAGTCTTGTGGTCAGATGAGACCAAAATGGAGCTCTTTGGCATCAACTCAACTCGCCGTGTTTGGAGGAGGAGGAATGCTGCCTATGACCCCAAGAACACCATCCCCACCGTCAAACATGGAGGTGGAAACATTATGCTTAGGGGGTGTTTTTCTGCTAAGGGGACAGGACAACTTTACCGCATCAAAGGGACGATGGACGGGGCCATGTACCGTCAAATCTTGGGTGAGAACCTCCTTCCCTCAGCCAGGGCATTGAAAATGGGTCGTGGATGGGTATTCCAGCATGACAATGACCCAAAACACACAGCCAAGGCAACAAAGGAGTGGCTCATGAAAAAGCACATTAAGGTCCTGGAGTGGCCTAGTCAGTCTCCAGACCTTAATCCCATAGAAAATCTGTGGAGGGAGCTGAAGGTTCGAGTTGCCAAACCTCAGCCTACGAAAATGACTTGGAGAAGATTTGCAAAGAGGAGTGGGACAAAATCCCTCCTGAGATTTGTGCAAACCTGGTGGCCAACTACAAGAAACGTCTGACCTCTGTGATTGCCAACAAGGGTTTTGCCACCAAGTACTAAGTCATGTTTTGTAGAGGGGTCAAATACTTATTTCCCTCATTAAAATGCAAATCAATTCATAACATTTTTGACATGCGTTTTTCTGGATTTTTTTGTTGTTATTGTGTCTCTCACTGTTCAAATAAACCTACCATTAAAATGATAGACTGATCATGTCTTTGTCAGTGGGCAAACGTACAAAATCACCAGGGGATCAAATACTTTTTTCCCTCACTGTAATTCAACATTATCCCCAACAATTCCACACATTTTAATTCAATTCCTTCAGGCTTTCAGACTGATCATGTCACTGTTTAGACAGCCTAGCTATACTGGAAATATAGAAATACAAGTTGAAATTATTTTAAAATAAATCCTGCAGTCATTTTGTCATACTTTGTGCATTCATTTCATTAACTGGGAAATATACAAATATTAAATTCCAATTCACTTCCAAACATTTTATGTTTTTCAATTCCAATTCCAATTCAAACAGTCCAAACAGTTTAATTCCAAATAATTTCAAATTCAAGAACTTGAAGATTGTTGACATTCGAATTGAATTCAACATATATTCTCCATTTCATGAGTGAATTCAAGAATTGAATTGGAATTTCAAATTAGATTGGAATTGGCCCCAACCCTGCATACTATACTGATGTTTTATGCGGAATAAGTTCAACCTCTTCATCATGTCTTCCAGACTGTAAGGGTCCACTGGGAGAAAACAAGCAGGTGAGAAGACCATGTGCTTTCATGGCTCCATGATTAAAACACTGTTATTACAGAGCTGATATACTGGTACTTTTTAGTATTAGTATTAATGTTCTTATGTTTTACAGCTTGGGGAGACATGGCAGTCCAACTGTCAGGTGTGTAAGTGTAACCACCTGACCAAGACAGAGGAGTGCCAACCCGAACCCCCCTCCCCCTCTCCTCTCTGCAGTCAGAACTCCGTCCTGGTCTCTGACTGCTGTGGCAAAGAGACGTGTGGTAAGATAATGGATCTGATACTGAATAATAATGATACATGTCTTTTGTATAGTGTGTTTCTAAATACACTCACCTTCTTAGTGCTCACCTTACCTCACTTTACTTTGCAGTTGAGAAGACGTGTAACTATAACGGAAGGACCTACAAAGTAAGCATCCAGATGTTTAGAAATACCAACTTTATATAGCTACTGTACCAGGAAAATAAACACATTGACAGCATTTCCATCATGGCAGCTCTCCTTATCTGATGTCTATGTGCCTGTTTGGTTAGGTGGGAGACAGATGGACAGACCTTGCCCTGCCCTGTGAGTCATATAGTTGTACCAGAGAAGGCACTCAGACAGAGAGAAGGGTGTGTCCCCATCAGAACTGCTCAGAGGTACCTGCTGCTCTTTCTCTGTATCAATCAAATGTATCAAATGTATTTAAAAAGACATTTTTACATCAACAGCTGTCACAAAGTATGGAACTATATGACATCCAATTATTTTCAGTATAACTTGTTTTGTTTCTAGGAGGACAGAGTATGGGACGAACAACATTGCTGCTACACATGTAAGCTAACTCTTATCTCCAGTCTGTTGTACGTAAATTATCATATCTGGTCACGCTGACCACTGAGAGAGAAGAGAGAGGGAGCCGGACATCTAGTGGTTGAAATGAGGTGGTTCACTTATTCAATGTGGACGTTTCCACTGCAAGAAGAGACTAGAAAATCAACAACAATAGAACGTTTCCTATTCTTTGTGTATCTATTGCTTATAGCTCCAAGGGATGATTATTTACAATGTAACTCTGAACTGTATTAAAGGGTTAGTTCACTCAAGTTGTATTTTAGTATTTTGTTTATTAGTCCACTGTTAAAACAATTGTTAAAGTTTTCAACATAGAGCACTTTAGTTCAGAGCAAAAACTGTGATGATAATGAGGTTGATGCATTCTTTCCACTCACACACTGCCATTCTCTCTACCCCAGGTAACCAGACCTGTGCTCCAAGGGTTTCTAGTGTGAACATCACTGTAGACAACTGCACAGCAACACTACAACTGCCCATATGTCAAGGCCAGTGTGGGACAGAGACAAGGTGAGACTGGTCAAAGATTATTAATGCACTTATTGTATGTTGCTCTGGATAAGAGTGTGACATAACTACAATGTGAAGGTCTTATCTTCTCTGGTCTTTTTCTCCTCCCTCTCTCTAAACCTCAGATGGGTTGTTGCTGGCAGTATTCTCCAACTGGAACAGAAGTGTGAGTGTTGCAGAGTGAGGAGTTATGAGAGGAAGTCAGTGAATCTGACCTGTACACGGGGCTCCGTTATGCACCACCTGTATGCACATGTTACCAGCTGCGAGTGCCATGACTGCAGTATATTGCGGTAAACATTGCCTTGTGTTCTGAACGTATATGCACACAAACAAAACATTTAATATTGAACTGTTATTAAGATGGTGAAAATTTGCCAAATCCATGTTTTTTCTAGATTCTGCTACCTTGCTCCTTATAATAATGTCTTGGTCTGTGTGTTGAGGGTATACAGTATGGTACGTGCAGAACAATGTCTTACATTTTCATTAGTATAATAGGTTTTTCAGCTAGTGCACATTGGTCGAAAGGCCTTTTTCTATATTGCATATACGCTGTTCCAGTGCAGGAAGTGGAACATTGTATGTAGCATATTGTTGATTGTATGTATTCCATAGATTTCACATAGGAAATATTTTACTAATCAACCCAGCACTTTTTAATCTAAATGACTGCATCTCCAATTTTAATGTGATTTTCTTATTATATTGAAATGTTTATTTTAGTTATACAAGTACTGTATGTTTGCCAATCGTTTCAAGAACTGTAACCACATTGATTTTGCTGATTTATTTTAAATAAAGTACTGAAGCGTCTACATTGAATAACCATTTACTTAACACAATCAGTTGAATTTCATTGATTAATTAGCATTAATTGAATTAGCATAAGTATTGATTAAGATTAATCTGATAAATTAACATCAGTATTGATTAGCTGAATTCAACGAAAGTTGCTAATTCAGTGCTAATCCTATCAGAGATGTATAGATGCACTATTACCTACCAATCAGGATCTGTTTCTATGGCAGTTCTATGGCTGCCAGGCATTCTCAACCTTTCCTCTCCGGGGCCTACTGTGACACCTGTCAAATCTGGAGACCACCTGTAAGAATTATATAAATATTTTCTGAGATAACATTTTAAAGAGGAAACCCCACTGAAATTAAATGGAACATTGTCACAAACACTAATCCTTTTGTCTTCATATTAAACAAGAACAACATATTCACATTGAAACAACTAACAATGCTCTTCCATAAAATGTTTTGTTCTTGTTGCTGATGTTTTTCTATTCATGTTGGCATGTTGTTCGTTTATTATGCTTTTCCATAGACCCGTCAGAACTCTGTAAGGCCCACTAGGTGTTCTAACTCCCCTGGTTGAGAACCATTGTTCCACAGCCTCCTGTCCCATCCGCAGTTATGGGAGAGCGACATTGTTTGAAACTCTATATCAAAGACCTGGAAGACTTTGAACTGGCATGGCTACACCCTGCTTTATAAAAAGATTCCTGAGTTTCATGAGGGAGGAAAAAGGACCTTAATCACTGCAAGTCTGTAGAAGATTAATACTTTAATTCTACACATGACAGGCTTGTAAAATACACTGTTTTTAGTAGTAGGACTCAAGAAGAGGATTTACAGTGTATCATGGAGTCTCTCATATGATGTTCTCTCCATGAGGACAGCAGTTGTGTGTGTGTGTGTGTGTAAATGTGTGAGCGTGTTTATGTCTATGTGTTTTGCGTCTGTGCCATAGTATTCCGTGAACCTTGTGGACTCTCTGCTCTAGGATTCCTATGATTGGGTCCTACCTCTCTCATGGACACTCACGTTTTTTTAGGGGACGACCTGCATGTTGACATGATCAAATAGTTCACATAAGTGGTGTCCTGCGGGTTACTGATTACTGTAGAATGGATGTTATAGTTTCAGCCAATCAACATCCAGGATCCAAACTCCCTGTGTTATAATGCCTCTGAGATAAAGGTTTGCTCTTCGACCAAAGTCCTGTCAGTGAAATCCTCTGCCACTCTAACACATCTCTCCATCTCCTTGTGGGACCTCTGCTGCTGCACTGGTAAAAACAGGTATTTTTGTATTTTTTTTATCAATATATTGTATTTCACAACATTCATTGTGCTAGATAGTGTGTGTTGTGCACAGTATGTTGACTGATTTGATTGATAATTGGTATAATGACTAGAGCAACAGGAGGATAGAATTATTATGTAATGCTTAACCTGCATAGCTGCAATGATTTGCTGTACCTAAGAAAATTAGGTTCTCCAGAAGGTTTTGATAATCACAGTAGTCAACCCCAGATCTTGCCGTCTGTCTGTAGGTCCGCTGGTTCATTCTACATTTACCTGTGTCAACTGCGGAGGTCATCATGAGTGTTGAAACTAAGGCACCCCGGGAGCCTTGCTGCTCCAAACTGAAGGTCAGTGTTTTAATTCCTAATATCATCACCCTGACTCTCTGTGATGGTAACTAGTTGGCACTCATTTAATCTTCAGGGTTTTCTGGGTAGTAAGGACGTATGCCTCCTAGTAGATGATGTAGAGAAACAGTCAAATTAGATGTACTGTGAAAGAAACATTTGGAACTTAATAGTGGTCCAAACCGAACTTGCAAGGAGAACTTAACTGCCCACAGAATAGTTTTTCGAGGTCTAGGGAGGGTGTGAGAAGGAGGCATCCGCACGAGCTCAGCCATCCACATAAAGAGATGTGCATGCAATTATTGAACAGGGAAAATGTTCTAACTTTGTGAAACTTTACAGCATGACGTCACAATCAGAACACGATCAGAACGATTGGGAACTATTTCAAGCTGGGAAGATTTTTACATAACAGCCTGGCTTTTATATTTGCTGCCGTTGACTATTGCAAATGGGATAAAGGTGATTGTGTAAACGTAGTTAATGGATAGCCTCTGACCCAGACCTTTACCGACAGCTCTTTAATTGTGTATTCTGTTTACAGCTCAGGTTCAGTCTTTTACAAAAAACACCAATGGCAGATTGACTAATAAAAGAGCAAACAAACTCTTAACTATATCTGAAATGGGGCGGCAGGTAGCTTAGTGGGTAAGAGCGTTGTGCCAGTAACCGAAAGGTCGCTGGTTCTAATCCCCGAGCCGACTAGGTGAAAAATCTGTCGATGTGCCCTTGAGCAAGGCACTTAACCCTAATTGCTCCTGTAAGTCGCTCTGGATAAGAGCGTCTGCTAAATGACTAAAATGTAATGTAAATGAAGGGACTGAAGGGAGGGAGGCCAAATAGGGAAATAGGTTAGTAAGTAGGAGGGGTGGAGAGGAGGGGGCAGATACAAGAGTTACATGTTTTGCTGTGTCATCCAACAGCCAGACCTGTAAAATGACAAAGCAGTTTTTCAACCTAAACATTTGGTTGAAACACAGCGTTTGTATTTATTCAGCCATACATACTGTATACACACATACATTCACTTATAGATACGTACACAAATGATTCCCTAGAACTGACTGTTATGATGGTCGATAACCTTTTACTTTGTCTGTTATGACTGCATAACTCAGGCGACATGAGCACATGGCTGGATGAAAACACCTATTCCAAATGGGTCAGAGTCTGGTTTTCTGTGTCTGGGTATCACTCGTTGATTTAGGATTGTCTTGAACTACAGTAGATGTTCTGTCTGATTAAATCAAATCAAATCAAACAGTCAACTGAATGTAGGACAGCTGAAGTGATGTCAAACAAACCAAACTCATGTTTTTCTGACCCTTCAAAGTTGTTTTGTGTGCTCTGGGTAGTTTTAGGATATCAGTTTACCCTTCCCAAACCCCAATAATCTGGGAAACACAAATCTGGCCTCAGATCAACATCTAGACTGTAGGGACATTGCCTTCATCTAACTCTGCTTTGTGTTTATTTTCACAGCTGTTCCTGGTTTCCCTGTCCTTTGTGTGCTTCGCCAAAGCCTTCGGGGGAAGCTACATGAAGAGCTCTATCACCCAGATAGAGAGACGCTTCGACATCCCCAGCTCTCTCATAGGATTCATCGATGGCAGCTTTGAGATGGGTAGACCTAAATCCTAATTTCCTAAATACCTAGTCCTAAGGCCGTATTTGCCCAGTCCCCGAAATCAATAGATGATGTTTATTGTTCTTTAAGAGGACATCAACCCCTCGCCCTTAGCCCGAGATACTTGTCCTGAACATCTGAAAGTGTGTAAGCAGTACAGATATAGGGCTCCACCTATTTTGGGTCTTTTTATGTGTGGTCTTGCTGCACAACCAAAATTCCTCTGGGACAAATAAGGTTGAAAGTTAAAGCACTGTGATGGGCTAGGTGGAATTTTCTCACAATCCTTTCAGATATATAATCAAAGAAGTATAAGGGTTTATTTGATTCTGAACAATAAAAGCCTGTGCCCTGTGAGGTTTTGCCTTTTAACTTTATCTCCATAAACATTACTCATTGATTATACCATGGTTGTCTCTTCTCTCTCCTACCAGGTAACCTGCTGGTGATAGCATTTGTGAGTTACTTTGGGGCGAAGCTCCACAGGCCCAGACTGATAGGGATTGGCTGTCTCATCATGGCTGCTGGGGCCTTCCTCACCGCTCTGCCACACTTCTTCCAGGGAAAGTAAGTCTACCTCTTATTTGGTTTATTGACTATCTATAGACTGTGTATATATGTTAATAGTATATACACTACGTTCAAAAGTTTGGGGTCACTTAGAAATGTCCTTGCAACTCTGCCTAGAAGGTCAGCATCCCGGAGTCGCCTCTTCACTGTTGACGTTGAGACTGGTTTTTTGCGTGTACTATTTAATGAAGCTGCCAGTTGAGGACCTGTGAGGCGTCTGTTTCTCAAACTAGACACTCTAATGTATTTGTCCTCTTGCTCAGTTGTGCACCGGGGCCTCCCACTCCTCTTTCTATTCTGGTTAGTGACAGTTTGCGCTGTTCCGTGAAGGGAGTAGTACACAGCGTTGTATGAGATCTTCAGTTTCTTGGCAATTTCTCGAATGAAATAGCCTTCATTTCTCGGAACAAGAATAGACTGACGAGTTTCAGAAGAAAGTTATTTGTTTCTGGCCATTTTGAGCCTTTATCGAACCCACAATTGCTGATGCTCCAGATACTCAACTAGTCTCAAGAAGGCCAGTTTTATTGCTTCTTTAATCAGCACAACAGTTTTCAGCTGTGCTAACATAATTGAAAAAGGGTTTTCTAATGATCAATTAGCCTTTTACAATGATACATTTGGATTCGCAAAAACAACATGCCATTGGAACACAGGACTGATGGTTGCTGATAATGGGCCTCTGTACGCCTATGTAGATATTCCATAAAAAATCAGCCGTTTCCAGCTACAATAGCCATTTACAACATTAACAATGTCTACACTGTATTTCATATCAATTTGATGTTATTTTAATGGACAATAAAATTGCAAGGACATTTCTAAGTGACCCAAAACTTTTGAACAGTAGTGTACATGTAAGTAAACATAAGGCATGACGATAAAGAATTGAAAGAAAATCTTAACACTTCTGAAGAAGTCGTACAAAAAACAACAAAGAAATGCTTGGGTATAAAGAAGGGATATGTGGCTTCTCAGAACTTCTCACAACTACTGTCCCACTTTATAGAGGAAAGATACATTTAATTTCTTTCCCATGCAGGTACGTATATGAAACAACCCTGTCACATATACTTGAGGAAAACACTACAGAGAGCATTCTGCCTTGTCTGGCCAACACAAGTCATCTGGTCATAAATGATCAGGCTACAGCTGCGAGTAAAGCAGGTAACGAGTCAATCACCATCACTGCAGCATCAGTCTGGCTGCATCTGGGAACCTTGTTCAATAAATGATTCCTATGAATTCAAGTGTAGATAAAGTATTACCGGCAAACCAGATGAGGCTAGTAGGAGGACGGGCTCAATGGAATAAATGGAATGGAATCAATGGAACGGTATCAAACAAATGGAAAGTACGTTTGACTCCGTTCCATTAATTCCATTCCAGAAAAGTTGATCCTATCCTATCCTAGTTGTATAAGCAATTATTTTCCCAAATCCTGGTCCTAAGAACCCAAAATGTTGTACTTTTTTGTTTTTGTCCTAGCCCTAACACATCTGATTTAAATCAAAGGATTGTTGAGTGGATTAGTTGAATCAAGTGCCTTATTAATAGGGCAAAAACAAAAATGGGTCCCCAGGACCAAGATTAAGAAATGGTGTTCTAAGCAGAAATTGTGTTCCCACAGCATGTGAGAAGGAGGCAGGCTCGTCCATGTGGATCTATGTATTCCTGGGTAACATGCTGCGTGGGATTGGAGAGACGCCTGTCATGCCTTTAGGAGTATCCTATCTGGACGACTACGCCCGAAAGGAGAACACTGCCATCTACCTTGGTTAGTAAAAAAAAAAACTGTCAGCTGTACCATATCAACATTGGATAGTAAATACTGTATCTCTTCAACCTCTTCCATACCACATCGCTCCCGGTTGAAGTTTCCCCAAGGCGTAGATCTAGGATTCCCCTCCTCAATTCTAAGCTTAACCATTAGTGAGGGAAATGCAAAACTGACCCAAGATCTGCAACTTGGCAACTTCACCCAACACCTAACACATAAAAATGTGAGCTGTTGTTACTTGATTTGTATCAAACTGTATTTTAGTCTGGCAAATCATGTAAACCTTGGTTAGAAACAACCTCTTCAGGCATTCCATATCAAAATCTGCTATCTGTAATGAATACTCGGACAGAGTGGTAAGATCCAATCGCAGAATAGCGATGCTTTATTAGAGTACAGACAAGGGAATAGCTTAATCGTGGTCGGGCGGGCTGTGGTCAAAACCGGGTCAGGCAGAGACAGGCAGAGGTACCAAGGGAGCGGGCTTAGTCGTAGTCGAGGGCACAGGCACAGGATCAGAGGACGGTAATCACTGGGATAGACAAGCAGAGGATTAACCAATTCGGGGAGTCAAACAACGAGGCACAGGTCGGGTACACGGGTAATCAAAACAACTCTCTCTCTCTCTCTCTCTCTCTCTCTCTCTCTCTCTCTCTCTCTCTCTCTCTCTCTCTCTCTCTCTCTCTCTCTCTCTCTCTCTCTCTCTCTCTCTCTCTCTCTCTCTCTCTCTCTCTCTCTCTCTCTCTCTCTCTCTCTCTCTCTCTCTCTCTCTCTCTCTCTCTCTCTCTCTCTCTCTCTCTCTCTCTCTCTCTCTCTCTCTCTCTCTCTCTCTCTCTCTCTCTCTCTCTCTCTCTCTCTCTCTCTCTCTCTCTCTCTCTCTCTCTCTCTCTGAACAAAACGCTTAGCAAGTCACAAAGGAACAATACCTCGCGCCGACTGAGCTTCTGAGCACACCTTAAATCCTACACTAATTACTGACAGGTGTGCTCAGAACTCAGGTGAACCAGATCGAGTCTGATGACTCCCCCTCTCTGTAGATCGGGGAAGTGTCAGACTCTGTCTAGACCCAGCCAACCCCCGATCCCTTACACTATCCTACAAATATCAGTAGCTGATTTAGATGTATCAGCTATGGCAAACCATATGGCAAACGAATGTGGCCAAACAACTGAAGTGACTTCAGTTAAATCTATTGTCTTTTCTTTTGCTTGCTGGTTGAACTGTACCTGACCAACTCTCTCTGTCTCCTCTGCCTCAGCGTGTTTACAGACTGTTGGCATCCTGGGGCCCGTATTTGGCTTCATGTTTGGCTCCTTCTGTGCCAAGATCTATGTGGACATTGGCTCTGTGGATTTAGGTAACCGACCCTTGAATTAACAAATCATACATTGTCTATTTTATGTAAGCTGTGTTGTATTTATATGTGCAAATCAATATTGTATTTATGGCGGAATATGTGTTACTAATATGTGTCTTCAACAAAAATATAAACGACACACGTACAATTTCTAAGATTTTACTGAGTTACAGTTCATATAAAGAAATCAGTCAATTGAAAGAAATTCATGAGGCCCTAATCTATGGATTTCACATTACTGGGCAGGGGTGAAGCCATGGGTTGGCCTGGGAGGGCATAAGCCCACCTACTTGGCAACCAGACCCACCCACTCAGAATGAGTTTTACAGACAGAAATAATCCTCAGCAAGTGGGTGTTGCTAAATCATGTGAGAGGATAGTTGTTTGTGTATGGTCTGTTTGCAGACGGGTTGGGTCATCTCGGTTTATTGGTTGGCACCTGCTGGGTGCTGAAGGTCATTTCTAAAACAAGAAACATTTAAATCTGTTTTCATTAAGAGAGGAATTAGCCTATCTACACTACATGACCAAAAGTATGTGGACAACTGGTCGTCGAACATCTCATTCCACAATCATAGGCATTAATATGGAGTTGGTCACCCCTTTGCTGCTATAACAGCCTCCACTCTTCTGGGAAGGCTTTCCACTAGATGTTGTAACATTGCTGCGTGGACTTTCTTCCATTCAGCCACAAGAGCATTAGTGAGGTCGGGCACTGATGTTGGGCGATTAGGCCTGGCTCGAGTCTGCGTTCCAATTCATCCCAAAGGTGTTCGTCGGGGTTGAGGTCAGGACTCTGTGCAGGCCACTCAAGTTCTTCCACACCGATCTTGACAAACCATTTCTGTATGGACCTCGCTTTGTGCACGGGGCATTGCCATGCTGAAACAGGAAAGGGCCTTCCCCAAACTGTTGCCACAAAGTTGGAAGTACAGAATCGTCTAGAATGTAATTGTGTGCTGTAGCGTTAAGATTTCCTTCACTGGAACTAAGGGGCCTAACCCAAACCATGAAAAACAGCCCCAGACCATTATTCCTCCTCCATAAAACTTCACAGTTGGCACTATGCATTCGGGCAGGTAGCGTTCTTCTGTCATCCGCCACACCCAGATTCGTCCGTTGGACTGCCAGATGGAGAAGCATGATTCATCACTCCAGAGAACGCGTTTCCACCGTTCCAGAGTCCAATGGCGGTGAGCTTTACACCACTCCAGCCGACGCTTGGCATTTCGCGTGGTGATCTTAGACTTGTGTGCGGCTGCTTGGCCATGGAAACCCATGAAGCTCCCGACGAACAGTTATTGTGCTGACGTTACTTCCAGAGGCAGTTTGGAACTCGGTAGTGAGTGTTGCAACCGAGGACAGACGATTTTTACACGCTTCGCGCTTCAGCACTCGCCGGTCCCGTTCTGTGAGCTTGTGCGGCCTACCACTTCGCGGATTAGACGTTTTTGCTCCTAGATGTTTCCACTTCATAATAACAGCACTTACAGTTGAACGGCTCAGCTCTAGCAGGGCAGAAATTTGATGAACTGCTTGTTGTAAAGGTGGCATCCTATGACGGTGTCACGTTGAAAGTCACTGAGCTCTTCAGTAAGGCCATTCTACTGCCAATGTTTGTCTATGGCGATTGCATGGCTATGTGCTCGATTTTATACACCTGTCAGCAACGGGTGTGGCTGTAATAGCCGAATTTGAAGGGGTGTCCACGTGCACTTTACAGTGCCTTCGGAAAGTATTCAGAACCCTTGACTTTTTCCACATTTTGTTATGTTACAACCTTATTCTAAAATGGATTAACTAGTTATTTTTCCTAATCAATCTACTCACAATACCCCATAATGACAAACCAAAAACAGGTTTCTAGAAATGTTTCCACATTAATTAAAAATAAAAAACTGATCACATTTACAGTACCAGTCAAAAGTTTGGACACACCTACTCATTCCAGGGTTTTTCTTTATTTTTATTATTTACCACATTGTAGAATAATAGTGAACTATGAAATAACACATATGGAATCATGTAGTAACCAACATTTTTTTAACAAATCAAAATATATTTTATATTTGAGATTGCTCAAAGTAGCCACCTTTTGCATGATGACAGCTTTGCACACTCTTGGCATTCTTACAACTAGCTTCATGAGGTAATCACCTGGAATGCATTTCAATTAACAGGTGGTGGGTGCCCCCCCCCACCCCCCCCCACCCCCCCCCCCCCCCCCACCCTCCCCCCCACCCCCCCCACCCACTCCCCCCCATCACCCCTCCCAACCCCCCCACCCCCCACCATATTAGTCCATATTATGGAAAGAACAGCTCAAATATATATATATATATATTATTATTTTTATTTTTTATTTTTTTTAAATACACACAAAAAAATAAAAAAATAAAAAGAACAGCTCAAATAAGCAAAGAGAAACGACAGTCCATAATTACTTTAAGACATGAAGGTCAGTCAATACAGAACATTTCAAGAACTTTGAAAGTTTCTTCAAGTGCAGTCGCAAAAACCATCAAGCGCTATGATGAAACTGGCTCTCGTGAGGACCACCGCATGAAAGGAATACCCAGAGTTACCTCTGCTGCAGAGGATACATTCATTAGAGTTACCAGCCTCAGAAATTGCAGCCCAAATAAATGCTTCACAGAGTCCAAGTAACAGACACATCTCAACATCAACTGTTCAGAAGAGACTGCAGGAATCAGGCCTTCATGGTCGAATTGCTGCAAAGAAACCACTACTAAAGGACACCAATAATACGAAGAGACTTGCTTGGGCCAAGAAACATGAGCAATGGACATTAGACTGAAGGAAATCGGTCCTTTGGTCTGATGAGTCCAAATTTGAGATTTTTGGTTCCAACCGCTGTGTCTTTGTGAGACGCAGAGTAGGTGAACGGATGATCTCTGCATGTGTGGTTCCCACCGTGAAGCATGGAGGAGGAGGTGTGTGGGTGCTTTGCTGGTGACACTGTCAGTGATTTTATTTAGAATTCAAGGCACACTTAACCAGCATGGCTACCAGAGCGTTCTGCAGCGATACGCCATCCCATCTGGTTTGCGCTTAGTGGGACTATCATTTGTTTTTCACAGGACAATGACCCAAAACACACCTCCAGGCTGTGTAAGGGCTATTTGACAAAGGAGAGTGATGGAGTGCTGCATCAGATGACCTAGCCTCCACAATCACCCGACCTCAACCCAATTCAGATGGTTTGGGATGAGTTGGACCGCAGTGAAGGAAAAGCAGCCAACAAGTGCTCAGCATATGTAGGAATTCCTTCAAGACTGTTGGAAAAGCATTCCTCATGAAGCTGATTGGGCGAATGCCAAGAGTGTGCAAAGCTGTCATCAAGGCAAAGGGTGGCTACTTTTAAGAATCTAAAATATCAAATATATTTGGATTTGTTTAACACTTTTTTGGTTACTACATGATTCCATATGTGTTATTTCATAGTTTTGATGTCTTCACTATTATTCTACAATGTAGAAAATAGTAAAAATAAAGAAAAACCCTTGAATGACTAGGTGTGTCCAAACTTTTGACTGGTACTGTACATAAGTATTCAGACCCTTCACTCAGTACTTTGTTGAAGCACCTTTGGTAGTGATTACAGCCTCAAGTATTCTTGGGTATGACGCTACAAGATTGCCACACCTGTATTTGAGGAGTTTCTCCCATTCTTCTCTACAGATCCTCTCAAGCTCTGTCAGGTTGGATGTGGAGCGTCTCTGCACAGCTATTTTCGGGTCTCTCAAGAGATGTTCGATCGGGTTAAAGTCTGGGCTCTGGCTGGGCCACTCATGGACATTCAGAGACTTATCCCGAAGCCACTCCTGCGTTGTCTTGGCTGTGTGCTTACGGTTGTTGTCCTGTTGGAAGGTGAACCTTTGCCCCAGTCTTAGGTCCTCATCAAGGATCTCTCTGTACTTTGCTCCGTTCATCTTTCCCTCGATCCTGACTAGTCTCCCAGTCCCTTCCGCTGAAAAACATCCCCACGGCATGATGCTGCCACCACCATGCTTCACTGTAGGGATGGTGCCAGGTTTCCTCCAGACGTGACGCTTAGCATTCAGGCCAAAGAGTTCAATCTTGGTTTCATCAGCCCAGAGAATCTTGTTTCTTATGGTCTGAGAGTCCTTTAGGTGCCTTTTGGCAAATTCCAAGTGGGCTGTCATTTGCCTTATACTGAAGAGTGGCTTCTGTCTGGCCACTCTACCATAAAGGCCTGATTGGTGGAGTGCTGCAAAGATGATTGTCCTTCTGGAAGGTTCTCCCATCTCTGCAGAAGAACTCTGGAGCTCTGTCAGAGTGACCATCGGGTTCTTGGTCACCTCCTTGACCATGGCCTTTCTCCCCCGATTGCTCAGTTCTCAGTTTGGCCAGGCGGCCAGCTTTAGGTGGTTTTTTTGGTGGTTCCAAAAGTCTTCCATTTAAGAATGATTGAGGCCACTGTGTTCTTCGGGACCTTCCATGCTGCAGACATTTTTTGGTACACTTCCCCAGATCTGTGCCTCGACACTATCCTGTCTCGGAGCTCTACGGACAATTCCTTCGACCTCACGGCTTGGTTTTTGCTCTGACATGCAGTGTCAACTGTGGGACCTTTATATAGACAGGTGTGTGCCTTTCCAAATCATGTCCAATCAATTGAATTTACCACAGGTGGAGTCCAATCAAGTTGTAAAAACATCTCAAGGATGATCAATTGAAACTGGATGCACCTGAACTCAATTTCGAGTCTCATAGCAAAGGGTCTGAATACTTATGTAAGGCAAAATGTGACCGACCGGCTCAAATCGGTGTTATGTATACAAATTTGAAATTGTGTTTTTTACATTGGATAAAAGTAGAGACTCAGAGCTACAAAATGGTATATCATACACTACAGTTGAGGAACAATGGGAAAGTAATTTTTCTTTGAAAGATGATAAACTTGTAAACTCACGTTTGAGAAAATGGCCTTTGAATCTTTTGGTACTACTACTGGAGAGCCCTTCTTTGTCAACACCCATTCAACATCGTTCACACCCTCTTAAGCTTTAGCCCCACCCATCTCTTTAAGGGTTGATCCGAGCATTCTGTACTAACAACAGAAGTCAAGCGCCCAAGCTAACTTGCTAGCTACTTCCAGACACAAATGACAGAACAGCTCACTGAACATTATTCGCCCTAGCAGAGCTGGTTAGGATGTTATGTTATCCAGAGCGTTGGTGACTGCAACTGTGCTGTCAGATTGTCAGTTCGTAAATTCAAAACGTGTCGCTCTCGGAGCGTTTAGAGCGCACACCGGACGCTCTGGCCGATGAGTAGATTTGATCCGAACGTTCTGACCTCACAATGGCATTCTGGCTAACATTGGCTAGCTTGCTAGCTACTTCCAGAAACATAATGAGAGAACACCCCACTCTGACCATTTTACTCAACCTAGCAGAGCTGGTTAGGCTGTTTTCATGTTATTTACATTTTACATTTTAGTCATTTAGCAGACGCTCTTATCCAGAGCGACTTACAGTTAGTGAGTGCATAATATATTTTTTTTATCCAGAGTGTTGTTGACTGTAACTGTGCTGCTGGCAACAATTTAATTACACTTTTGCTGACGTTTACTGACACCGGTCATATTCAACGGGTGTTGAGCATTCGTAAATTCATCAGTTATTCTGCGCTCTGGCACACTCAGACGAGAGTGCTCTGATATCGGAGTAATGGCCAGACTGAATTTACGAACACACCTGAAATGGTTACTTGCATAGTGGAGTCTTTTGTTAAGACATGTAGCTAGCTAGCTAGGTTAACAATTAACCATAATCACAACTCATGACGTTACTACCCTGCATGAATCTGCAGGTAGCTAACCAACCAGGTTCAATGTTAGCTAACATTAGCTATAGCTAGCTAAGCAAATGTCTCTGAGGTACGAATAATAAGGTCATACACGTAACGTTAGCTAGCGAGCCAGCCAGCTAACATTAGTTAGCTAGCTAGGTAAACAATTAACCATTGTCAGAACTCATGACATTACTACCCTGCATGAATCTGCAGGTAGCTAACCAACCAGGTTCAATGTTAGCTAGCTAACATTAGACTATAGCTAGCCAAGCAAATTGCTCTTTCTGTCAAAATTAGAAATCTGTCAGATACAAGGTTGCCCTTAGTTTGAAGATGTAATCCGGAGGTGTTTTCTCCATCTCCTTAGCTATCATACTCGAATTCCACTGATTTCAAAACTCGGTCCTCCAGAAAGTGGAGAGTAACACTTATGCAGTTTTAATACACAATAAAAAATAATTAAAGCCGCATTAGACCGGATTACCTAGACATACTGACCAGCTCAAATAGACAGAAGCGTGATATATGGCAGACCAATCCAAACACATCTCTTGGCATGTCCAGCCCACTCATTATCTCAGCCAATCATGGCTAGCGGGAGATTTGCTGTCTTTTTCTTTGGCTAAACCAACTAGGCTCGTAATTTAACAATTGTAATTGTATTTACAGATGCCATACAAGTTTGTTATTAAGGCACATGAAAGTTCACATGTTCGAGAAGGGATTTCTGCCAAAAAACGCATTTTGATGTAAAAACATTTTTTACATTCAAACGGCTCTCCTGCGAATTAGTGACCCGCGACATATGCCTTGTTTCCTGAAACGGGTCACAAAT
This sequence comes from Coregonus lavaretus, assembly GCF_964263955.1. NCBI lineage: Eukaryota > Metazoa > Chordata > Actinopteri > Salmoniformes > Salmonidae > Coregonus > Coregonus lavaretus. The sequence goes on along the minus strand of NC_139992.1, from coordinate 29,422,049 downwards.
GTGGAAAAAGGGAAGGGGTCTGAATACTTTCTGAATGCACTGTATATACAAAAGTATCTGGAACAGTATGTAACTTAATATTATGAAGGCGTTCTTAATGTTTTGTACACTCAGTGTGTGTATTGTATTGTCTTAAAGAATTACATTTTAATTAAAAAATATTTACTTAGGATCTCACTTGGTGAAGGCCACAGGATTGAAAATGAATAATAATAATAATAATAATATGCCATTTAGCAGACGCTTTTATCCAAAGCGACTTACAGTCATGCGTGCATACATTTTTGTGTATGGGTGGTCCCGGGGATCGAACCCACTACCTTGGCGTTACAAGCGCCATGCTCTACCAGCTGAGCTACAGAATGAATGTAACAACCATGTCTCTGTCACTAACAAATACAGTCATCGGTGATAACTCTACAATTAAATCAAAAGGCACACTGGGAAACATACAAATAAGGCTTTACACTAAGCAAATTTAACACTGAAATTGTGGACCCGTATAGACACTGGAACAGTGTTAAATGTAACACAGAGTTTATTCAACTGGAGAATTTGTTGTGTACAAACATTAGTAATGATGTTCCTTAGAGAGATAAGATTACCAGGGATTTCTGTAGAGCTGATTGAGCCATATAACTGATTCTACACATTTTTATCATTACTTGATAACATTGATATTATTGATTTTATTTGAGATTATAATGGAATATGCACTATAAATTCAGCAGCCCAGTTAGTTATTTTAAGGGAATGTCTGATCAATTGACCATGTTCACCCTCATATTCACCCACATCTTTATCTCTCTCCCACCCACAGAGAGCATCTCCATCAACCACAAGGACTCTCGCTGGGTGGGGGCCTGGTGGTTAGGCTTCCTGGTATCTGGCTTCCTGATGCTCCTGGCTGGGATTCCATTTTGGTTCCTCCCCAATACTCTGCCTAAACAGGGCAAGAGCCCCAGCAAAAAGAAACAGAAGGATGACATACAGGCCAAGAGCTCATCTGACACCCCAGAGGAGGAGCAGGAGCAGGGCAGTTTCCTACCAGAGGACAATACTGAGGAGGATGCACCAAAGCCTGTCACCATGGCTGCCATGGCTAAAGGTATTGTGGGATTGGTTCCATTTAGATTCCTAGCCCTTTCACCTAGCTTCAGAGAGGGTAGGATAGGTGTTGGAAATAGTAATGGCTCCACTTTGCCCAAAGTTGAGTTTCTGCTGACCAACCTTCATCTGTCCAATACGTTCAAATCTGTGATCACAGAGTTGTTAGGTGCTGGGGAAAGAGGCTAGTGACTAATGGAACTGGGGATGTAGAATTCTTGCAGTGTCCTCAATCATTGATGAACATTTCAGCCTTGACAGACCTGACCCAGAGTCTGGCCACTGACCCTTAACAGACCCCCAACCCCTGACCCCATTTCAGCACTAATATAGGACCAAGCGTTGCTCAAGACAGACACCTTAGTGCTGGTCACTTATACTTTGGCTACTACTTGCGACAGTACAGACTCTGACTGCAGCCAAATTATTACAAATACCACATTCCATTGGCCACATTTCATTTATATGGTGGATACCTTATCTATGAAATTATCCTAGAGTGGTCAATGTATTGTTAAAGCATGATACACCCAAAAAACATTAGATTTTCCTGCCAACTATTTTGACGCTATTGAATATTAGAATATGCCTTTCTGGATGCTTTCTGAATTGTATTATTTCTTGTTATTTCCAGATTTTGGGCCGTCCCTGAAAAGACTGTTCAGCAACAAAGTCTACCTGCTGATCATCCTGACATCTGTGGTGGCATTTAACGGCTTCATAGGGATGATCACCTTCAAACCTAAGTTCATGGAGCAGGTCTACGGGCAGTCTCCCTCCAGGGCAATCTTCTTGATTGGTAGGCTACAGTGCAGGAGGCACACACGTACACTTTCTCTCTCCTTCTCTCTCCTTCACTCAGAAGAAAGCCGAAGCAATGTTGTCATTGAAAGAACATGTGACTGAGGTATACATGACTACAAGTGTGTGTGTTTGTGTGTGTGCGCGTGTGCGGGTGGCAACTTTAAACTGAAAGAGCACTCTGAACTGTTATTAGATAGTACAGTAGCTAGCCTGATTACTCACCACCACGAGTATCTCGTTCATACTGTACATGACTGTCATGCAACACCTTTCCCACACAACTTATACTCTCAGCAGTAACATTAGTGTGTTTACAATACTCTGCTATGCATTAGTTGTACACATGCTAGACATTATAAATCATGCTGATACACATGTATCCATCAATGCTTCCTAACTGAATATATTCTACTACTTTCCTGACAGTCATTACAAATCTTTCAATTTAGCCTTTTGTGTTTAATGTTTGTAATGTATGTGGTTGTAAAATGTGATGCATGGCAAATGCACTACAAACTTGACTTGTCTGTCTCTGGCCAGGTTCGATGAACCTGCCTGCGGTGGCAATTGGGATCATCGTGGGAGGCTATGTGATGAAGCGGTTCAAGCTGAGTATTCTGGGAGCAGCCCGACTCTCCATCATCTCCTCCTTCCTCTCCTTCTGCCTCCTGCTCATCCAGTACTTCCTACAGTGTGACAACTCAGAGGTGGCTGGCCTCACCATGACCTATAAAGGGTAAGCACTGTAGTTCATAATATGCTAGTGCCATCAGAAAGTATTCACACCCCTTGACTTTTTCCACATTTTGTTGTGTTACAGCCTGAATTTAAAATGGATCAAATAGAGATTTTTTTGTCACTGGCCTACACACAATACCCTATGTTGTCAAAGTGGGAATTATGTTTTTCAAAATGTTTACAAAAAACGAAAAGCAGAAATGTCTTGAGTCAATAACTATTCTACCCCTTTTTTATGACAAGCCTAAATTTGTTCAGGAGTACAAATTTGCTTAACAAGTCAACAGAAGTTGCATGGACTCTGTGTGCAATAATAGTGTTTAAGATGATTTTTGAATGATTACCTCATCCGTGTACCCCACACATACAATTATCTGTAAGATCCCTCAGTCCAGCAGTGAATTTCAAACACAGATTCAATCACAAAGACCAGGGAGGTTTTTCCAATGCCTCGCAAAGAAGGGCACCTATTGGTAGATGGGTAAACATAAAAAAGCAGACATTGAATATCCCTTGGTGAAGTTATTAATTACACTTTGGATGGTGTATCAACACACCCAGTCACTACAAAGACCCAGGTGTTCTTCCTAACAGTTGCCGGAGAGGAAGGAAACCTCTCAGGGATTTCACCATGAGACAATTGTGACTTTAAAACAGTTACAGAATTTATGGCTGTGATAGGAGAAAACTGAGGATGGATCAACAACATCGTACCACCTCCATAATACTAACCTAATTGACAGAGTGAAAAGAAGGAAGCCTGTAGAGAATACAAATATTCAAAAACATGCATCCTGTTTGCAACAAGGCACTAAAGTAATACTGCAAAGAAATTGGCAAAGCAATTCACTCTTTGTCCTAAATATGAAGTGTTATGTTTGGGGCAAATCCAATAAAACACATCACTGAGTACCACTCTCCACATTTTCAAGCATAGTGGTGGCTGCATCATGTTATGGTTATGCTAGAAATTGTTAAGAGCTGGGGAGTTTTTCAGGATAAAAAAGAAACAGAATGGCGCTAAGCACAGGCAAAATCTTAGAGGAAAACCGGGTTCAGTCTGCTTTCCACCAGACACTGAGAGATGAATTCACCCTTCAGCAGGACAATAACCTAAAACATAAGGCCAAATCTACACTGGAGTTGCTTACCAAGAAGACAGTGAATGTTCTCGAGTGGCAAGACCCGGAAATGGTTGTCTAGCAATGATCAACAACCAATTTGAAAGAGCGTGAAAAGAATAATGGGCAAATGTTGCACAATCCAGGTGTGGAAAGCTCTTAGAGACTTACCCAGCAAGACTCACAGCTGTAATTGCTGCCAAAGAGGCATCTACAAAGTATTGACCTGGTGTGAATACTTATGTAAATTAGATATTTCATTTTCAATAAATTTGCAAGAATGTCTAAAAACATGTTTTCACTTTGTCATTATGGAGTATTGTGAGTAGAACAAATATATTTCATCCATTTTGAATTCAGGCTGTGTAACAACAAAATGTGGAATAAGTCAAGGGGTATGAATACTTTCTGAAAGCACTGTAAATACAGTAATGTTGGGTTAAGGGTTATAGTTAAGGTTAGTTCCTCTCCTTCTGCCGCCTGCTCATCCAATACTGCCTACAGTGTTGTTCTACCAAGGGTAAATACATGTACTCTAGTTCATATTGCATGAATAGAGTAAATGATTTAGTAGAAATATTGTAATAGCTAGAGACTTACTGTTTATACACTGATTCTAAGAGAAGGCCTAAAGCACAGTGTGAGTGTGCTTCATCAAATATTCTATTTTGATTGCTACAAAATTTGATTTTGCTTGACTATTGCTATTGTAATTGCTACTGAATTAGATAATATAAGATAACAAAATACAAACTTTGATCTTTGCCTTCATTGTCTTCATTATCTATGCACTGCCGTATCAACAATTAACACAATACATTTTCACGCTTTTGACTCATAGCTATATTGTTACCTTTGTCTCCCAGGGCTCCAGAGGTGTCTTACCAGCCGGAGAGCTTGCTGTCTCAGTGTAACATGGGCTGCTCCTGTTCCCTGAAACACTGGGACCCTGTGTGTGCCAGCAATGGCATGACCTACGCCACCCCCTGTCTAGCTGGCTGCCAGACCTCCACGGGCGTAGGCAAGGAGATGGTGAGACATCTCATGACTAAATGTCTAAATGTGTTCTTAGTTACTCTCAACTCCTCCTACCTTGTTCATTTACACATACAGTACATCTCACTTTTATGACACAATACTCTCTTTAGGAACACTATGTGTTTCCATAAGGATAACATATGAGTGTTGAACTCCAGTGAACACTTCTGAATGTGATATACTATACCACACAATCAGGTGTGTTAGTACTGGGCAGGAGCAAAAACCTGCACACCCTGTGGGTCGAACCCATAACCAACTTTGATTAATTTAAAGTCACTGTTTCTCCATCTTCTCCCTCTGTTCCACAGGAGTTCCATAACTGCACATGTATGGGGGAGCTGAAGGGGCAAATGTTGGCTCTTCCAACCAACATGTCAGCCATCTTGGGCCAGTGCCCCAGGAAGAGTGACTGTGACAGGATGTTTAAGTTCTACATGGCTGTCTCTGTCCTGGGGGCCTTCGTCTCTGCCTGTGGGGGCACATCTGGATATATCGTCCTGCTCAGGTAAAACAAGACAATAGGATGGATGGAACTGTCCAGTGGTGGAAACAGTACCCAATTGTCATACTTGAGTAAAAGTAAAGATACCTTAATAGAAAATGACTCAAGTAAAAGTGAAAGTCACCCAGTAAAATATTACTTGAGTAAAAGTCTAAAAATATTTGGTTTGAAATATACTTAAGAATCAAAAGTAAATGTAATTGGTAAAATATACTTAAGTATAAAAAGTAAAAGTATAAATCATTTCAAATTCCTTATATTAAGCAAACCAGACGGCACAATATATTTTTTATTATTTTATTTACAGATAGCCAGGGGCACAATTTTTTTTTTCAAATGAAGCATTTGTGTTTAGTGCAGTGGTGTAAAGTACTAAAGCAAAAATACTTTAAAGTACTACTTAAGTAGTTTTTGTGGTATCTGTACTTTACTTTACTATTTATATTTGAGAAATGTTACTTTTACTTCACTACATTCCTGATGAAAATAATGTACTTTTTACTCCATACATTTTCCCTGACACCCAAAAGTACTCGTTAGCAGGACAGGAAAATGGTCCAATTTACACTTATTAAGAGAACATCCCTGGTCATCCCTAGTGCCTCTGATCTGGCAGACTCACTAAACACAAATGTTTCATTTGTAAATTAAGTCTGAGTGTTGGAGTGTGCCCCTGGCGATCCGTAAATAATAATTAAAAAAATAAAATGGTGCCTTCTGGTTTGCTTAATATAAGGAATTTGAAATGATTTATACATTTACTTTTACTTTTGATACTTAAGTATATTTTCGCAATTACATTTACTCCACTGGAATGCCCACCTGTGATTGGAATCACTTTTGTATTGATTTTGTTTGCAAGCTTTGTTTACCCTCAATGTGTTGCTTTTGTTTTGTTTCAGATCTATACACCCCGATTTAAAATCACTGGCTCTTGGCATGCAGACATTGATAGTCAGAACTCTGGGTAAGTAAGATGAGTTTGTGGAGGGTATGAACAATCTTAGAACCTTGTGGAACATTCTCAAAATGTTATATTTTCCTTCAATGTCTATGGTTAAGGGACTTGAGAAAGTAAAACACTTCAGTAACTTGTGTTTGCAGGTGGAATCCCTCCCCCTATATACTTCGGAGCGTTGATTGACAGGACATGTCTGAAGTGGGGTTTAAAGCGATGTGGGGGTCAAGGAGCATGCAGACTCTACGACTCACATGCATTCAGGTACAGTCAACTGAACTCAACTGATAAATGGATGGATGGATGAATGGATTGATGGACTTTGTTATAACCTCTGTCCCTTCTCTCCCCTGTAGAATAACGTTCCTGGGTCTGATCTATGGTCTATACGGCCTGGCCTACCTGCTGTGGGGGGTGCTGTACCGGCAGCTGTCCAATCGGCAGAAGAAGTTGGTACTGCGAAGCCAGGCCAAGGCTACAGCCCTGGAGGCCAACGGGAACAACAATCCCAATGGACATGCCATGGTCAGCATCTTTAAGAACAAAGATGATCTGGACAGGGACAGTGAGAGCACTATCTGAGATACCGAAGAGGTTTCCAAACCAATGGTTTCTGATCCTGTATTGTGCCATGCCCTTGATCCACCTGAAGTGTGTTGGGGTATTTGGTGACCCACTTTTTTTTGCCATAACTCGGTACAGTCTTAAGCCAAGACCAAGTACATTGGTAGGAATTGGTCGCTATTTGGGAAACTGATTTTGCTGCTAGACCTCTTCGACCAAAGCCCTGATAGATTTACCATCCTCTTAATGTTATTAATGCAGTATTCAAAATATATGATCCCAATTAAGTATTCCTCCATATGAGTTCATTAAAAGTAGTTTGCCAACCACAGACCGCCTCTATCTCCCCCTTTCCTATCTGAAGGACCCTTGTACATACTATAAACCAAAAAACTCTTACAACTGCTTTCGAAACTCGACTTCTGTCCAATTCCGATTGCTCTCTTGTTACATACAGTGCCTTGCAAAAGTATTCAGACCCTTTATATTTCTTCACATTTTATTGTGTTACAAAGTTGGATTAAAATTGATTTAGTTTAAATGTTTTGTCAACAATCAACACAAAATACTCTAATGTCAAAGTGGAAGATGTTTATATTTTAAAATATATAAATAAAGAAAATCATAACTAAATATAGTCGTTGCATAAGTATTCAACCCCTTTGTTTAGGCAAGCCTAAATTAGTTCAGGAGTAGAATGTGGCTTAATAAATCACATAATAAATTACATGGCCTCAGTCTGTGTGAAATAATAGGGGTTGACATTATTTTTTTTACTACTAACCCTTCCTCTGTCCCCTATACGTACAACATCTGTAAGGTCCCTCAGTCAAGTATTGCATTTTGAGCACAGATTCAACTACAAAGACCAGGGAGCTTTTCAAAAGCCTCATAAAGACGGTTAGTGATTGGTAGATGGGCAACAATAACAAATCAGAAATGGAATATCTCTTTAAACATGGTCAAGTTAATAATTATGCTGTGGATTATGTATTAAACCACCCAGACACATCAAAAATAGTCGTCCTTCTGAACTGAGCTGCTGGACAGGAATTAAACTGCTCAGGGATGTTACCATGAGGCCATTGGTGATTTTAAAACAGCCACAGAGTTCAATGGCTGTGATGGGAGAAAACTGAGGATGGATCAACAACATTGTTGTGACTCCACAATAATGAGTGAAAAGAATACAAATATACAGAATATGCATATTGTATGCAACAAGGCACTAAGGTAATGCTGAAAAAACAAACAAAGGAATTACATTTTTGGCCTAAATGCAAAGCCTTATGTTTGGGGCAAATCACTGAGTAACTGCCTCCTTATTTGTAAGCATTGTGGTGGCTGCATAATTGTATGGGTATGCTTGACATCGGCAAATACTGGGGAGTTTTTCAGGATATAAATAAATGGGATGGAGCTAAGCACAGGCAAAATCCTAGAAGAAAACATGCTTCAGTCTGCTTTAAACCAGAGACCGGGAGAGGAATTCACCTTTCAGCAGGACAATAACCACAACACAAGACCAAACAACACAAGGAGTTGCTTGCCAAGAAGACAGTGAATGTTCCTGAGTGTCCAAGTTACAGTTTTGACTTAAATCTGCTTGAAAAGCAATGGCAAGACTTGAAAATTGCTGCCTACCATTATGGATAGACCACATTAATTTCACATGTGATCACGTGATTTGATGTGAAGTTAATGTGATAACATGTGCCATGTGAAGCAACATGTGATAACACAAAACTACACATGTGACAACGTGAGAACGTGAGAACATGATCTCATGTGAAATAAATGTGACAACATGGGGATGCCACATTTCAACATGTGATACCATGACACTACACGTGACAACATTTGAGCACGTGAAAACCCAGGTGTCTCAAGAATATTTTATTTTTAAATGCATAATTTACATTAATTCAATTTAAACAGTCATGGTCCCCTGCAGGTTTTGTCTAGTTTGTTCCAGAGACGTCCCAACTGGACTTTTTTAGAACGTTATGTCATGATCCCCTGGAGGTTGTTGTCTAGTTGCAGTGAAAATATGCTAAATATACAACTACTTACACCTAAATTCAGGTGTTAATGGACAGTATGCTGCTGTATGCTTATTACTTGGACTCAACCTCGCTTGGGATTTGAACTCACAACCGCTTGGTTGCTAGCTACCTGAAGTTCCTGGTGCACCACCCGGTCTGTGGATATAATGTAGATTGGCACGAATACATTTCTGCACTTTGCCTAAAGTTGCAGTAAAAATAAAGTACATATACAGTGAGGGAAAAAAGTATTTGATCCCCTGCTGATTTTGTACGTTTGCCCACTGACAAAGAAATGATCAGTCTATAATTTTAATGGTAGGTGTATTTGAACAGTGAGAGACAGAATAACAACAACAAAAATGGAAAGGGCTACAAGACCATCGCCAAGCAGCTTGGTGAGAAGGTGACAACAGTTGGTGCGATTATTCGCAAATGGAAGAAACACAAAATAACTGTCAATCTCCCTCGGCCTGGGGCTCCATGCAAGATCTCACCTCGTGGAGTTGCAATGATCATGAGAACGGTGAGGAATCAGCCCAGAACTACACGGGAGGATCTTGTCAATGATATCAAGGCAGCTGGGACCATAGTCACCAAGAAAACAATTGGTAACACACTACGCCGTGAAGAACTGAAATCCTGCAGCGCCCGCAAGGTCCCCCTGCTCAAGAAAGCACATATACAGGCCCGTTGGAAGTTTGCCAATGAACATCTGAATGATTCAGAGGAGAACTGGGTGATGTGGTCAGATGAGACAAAAATGGAGCTCTTTGGCATCAACTCAACTCGCCGTGTTTGGAGGAGGAGGAATGCTGCTTATGACCCCAAGAACACCATCCCCACCGTCAAACATGGAGGTGGAAACATTATGCTTTGGGGGTGTTTTTCTGCTAAGGGGACAGGACAACTTCACCGCATCAAAGGGACACTGGACGGGGCCATGTACCGTCAAATCTTGGGTGAGAACCTCCTTCCCTCAGCAGGGCATTGAAAATGGGTCGTGGATGGGTATTCCAGCATGACAATGACCCAAAACACACGCCCAAGGCAACAAAGGAGTGGCTCAAGAAGAAGCACATTAAGGTCCTGGAGTGGCCTAGCCAGTCTCCAGACCTTAATCCCATAGAAAATCTGTAGAGGGAGCTGAAGGTTCGAGTTGCCAAACGTCAGCCTCGAAACCTTAATGACTAGGAGAAGATCTGCAAAGAGGAGTGGGACAAAATCCCTCCTGAGATGTGTGCAAACCTGGTGGCCAACTACAAGAAACGTCTGACCTCTGTGATTGCCAACAAGGGTTTTGCCAGCAAGTACTAAGTCATGTTTTGCAGAGGGGTCAAATACTTATTTCCCTCATTAAAATGCAAATCAATTTATAACATTTTTGACATGCGTTTTTCTGGATTTTTATTGTTATTCTGTCTCTCACTGTTCAAATAAACCTACCATTAAAATGATAGACTGATCATGTCTTTGTCAGTGGGCAAACGTACAAAATCAGCAGGGGATTAAATACTTTTTTCCCTCACTGTACACTACCAGTCAAAAGTCTGGACACACCTACTCATTCAAGGGTTTTTATTTATTTTTATGATTTTTTACAATGTAGAATAATAGTGAAGACATCCAAACTATGAAATAACACATATAGAATCATGTATTAACCAAAAAAGTGTTAAACAAATCCAAATATATATTATATTTGAGATTCTTCAAATATTCACCCTTTGCCTTAATGACAGCTTGGCATTACCTCAACCATCTTCATGAGGTAGTCACCTGGAATGTATTTCAATTAACAGGTGTGCCTTCTTAAAAGTTAATTTAGGAATTGATTTCCTTCTTAATGCGTTTGAGCCAATCAGTTGTGTTGTGACAAGGTAGGGGGGTATACAGAAGATAGCCCTATTTGCTAAAAGACCAAGTCCATATTATGGCAAGAACAGCTCAAATAAGCAAAGAGAAACGACAGTCCATCATTACTTTAAGACATGAAGGTCAGTCAATACGGACAATTTCAAGAACTTTGAACGTTTCTTCAAGTGCAGTCGCAAAAACCATCAAGCACTATGATGAAATTGGCTCTCATGAGGACCGCCACAGGAATGGAAGACCCAGAGTTACCTCTGCTGCAGAGGATACGCTCATTAGAGTTACCAGCCTCAGAAATTGCAAACCAAATAAATGCTTAACAGAGTTCAAGTCACAGACACAGCATCAACTGGTCAGAGGAGACTGTGTGAATCAGGCCTTCATGGTCGAATTGCTGCAAAGAAACCACAACTAAAGGACACCAATAAGAAGAAGAGACCTGTTTGGGCCAAGAAACACGAGCAATGGACATTAGACCGGTGGAAATTTGTCCAAATTTGGATTCCAAATTTGAGACTTTTGGTTCCAACAGCCGTGTCTTTGTGAGACGCGGTGTAGGTGAACGGATGATCTCTGCATGTGTAGTTCCCACCGTAAAGCATGGAGGAGGAGGTGTTATGGTGTGGGGGTGCTTTGCTGGTGACACTTTCTGTGATTTATTTAGAATTCAAGGCACACTTAACCAGCATGGCTACCACAGCATTCTGCAGCGATACGCCATCCCATCTGGTTTGGGATTAGTGGGACTATCATTTGTTTTTCAACAGGACAATTACCCAACACACCTCCAGGCTGTGTAAGGGCTATTTGACCAAGAAGGAGAGTGATGGAGTGCTGCATCAGATGACCTGGCCTCGACAATCCCCCGACCTCAACCCAATTGAGATGGTTTGGGATGAGTCGGACGGCAGAGTGAAGGAAAAGCAGCTAACAAGTGCTCAGCATATGTGGGAACTCCTTCAAGACTGTTGGAAAAGCATTCCAGGTGAAGCTGGTTGAGAGAATGCCAAGAGTGTGAAAAGCTGTCATCAAGGTAGCTATTTGAAGAATCTCAAATATAAAATATATTTTGATTTGTTTAACACTTGTTGAGTCCGAATGGCATGCATTTGTACCTGAACAGCCCCCCGTGTGTTATGAACGCAGTGAGATCTCGACTCTCATGTTCCAGGGGAACCTGGAGGTATCCCTGCCTCAGGTCTAGTTTGCTGAATACCGTGGACCCATAGAAATGGGTTGTGAGCTCCTCAGCTGTTGGTAGCGGGTACTTGTCGGGGATAATCGCTTTGTTCACAGCCCTGAGGTCCATGCAGATCCGGATATCACCATTTGTCTTGGGCGCAACAACCAGATTTGAGACCCATGATGAGGCGTCAATGGGCTTGATGATGTCATCCTCCAGGAGGTTGTCAAGTCCCTTATCAGTGGGCTCTCAAAGGGTCAGCAGAACCCTCCGCAATGGCTGACTGTAGGCCGATGGATGAAACCGTTGAGGTGACCTAGCTCCTCAAACAGTTGTGAGTACTCCGTAGGCACAGTGTAGGCAAGTGCTGCACATGTGCACCAGTTGAATCTGACAACTTGAACCCTAGGGCATGAAGTAAGTCCAGTCCGAGAATGTTAGCACCATTTGTTGCAACGTAGAACTGGGTGGCTGGTGTAGTTTTGTTGTTGTAACAGACTGGCAGTGAGACAGTCCCAATGATTGAGATCGGCATGTGGTTGTAGCTGTAAAGGGATACTGCTGGTCTCTGCAGTGGCACATGTGAGAAGAATGACTCATAAGTGGCTTTGTTTCAAAAGTGACACTTTTGCTCCAGTGTCAATTACCAGTGGGGTTTTAACACCATCAATGTAGCAGTCACATTGATTGAATGCAACTGAGTCATCATGTATAGAGTTAATGGAGACTGGTGAACTTCGACCTGCATCTGCTGGATGTTGTCCTGCTGCTGCTGAACGAAAACAACGGGTAAAATGATTGCATTTTGTTGCTGTTCTTGCAGCGTTGCCCCTTTGCTGGACATGTAGCATGCCCACTGGAGCCACAATTAGAACAAAGTCGCCCCACAGTGGTTTCCTGAACATTTTGCACTGGTGCCTCAGCCGGTGTGTGAAGCCCCGCCCCCTGAGATGCGCTCTGTAGTTTATGTAGGTCAGCGAGAACAACTTCCATTTGTTTTCCAGTTGTAAGTGCTTTCTCCAGTGTCAGATCATTGGTCTCTAACAATAATTTCTCCCTCAGTGGAAAACATTATGTTTTTTCAATGAGCTGATCACGTAGAAATTCGTTTTCGAGTGGTTTGAATCTGCATGGTCCCACTAGCTCTCTCAAGGAGGAGACAAACTGTGCTACGGAGGTAAGCTAAACTCGGCCATCCTCGTCACCAAATGTTACAAATGCACGGAGGCTTGTTGTGCAACTGAACGTCTTTACTTCAGCTCAGCATGTTAACAACTCGTACAAACTCACTCGTCCCCTCATCACACATCCATACACGCACAACGTGCCTGATACATTCTTAAAGCAACAGCATTCAATACTCAACTGAGCTACGACACCATATTACTGAACAGTCAACACGGTGATTTCGGGCCCATTTCCGTTTGAGACTTGGCGGACTCGGCATCGACTCGGACTCAGGGGGCTTCCCAAGTCCGGCAGAATCATATTACTCTGGGTTCTGGCTAATGGTACTCGGGCCGAGTCCACTTCAGCATATCTGGCCCGATTAACTTTCTCAGAAGTAGGGCATTATGAGGTTTTTATTTGGCAGGTGTTGGAAGAATAAAAAAACGAATTAATGTAATAATTTCACCTCGCATTTGGTAGGTCATTTGCAAGCTACAATTCGTCCCATTAGGCTATTAGATGGAGAAGGGCCGTAGAGAATCTATGCTATAAATGAATTAGATTTTACTACAGATTTTTTTTTGGAACCCCAACCCCACTCACACTAATTTCTGTATTTCGGCCAATCCTGGCTTAATATAATGGCATTAGTGATTTTTAGGCATATGCTGGTGGCCACGTCAATTATAGGATGACTTGGGATATATGATCCACGACAGAAAGCACATCTCAGTGTCATAGTCTATAGCCTACTTTTCTATGGTAGGCCTATCTGCAAACGCCAATACATCCTGACAAAATACACCACATGAGTGGCCTAATGTAATTTTCTGAACCTTGTAAACTGTCGAGAATAAACCCATAACTGATCCAAATGGTTGTATAATCAGGGCTTTATTTCGGCATTAAACACTAAAGGACATTTGAGCGGTCATTCAAATTGGTCTTCATCAATGCAGTTTACAGCCTAGACAATAATTGTGAACTAACAATAATAAATACCTCATTGCACTGTATTGTTGTAGCCTAGGAGGTATAATCATTTTCTTTTCTAAAAACGTACCTACATCTTCCATTTGATAATCTGCTACCTAGGCTGAAGGAGTGATGCAGCCATGCATGTTGAATTATTGCAATAGCCTATTAAATCGATACAAATGTAGTCTATAGCCTATTAAAATTGCAAAATAAATAATCACCATGACAGTTAATGGAAAAAAAATCATGGCGCTCGAAACATCATGATTGTGGGCTCCATTCCGGGGGCCACGAACGGAAAATGAATGAATGCATAACTGTTGCTTTGAATAAAAGTGTGTGCTTAATGTCACATTTATTGTTTTTGCACACCTCATATTTGTGAGACATCGAACATTTTTCTGCATGGAACTTTTGACAGTAGCTATGGGCTGCCTGCACATTCTGAGATGACAGAAGAAAATAAAACAGCGTATCTAAACTGGGTAAATGATGAACTGTATCACCAACTGTGTAACGTTGTCATAGTGTTTCTTTGTCATAACCCAAGGTTGCTATTTTTTTCTGTTATTCAAAGGAGGAGAAACACTTTCACATCCAAGGCTACAGATGGAGAGCCTCCGTGACACAGAGAAGAGCAGTCTCAGTTGAATGACCAGTCCTGAAACCTGACTGGTTTGGATCAAGAAGGTCATTCTGAAAGAGATAGCAAGAGAGTTGGCTAAAGACGGCACGCTCAATAGTTTTGGAAAGAAAAGAAAGAAGGGATACTGGTCTGTAGTTGTTGACATCAGTGGGATCGAGTGTTGGTTTTTTGAGAAGGGGTGCAACTCTCGCTCTCTTGAAGACGGAAGGGACATAGCCAGCGGTCAAGGATGAGTTGATCAGCGAGGTGAGGTAGGGGAGAAGGTCACCGGAGATGGTCTGGAGAAGAGAGGAGGGGATGGGGTCAAGCGGGCAGGTTGTTGGGCGGCCTGCAGTCACAAGTCGCAAGATTTCATCTGGAGAGAGAGGGGAGAAAGAAGTCAAAGCATAGGGTAGGGCAGTGTGAGCAGGACCAGCAGTGTCATTAGACTTAACAAACGAGGATCGGATGTCGTCAACCTTCTTTTCAAAGTGGTTGACGAAGTCATCCACAGAGAGAGAGGAGGGGGGGGGGGGGGGGGGATTTCAGCAGGGAGGAGAATGTGGCAAAGAGCTTCCTAGGGTTAGAGGCAGATGCTTGGAATTTAGAGTGGTAGAAAGTGGCCTTAGCAGCAGAAACAGATGAAGAAAATGTAGAGAGGAGGGAGTGAAAAGATGCCAGGTCGGCAGGGAGTTTAGTTTTCTTCCATTTCCGCTCCGCTGCCCGGAGCTCTGTTCTGTGAGCTCGCAATGAGTCATCAAGCCACGGAGCTGGAGGGGAGGACCAAGCCGGCCGGGAGGATAGGGGACACAGAGAGTCAAAGGATGCAGAAAGGGAGGAGAGGAGGGTTGAGGAGGCAGAATCAGGAGATTGGAGGGAGAAGGATTGAGCAGAGGGAAGAGATGATAGGATGGAAGAGGAGAGAGTAGTGGGAGAGAGAGAGCGAAGGTTGCGGCGGCGCATTACCATCTGTGTAGGGGCAGAGTGAGTAGTGTTGGAGGAGAGCGAGAGAGAAAAGGATACAAAGTAGTGGTCGGAGACATGGAGGGGAGTTGCAGTGAGATTAGTAGAAGAGCAGCATCTAGTAAAGATGAGGTCAAGCGTATTGCCTGCCTTGTGAGTAGGGGGGGACGGTGAGAGGGTGAGGTCAAAAGAGGAGAGGAGTGGAAAGAAGGAGGCAGAGAGAAATGAGTCAAATGTAGACGTAGGGAGGTTGAAATCCCCCAAAACTGTGAGGGGTGAGCCATCCTCAGGAAAGGAACTTATCAAGGCGTCAAGCTCATTGATGAACTCTCCAAGGGAACCTGGAGGGCGATAGATGACAAGGATATTAAGCTTAAATGGGCTAGTGACTGTGACAGCATGGAATTCAAATGAGGAGATAGACAGATGGGTTAGGGGAAAAATTGAGAATGTCCACTTGGGAGAGATGAGGATTCCTGTGCCACCACCCCTCTGACCAGATGCTCTCGGGGTATGCGAGAACACATGGTCAGACGAGGAGAGAGCAGTAGGAGTAGCAGTGTTTTCAGTGGTAATCCATGTTTCCGTCAGCGCCAGGAAGTCGAGGGACTGGAGGGTAGCATAGGCTGGGATGAAGTCAGCCTTGTTGGCAGCAGAACGGCAGTTCCAGAGGCTGCCTGAGACCTGGAACTCCAGGTGTGGGGTGCGTGCAGGGACCACCAGGTTAGAGAGGCAGCAGCCACGCGGTGTGAGGCGTTTGTGTAGCCTGTGTGGAGAGGAGAGAACAGGGATAGGCAGAGGCATAGTTGACAGGCTGTAGCAAATGGCTACAATAATGCAGAGGAGATCGGAATGAAATGAACTAAACATCTGGGAAAGGAGAGAGTAGGGCCTCCCTCACCAAAACTCCCAAATATAACTCTCCCAACTTCCACCTCAGAAACTATAATTGTTTCACTGAACCACCCGAATAAAACTCTCCCAACTTCCACTTTAGAAATTAGAATTGTTGTGAACTACAGCGGTTCAATGTTTCAAGGAATAGACTCAACTTACTTTATTCAGCTAGCTAACTATGACGCCATAGCTAACTAGCATGCTAGCATCCAATAACACACAGTTTAGCACCAATACTTGGTTACAACAAACTACCAATAGTGTGTTAACACACTAAACAGATAATTTGTGTCCGTGACTAGTTCCTTTCATAACGCAGCAATAATTAAACGTTGGCTAGCTAGCACAAATATATTGTATTTAGCTGCTACAGTACAGCTAGCTGGTCGTGTTGGCTAGCTAGCAATGGCTGCTGTGTTGACTTTGTTTGAAAAACGGCGGCGCTGCGAACAAATGTAGCTGGCTAAAAGGATATTGTATTCAGTTGCTACCGTTGCTAATAGCTACTCGCCAGCTAGTCCAGGAGGTGAGTTAGCTAGCTAGCTAGCTTCGTGCTACACCCGGCACCGCCGAATACAATGCTAACCTACAATAACTACCCACAACAGCCCACGATGCCTACCTACAATACCTAACTACAATCTAAATACATAGTTTAAGCCTTACTCGACAAAGCCCAAGCTATGTATAAAGCCAAACTTACCCGACGCCAGCTGTCTGGGTGGCAGACAAGAAGACATTGGTCTTCTGCAATCAGTAGCTGTAATTAAGTACAGTAGCTACTAACTACCTAACGTTAATGCCTCAGATAATGAGGTTAGAAAAACAGCTGAATGGTAGGTAGCTAGCTGGCTTAATTACAGGTACTCTTAAGCGTGAAATAACATTGGAAACAACTATCCACAGTTGCTAAAAGTTACCAGTAGCTACCCGCTAGCTAGCTAGCTAGCTTTATTGGTCCAGGTAGTGGGTTAGCTAGCCTCGTGCTTCGCCGGGCTCCGCCGAATACAATACTTACCTACAATAATTACCTACAATAACCTACAATAACTACCTAAATAAACTACCTACTACCTACAATACCTAACTGCAATACCTACCTACAATCTAAATACATGGTTTAAGCTTTACTCAACACCATATAAGAAGCCAAGCTTACCTCTCCCGACCACTCCTCGCACATGACAAAAGAGCTCTCCAAGGATGTCAGGGACAAGATTGTAGACCTACACAAGGCTGGAATGGGCTACAAGACCATCGCCAAGCAGCTTGGTGAGAAGGTGACAACAGTTGGTGCGATTATTTGCAAATGGTAGAAACACAAAATAACTGTCAATCTCCCTTGGCCTAGGGCTCCATGCAAGATCTCACCTCGTGGAGTTGCACTGTAGGTATAATAGAAATTCTTTCTACCCAATATGTTTTATATAAGGTACAATCATCACTGCACTTTGATAGGTGGGGGCAATGTACTGGTTGGGATAATTAGCATATTCGGGGGTGTGGTCAATATATGTGTATTTGACCACGCCCAACCATCAATGAAAGTTTAAGTGTTTGATGGTTATGCCATGCAAGTAGAACACCTCCTCTGTTCTGCAAACTTTGTATGAGAATGTGTCAGTAATGCGCTGCAATGTTAAGAGTTTATTGTGCATTTTCCAATAACTTAACAGCAGCTTGTTGCCAGCAACCTACAGGACACTTGCGGACACTTGCAATCGTGCAGTAACCTACTGTGCCTTCACTGACTCTTCTGTTGACCACATGGACCTCACTTGCTGATTGGCAGCATACTGTAACAGTGGCAGCCTATCAGAAGATTGCAGGCATGGTTTATTCGAGGTGTGGCTTTCAGCTAGCTCTTTTTGGTCTCCCATAAGTGGGAATGTCACCCCAGTTAATGTCGTCTGTTCATCTCTAAACTTGTACACTTTCAGTTCTGTAGACTTGTTAAAGGCTGACATAAATACATGTGAGCTCAAAGAATCATACTATATTTAATTTATAGCTAGACCTCATGGTCCTACCAGACCATCAGGTTGGTGAGTGTGATACATTTTTATAGTAAGTCAGGTGCATTTTACAATAACCCACTTAACTATACTGAACAAAAATATAAATGCAACATGTAAATCTTTGAAATTGTTGCATTTATATTTTTGTTCAGTGTAGTTGACAGTGAGTTATTTAGGTTTAAAACATTACCTTTCTGTAAACCAACTGCCATTAAGCTACTGAAAAATGCACAGTAACCGCTTAACATCACAGCTCTTGAGCGTCACAAGTTCATACAAAGACTGCAGAACTGACCATGTCAAAAGAGGTGCTCAATCTTGAACAGCATAACAATAAAACCACTTAAACTGGTACAACATTTCTACTGACGGTTGGCACAAATACAACATATTTTAAACCATGCTCCCAAATATGCTACATTTCAAAGTGCAGTAATGAGTGTACCTAATGCTGCATTCGTAGCCAAGTGGGAAGTGGGAAATGATCACATACGACTGGGAAAAATCTACTTGAATGGCCCTCCAACTGGTAATTACTGGTGAGAAATGCGTCTATCGTCCCTGAGCTCTAACTTCTCCCACATGTTGACCTCTGACATCACCTACTAAGGAAATAACCTCGATAACAGCATTTTAGTCTGTTAATTGTAACAACAAAACATTATTTATAATAAGCAATCTATTAATATGGTTTTTGAACTCTTTAATCTCTTAATGTGATGTATTCTACACCTCGAGAAGACTGATAGAAATCCTCATTATTTTCTTTAATGGTTTTCAATTTGAGTGTCCTTATTTGTATATAGCCTACATTTTCTCGTTCTGAACTTCTAACTCGAGTAGAATGGGTGTGGCTTCGTGACAATGACCACCCACTCACTGATTTGACAGCTCTAACGCTATCACGTGTTTAAGCTTTATCTGATTGAATCTAGGCCTTAATGTCCATCTGCACTGCTATTTTACCTATCAATTATTCTGACTATTCTTACATCATTGATTTAATTTACTTATTTCAGCAATTTTAGGTTTTTCTATATAATTGTCTAATGTTTGTAGGGTATTTACATTTTAGTCATTTAGCAGACGCTCTTATCCAGAGCGACTTACAGTTAGTGAATGCATACATGTTTTTTTTTGTTTTTGTTTTTTTGTTCATACTGGTCCCCCGTGGGAAACGAACCCACATTCCTGCCGGCCAAACCCTCCCCTACATTGGACGATGCTGGATCAATTGTGCGCCGCCCACAGGTCTCCCGGTCGCGGCCAGCTGCGACAGAGCCTGGACTCGAACCAGGATCTCTAGTGGCACAGCTAGCACTGCGATGCAGTGCCTTAGACCACTGCGCCACTCGGGAGACTTATATATTGTTCTGTTTTAATGTTACATCTGAATCACTATGATAGATATAATTATTTTTCTTGAGTGTATTTGAGATTTACTTAGAAGTCCAAAGTGTAGGAGTATAGGTTAAATCAGTTACTGACACAGACATGGTGGGGTAGCAGGACGATTGGAACGTCGTGAACCAAGAGGTTGAGAGTTCAAATCCCAGTTAAGCACACGTTGAATAATAACTACTGTATAAATAAAAATACACAAAGTAGTCATGACTCGTGTGTCAAATATGTGTGTTGAAAACATTGTTAAAATCACTGTGTGTGTATCATATTCCTCATTTTTGTTTGCGTAAAATCTCATGTGAAAATGTTAATCCACATGTGAAAGGTTATGTTACATAGTTTCACATTATTTCACATGTGAAAATCCACATTTGAAACTTCACATGAAATATCATCACATGTGAAGTGCTCCAAAAACACATGAAATCATGTGGGTTTTCCGTAAGGGATAGGTATGATCCCCATCATCTTGACAGAGCTTGAAGAATTTTGAAAAGAATAATGGGCAAATATTGCACAATCTAGGTGTACAAAGCTCTTATTGACTTACCCAAGAAGACTCACAGCTGTAATCGATGCCAAATGCATTTCTAAAATGTATTGACTCAGGGAGCTATATTTTAGTTATTACATTTTTCTTCCATTTGGACATTACATAGTATTTTGTGTAGATTGTGGACAGTTAAATACATTTTAATCCCACTTTGTAACACAAAATGTTAAGAAATCCAAGGGATCTGAATACTTTTGCAAGGCACTGTATGTTCACATACTGTACACAGACTTACACAGGTCATATATGCTTTTATCAACTTTGTTTACCCTCAATTTTAGCTTTGTTCTAAATGTTGTAATCTATCCTTTGCAATTTAAGAATATTAGTTTGAGAACATATTAGTGGCGATGGAATGTTGTTGGTTGTACTATTTGTACCTTGTAAAGCCCTGTTTTTAAGCCGTCTTGTGAATGAATAGATATAATTATTGTCAACATTGAGAATACTGTATATACACATTACTGTAGTCAGTGATTAGGACACGTATATACCGCAATGGTGATATTTTGTTGTGACATTGTTAAACTTGCATATTCTTGTCATTTTCAATGATTTCCAATTATTCTGTTTGACTGTAGTACTGATATCATTTGTAAATTGGTCATTAAACAAGTGTATAAATCCTTGTAAATAATTTGTGTGGGGATTGTGCCCTCTTGATATTTAACTTTAATCTCAACCATTGACATGGCTTCAACAACTGGTGAAAATAAGCAGTAACAAATATCACCAGTAGGCTCCACTGTCTACAGAAAGTATAACATCTGCTTTGCACTGATATTCAACTGCTGAACAGTACTGTGAAAGGAAAGGAATTAAGGTTTATTAGACATTGAGTCTGCACATGCATTGTAGTACAAACAATGTAAAATCCACTTAAGTGTTAAACCTGTATGTTCAATATCTATCTTAACCTGCAGTACCTTCCTAACATCACCCACTGGCACTTCAATTACCTACAGTATGGAACTTTGACACACAAATTTGTCTCTGCCATGCCATTTGACAAAAGCATGAGACAATAGACAGGTCTCTACACAAAGGGCACTTTCCCTTGGTTGGTGCCCAGGAATGTGGCAGGTTCTTAACTGTTAATCCCTAAAACTCCTGTTGGGGCAAAGCTGCTTGCAGAGCGACCTGTCTGCCTCCACCACATGCATGCTGGGTAAATATGCTAATAACACATTCCCCTGACTCAGACCCAGCTGGGTCCACCCAGTGGGACACATTTGGCCGATCTGGTTTTGTAACCAGCAATGTCGTTAAATGTTAGCCATCCCATTTGCCTTCTTATAGTCTTCTGACAGAATAAATGCTTAACAAGTGCAGCTGAGGGTTTTGTGGTGTACAAAACCTGCAAACTGCACTTACAGGTGCCCCCAAGGGCAATTAGGGGTGCTTGATGTTTGGCATCCAGAAAGTTTGGTTTTGAGGAATGCAGGCTGTGTGAAAAAGGGAGATGCTGTGCAACTAAATTGATTTGTCCCTAGTAGGAATATCTCTCCTCTCTCTCTCTCGCTCTCTCTTTCTTCCCACTCTCTCTACACTCTCTACACTCTCTACTCTCTCTCCACTTGTTTCTATCCCCTCCTGGGTAGGCGTGTGTGTGGAATAGAAATGTGCCAGGCCTTTTGTTAGGCCAGTCGTCAGTACCTCCACTGCCACCAGCTCACAGAATAGGGGCTCAGGGGGCAGAGAGAAGGAGGGGAAAGGTCTGCCTCCAGAGACAAGGAGGGAGGAGGGAGACTCAGCTGTTTGTCTGGGATACACAGGAGGTGAGAGGAGCCCCAACTCAGGTCAGGTACTTTAACATGTATCCAGTCAGGTTCTGTGTGTGTGTGTGTGTGTGTGTGTGTGTGTGTGTGTGTGTGTGTGTGTGTGTGTGTGTGTGTGTGTGTGTGTGTGTGTGCGTGCGTGTGTGTACACGCATGGGTGTGTATCTGTGTGTTTTGGCGGTACTTTGAGTTAATTCTGACTCTGCTATTATAAGACTTCAGGTTGGAGTGCTGCGAATTGGGAGGGGATAAAGAATTAGCCAGGCTAAATCTGGGGGGGATTATCAGAAAACAGAAAAAGTGCTTGTGCCTTTGTCCAGCTATGCTCCCTGCTTCCACCATCTAACTCATGTACATATTTGCATTGTGTTGGCCTGTGTTTCCTATTGTTTCTAGTGTTCAAATGAAGCCAGAATCATCTTCGTCATCTCAGAACATGGATTTGATTTCCAGTACCTGACAGTAACTGTGCCGAGGTGTTTGTGAATAGCCACTTTTGGATTCTCGTACTCCACAGGTGAGAGTTGTGAAGTAACTATTTTCTTACTCATATTAATAGGCTACCATGCTCAGTTTTGGGCTAATCACAGTCCTTTAGGCTTTCAATGTGTGTGTAAAGAATCAAGAGTGTTTAGTTGGGTCTACTCTTCGTTATAAAACTATTTGTTGAATGGTTTAAAATCCATCAAAAGCTGCTTTCAATTCATGGTGCCTCTGAATATGTCTTGACTGACACAGAGCTTGTTTTGCCAAGGAAAGTGAAAAGGACTGAGGAAAAGTAAAAAGTAAAATAAATGGAAAGGAACATGGAAGAACCTAAAATAATGATTTTATTTATTTCTGAACAGACAGCATTAATTCTATAACTTTGGCAAAACAAATCTATAATTCATCATGGGTGCTGCAGCTCCTCCAGAACCCTTTGTCTTTTCAAGATCATATAACATCAAACATAACATCAAAAAGCATCTTATATTCCTGCCCTTACGATTTCACATGTTACATTTTATGTGAAATCATGTGAAAACATGTTTTGGAACACTTCACGTGATCACGTTTTCTCATGTGTAATTTAATGTAATCACATGTTGCTTTACATGTTAGCACATTAACTTCACATAAGATCACATGTGATCACATGAAAACATGTGAAATTCATGTGGTTTTTTGCATAAGGGTGAGCCAGCTGAGAGGCAGTGTGCTGTCCTGCATCTGACTGGATAGGATGGGTGATCCAGCGGAGGACAGAGGGAAGCTGACCAGCCAACAGGAACTGTGTGTCCCTGACAAGCAGGCCACCAAACGCTCCTGCTGTTCCACACTCAAGGTGCTTAATAATACTTAAAAAATGCACACGCATGCACTCTGTCTGCACACACACCCACGCAGGCACACACACACAGACACGTGCGAACATATGCACTCACGTCGGTCCCACACATACACATTGGCACGGACATAAGCATGCACGCACACACATACACATTGGCATGCAGACACACACACACACACAGACAAACAACCATTGGCAAGCACATACACATGCACACACACACACTAATGTTCTCTCCCTTGTGTTTGTCAGCTGTTCATCGTGGCCCTGTCGTTCGCCTACTTCTCCAAGGCTCTGTCAGGGACCTACATGAAGAGTGCCATCACCCAGATAGAGAGACGCTTTGACCTGTCCAGCTCTCTCATCGGACTCATAGACGGAAGCTTTGAGATGGGTATCAACCATAACATTGAGTTGCTTGAGAATTCATGTAGTAAAAACCAGATATACACTACAGACTACAGTATGGTCCAATTATTTTGTGGTTCAATCAGAGTCTGCTCTCAATACTGTCCAGTTTTGTAGTTGTTCTGGAAGTTTGTCCATAACTCTACTGTCAAACCCCTAACATTGTTCGATGTGCTGCTATGTTGTGGTAGTCTGGAATCCAAACTGTAGTGTTGTGGTTTCTTGCAGGTAACCTGCTGTTCCTGGCTGTGGTCAGCCATTTTGGGGCAAAGCTGCACCGGCCCAGGCTCATCGCTATGGGCTGTTTCCTCATGGCTGTAGGATCCTTCCTCACAGGCCTGCCACACTTCTTCATGGGACGGTAAAACAACTGAAATACTGGTTAAACTTATACTTGTAGAGATACTCCTATGCGGATGATAGTTTCACATTAGAAATAAAGAAATGTATCCATTTGTTGATTAATCACGGTTAACTTAGAACTAAAGCCTTGCGTAATCGGTCAGCTGCCTGATTATGTTATGGGGCCATATATGTTAAGAAATGGGATTAAGAGATGCTATAACGAGGAGCTCCACCTTATCTTTTTACAAGTTATGGACAAGTCTATGGGCCGAATGTCCCCTCCCCTTCTGAAATTTGAAAGATGCTAACACACAAAATAACCAGTGACAAAACAAACAAAAACACCGGAACTACTGCTGCTCGTTAGGCCACACGTCCCATTCCTTCCTGACAGATTCTACATAACCAGTTACAGTGGGGAGAACAAGTATTTGATACACTGCCGATTTTGTAGGTTTTCCTACTTACAAAGCATGTAGAGGTATGTAATTTTTATCATAGGTACACTTCAACTGTGAGAGACGGAATCTAAAACAAAAATCCAGAAAATCACATTGTATGATTTTTAAGTAATTAATTTGCATTTTATTGCATGACATAAGTATTTGATATATCAGAAAAGCAGAACTTAATATTTGGTACAGAAACCTTTGTTTGCAATTACAGAGATCATACATTTCCTGTAGGTCTTGACCAGGTTTGCACACACTGCAGCAGGGATTTTGGCCCACTCCTCCATACAGACCTTCTCCAGATCCTTCAGGTTTCGGGGCTGTCGCTGGGCAATTCGGACTTTCAGCTACCTCCAAAGATTTTCTATTGGGTTCAGGTCTGGAAACTGGCTAGGCCACTCCAGGACCTTGAGATGCTTCTTATGGAGCCACTCCTTAGTTGCCCTGGCTGTGTGTTTCGGGTCGTTGTCATGCTGGAAGACCCAGCCACGACCCATCTTCAATGCTCTTACTGAGGGAAGGAGGTTGTTGGCCAAGATCTCGCGATACATGGCCCCATCCATCCTCCCCTCAATACGGTGCAGTCGTCCTGTCCCCTTTGCAGAAAAGCAGCCCCAAAGAATGATGTTTCCACCTCCATGCTTCACGGTTGGGATGGTGTTCTTGGGGTTGTACTCATCCTTCTTCTTCTTCCAAACACGGCGAGTGGAGTTTAGACCAAAAAGCTATATTTTTGTCTCATCAGACCACATGACCTTCTCCCATTCCTCCTCTGGATCATCCAGATGGTCATTGGCAAACTTCAGACGGGCTTGGACATGCGCTGGCTTGAGCAGGGGGACCTTGCGTGTGCTGCAGGATTTTTATCCATGACGGCGTAGTGTGTTACTAATGGTTTTCTTTGAGACTGTGGTCCCAGCTCTCTTCAGGTCATTGACCAGGTCCTGCTGTGTAGTTCTGGGCTGATCCCTCACCTTCCTCATGATCATTGATGCCCCACGAGGTGAGATCTTGTATGGAGCCCCAGACCGAGGTTGATTGACCGTCATCTTGAACTTCTTCCATTTTCTAATAATTGCGCCAACAGTTGTTGCCTTCTCACCAAGCTGCTTGCCTATTGTCCTGTAGCCCATCCCAGCCTTGTGCAGGTCTACAATTTTATCCCTGATGTCCTTACACAGCTCTCTGGTCTTGGCCATTGTGGAGAGGTTGGAGTCTGTTTGATTGAGTGTGTGGACAGGTGTCTTTTATACAGGTAACGAGTTCAAACAGGTGCAGTTAATACAGGTAATGAGTGGAGAACAGGAGGGCTTCTTAAAGAAAAACTAACAGGTCTGTGAGAGCCGGAATTCTTACTGGTTGGTAGGTGATCAAATACTTATGTCATGCAATAAAATGCAAATGAATTACTTAAAAATCATACAATATGATTTTCTGGATTTTTGTTTTAGATTCCGTCTCTCACAGTTGAAGTGTACCTATGATAAATATTACAGACCTCTACATGCTTTGTAAGTAGGAAAACCTGCAAAATCGGCAGTGTATCAAATACTTGTTCTCCCCACTGTATGTTTATGTAGGTCTCTCCACGAGAGATTAGATGTTAATCAATGTCTCATCTCAAATAATCATATCTTTGTTACACTTAAACTTGAATCCTTATTCATCATAAGGCCTACAGAACAGAACATGTCATGACAACTAACTGGTCTGTCTTTACTTCAGCTACACATTTGACACAGTCATCCAAGGCTCAATGAATGACAGTGTCAGTATAACTCCATGTCTGGACCTTCTAAAGCAGACAGACATCCCAGAGATCCAGATGGAGCCATCTTCTGACTTCAACACAGGTACCACTCACAGCTGAGAAACATCTTCACCTGTCTCTAACACCTATAATTGTACTTCCCTGCAGTAGTCTCACTTGGCCTGACTTGTCGAAGGCTGAGCTAGCATGAGACTTTACTTACAAGACTATTTCTGCAGGAACTACAGATGCCAATTGGCTTTATAGGTAACCGTGGTGCAACATGCAAGTTGTACAATATATGCATGGTCCCTGATAAAGGAGGGAGGCTGTGTACCTGTGTGTCTCTGTATGATTCCCTCTGTAGACTGTGTGCGGGACTCCAGCTCCCACATGTGGATCTATGTGTTCCTGGGGAACGCTCTGAGGGGGATAGGAGAGTCACCCGTCACCCCACTAGGTATCTCCTACATCGACGACTTCGCTAAAGCTGAAAACTCTGCTTTTTACATTGGTGAGTTAATTCTACTCGCAGCAGAGAGGAGGCCACTGTGTGTGTGTGTGTGTGTGTGTGTGTGTGTGTGTGTGTGTGTTTGTTAACTGTACAATGAGTGTGTGTCATGTATTGTAAATATTCCCTGGATTTCCAGAAATCCTGGTTGGATGATTCCGGATTGCCTACTCCAACTGGGATTTCGGGAAAACCAGGGAATTTATTGAAAGTTCCAGGAATTTTGCAACCATAGTCATGACATATGTAACTGAGGAGACAGGGCTGTAGGCCTAACTGTGTGTTTTATGATAACAGCATGTCTACAGACCATCACACTGCTAGGTCCCATGTTTGGTTTCCTGCTGGGGTCGTTGTGTGCCAGACTCTATGTAGACATTGGATATGTCGATCTGGGTAAGAGCATCACATGCTGTACACATTATTGTGTTAGGGTCCTTTCTACTAAGCAATGTACAGTACCAGTCAAAAGTTTGGACACCTACTCATTCAAGGGTTTTTCTTTATTTTTACAATTTTCTGCATTGTAGAATAATAGTGAAGATATTAAAACTATGAAATAACACACATGGAATCATGTAGTAACCAAGAAAGTGTTAAACAAATCAAAATATAATCTACTCTGCGTCTCACAAAGACACGGCGGTTGGAACCAAAAATCTCAAATTTGGACTCATCAGGCCAAAGGACAGATTTCCACCGGTCTAATGTCCATTGCTCGTGTTTCTTGGCCCAAGCAATTCTCTTCTTCTTATTGGTGTCCTTTAGTGGTGGTTTCTTTGCAGCAATTCGACCATGAAGGCCTGATTCACGCAGTCTCCTCTGAACAGTTGATGTTGAGATGTGTCTGTTACTTGAACTGTGAAGCATTTATTTGGCCTGCAATCTGAGGTGCAGTTAATTGCCAATTTCTGATGCTGGTAACTCTAATGAACTTATCCTCTGCAGCAGAGGTAACTCTGGGTCTTCCTTTCCTGTGGCGGTCCTCATGAGAGCCAGTTTCATCCTAGCGCTTGATGGTTTTTGCGACTGCACTTGAAGAAACTTTCAAAGTTCTTGAAATGTTCCAGATTGACTGACCTTCATGTCTTAAAGTTATGATGGATTGTCGTTTCTCTTTGCTTATTTGAGCTGTTCTTGCCATAATATGGACTTGGTCTTTTACCAAATAGGGCTATCTTCTGTATACCACCCCTACCTTGTCACAACACAACTGATTGTGAAGGAAACAAATTCCACCAATGCACTTTTAACAAGGCACACCTGTTAATTGAAATCATTCCAGGTGACTACCTCATTAAGCTGGTTGAGAGAATGCCAAGAGTGTGCAAAGCTGCCATCAAGTCAAAGGGTGGCTACTTTGAAGAGTCTCAAATATAAAATATATTTTGATTTGTTTAACACTTTTTTGGTTACGACATGATTCCTTATGTGTTATTTCATAGTTTTGATATCTTCACTATTATTCTACAATGTAGAAAATAGTAAAAAATAAAGAAAAACCCTGGAATGAGTAGGTGTGTCCAAACTTTTACTAGTCCTGCATATTAATATTGGATCCAAATGAATTCAAAACCACTCAAAAATAGCCAAATGATTCTCCTTTATATTGTTACTATTATCAGTATAGTATGTGTATCAATGCTTATTACAGAGATGTCGCTCACCTATTCCAGAGACTGTGACCATCACTCCCAAGGATGCCCGGTGGGTGGGGGCCTGGTGGCTGGGTTTCCTGGTCTCCTCTGTCATTATGCTCCTGTCAGGCATCCCCTTCTGGTTCCTGCCCCGCTCGCTGCCCAAGCAGGGAGAGGAGAGCAAGCTGCTCCCCAGCACCACTACTCAGGATGGGGCAGGGAACAGCGACGCCACCCCACATCAGACCATGACGCTTGCTGTGATTGCAAAAGGTGGTCAGACTTTCATTGGCGCTTTTCAGATAATTTATGACTAATCTAGAGCCCAAAGTTTGTCTTAGTCACTCAGGTCATGTGGACAAGAAAAATGCCTGGCCCTATATATGATGTATAGAAAATAGAATCCTGTGCCTATCTTTTATGATGGACATTTATATTCCTATACAGGAACAATACATTATATACAGGGCCCTCTAACTGCAGATAAAAAAGACTTGAATCATTCACATAACCCAAACCAGAAAAAGTAACCGTGTTGTATGATATTCTCTTATATCTTCAGGTTTCATACCGTCACTGAAGAAGCTACTGAGCACACCAGCGTACTTTCTGCTTCTGTGTGGCAGCATCCTGAAGTTCAACTCCTTCATTGGCCTGCTCACATTCAAAGCCAAGTACATGGAACAGCAGTTTGGCCAATCAGCAGCCAGAGCCAACTTCCTCATTGGTTAGACACTGTAGCTACATGTTTCTCAATCAGCGACCTTCTTTATAAACCAACTATGGCCCCTCCGTCACGTTTCTTTCTGCTCCTTTTTTGTTGTAAAATCAAACTCTGTTGGTTGGAGTGGGCCTGAGATTTGGGTTTGGGTCAGAAACAGAGTGACAAGGGCTGTGTTTAGACAGGCAGCCCGATTATGATATTTTTCCACTAATTGGTCTGTTGACCAATCACATCAGATCTTTTCACATCAGCTCTTTTTCAGAGCTGATCTGATTGGTCAAAAGACCAATTACTGAAAAAAAGATCTGAATTGGGCTGCCTGTCTAAACGAAGCCATGGAAACCTGGACATACTCCAACTGAAATGTTCCCTCTTGTCTGCATTGATGTTAAATGGCATTAACTACCATTTGGTTTGTTCTTTCCTGTCCCCTGTAGGTTTGTTGAACCTGAGTAGACAGGAAACTCAAGCACACTGATGATCTATAAATGTGTGAGTATAACTTTTCCAGGTGTGTTGAACCTGCCTGCTGTTGCTGTGGGGATATTCCTGGGCGGTCTACTGATGAAGAGGTATAAGCTTGGCGTTGTGTCTGGAGCTCAGCTGTCTTTCGTCACCTCCTTCATGGCCTACCTCCTCCTCCTTCTGCAGTTTGGCACTAAGTGTGACAACGTTCAGGTAGCTGGGCTGACCGTGTCCTACAACGGGTAAATATGACATCTGATTGGTTGGTTGATTCATTAATTCAATCATTTATATATTTTTTAATAAACGTTTTGATCAGTGGAATATGTGGGAGAGTGAGACCAAAACACACATGTGCTTGTGCCGGGGCTCCCTCTTGTGGGAATACACAGTATGGTTGTTACTGATCCAGGACCCCTGGCTGTTTTGTCACTGTGCCTATGTCTAGGATAGTTCAGCAACTATTATTTAAACATCATTATGATTGCCAGCCATTGTCTCTGTCCCCCAGGACCCCTGGTGTGGTCTCTGATGGCAGCCTGTTGTTGTCAGAGTGTAACAGAGACTGCTCCTGTTTGGCTGGGGAGTGGGACCCTGTGTGTTCAGACAACGGCATCACCTACACCTCCCCCTGCCTCGCAGGCTGCTCCAGCTCTACAGGATACGGCAAGAACACGGTACAAATACTATTCATTTACTGAGTGTACAAAACATTAAGAACACCTTCGGAATATTGAGTCGCACCCCCTTTTGCCCTCAGAACAGCCTCAATTCATCGGGCATGGACTCTACAAGATGTCGAAAGCATTCCACAGGGATGCTGGCCCATCTTGACTCCAATGCTTCCCACGGTTGGGTCAAGTTGGCTGGATGTCCTTTGGGAGGTGGACCATTGTTGATACACAGGAAACTGTTGAGCGTGAAAAACCCAGCAGCGTTGCAGTTCTTGACACAAATTGGTGCACCTGGCACCATACCCCGTTCAAAGGCACTTAAATATTTGGTTTCTCCCATTCACAATCCATGTCTCAATTGTCTCAAGGCTTGAAAATATTTGTTTTACCCGTCTCTTTTTTAACCTGGATTGAACAAGTGACATCAATAATGGATCATAGCTTTCACCTGGATTCACCTGCTCAGTCTGTCATGGAAAGAGCAGGTGTTCTTAATGTTTTGTACACTCAGTGTAACTCAATGGCACTGAAAAAAGTTATTTTCAACCATTGCCTGGGGCCTTATCTCCCACCTGGGACGAAGTAAGTAATTGCTGATTGGCAATAAAGTTATTTTAATGTATGGAAAAATATGGTATGCAAGTCCCATGTAGAGAAGGTTCTGTCTGGTAGTTGTTCAATATGACTTCAACATCAATGTCACTGGTGTAGCGAGGCGTAGGCAGGAGGCAGT
This sequence comes from Coregonus lavaretus, assembly GCF_964263955.1. Taxonomy (NCBI): domain Eukaryota; kingdom Metazoa; phylum Chordata; class Actinopteri; order Salmoniformes; family Salmonidae; genus Coregonus; species Coregonus lavaretus. The sequence goes on along the minus strand of NC_139992.1, from coordinate 29,390,696 downwards.
CGCAGGTTTAGAACTACTGAATTTATTTAAGCACCATAGATCAAAGCGGGACGAAACCCAAACGCTGTTGTGCTCAAAATCTCTCATCATACACAAAAGGTGCAGGGCGAACCCAAAGTGCAAAATATAAAGTACTCAGGAAATAGTAGGCGAGATTCCTCTCAGGAAAACAAGTAACATTGACAAAGACAAATGGCAGAGGGAGTATATATACACAGTGATAGAGTGGGGATTGGAACCAGGTGTGTGTAATGATGACGAGACAAGTCTGGTGTTGATGAGTGAAGGGCGTTTGCCAGCAGTAGGTTCGGCAGCAGCTAGAAGGCCGGCGACACCGAACGCCTGAGCTGGACAGGAGGGGGAGCCAAAGCGAAGGCTGGTGTGACAATCGACACAAACACAGGATATGGGGTAAACATGGTATCCCATCATTACATACTAGACCCTACTGCACCTATCCTGAGACAAGGCTATAGTCTCCTATGGCTTCTAATAGTAGATAGTCATGTCAGAGCAAATACTTCACCAGATCAGAGCAGAGAAAGTCTCTCAGTATACAGCACAGGAGGTTGGTGGCACCTTAATTGGGGAGGACGGGCTTGTGGTAATGACTGGAGCGGAATTAGTGGAATGGTATCAAATACATCAAACACGTTTTTAACATGTGTTTGATGCCATTCCATTCACTCCGTTCACGCTATTATTATGAGCCTCCTGTGGTCTACAGCCATGTTTTGTCTATTGTTTGAACTACAAGGTGTAAATAATTCACCTCTTAAGGATCGGACCCTTTTTTTCAATTTTCGCCTAAAATTACATACCCAAATCTAACTGCCTGTAGCTCATGACCTGAAGCAAGGATATGCATATTCTTGATACCATTTGAAAGGAAACACCTTGAAGTTTGTGGAAATGTGAACTTAATGTAGGAGAATATCACACATTAGATCTGGTAAAAGATAATACAAACAAAAAAACATGATTTTTCTATTTATTGTTTTGTTCCATCATCTTTGAAATGTAAGAGAAAGGCCACAATATAATATTGCAGTTTAGGTGCAATTTAGATTTTGGCCACTAGATGGGAGCAGTGTGTGTGCAAAGCTTCAGATTGATCCAGTGAAGGACTATTTTGTATCAAGTCTGCCCAAATGTGCCGAATTGGTCAATTGATACATTTTCAAGTACATAACTATAGAGAACATACAAAAATGATATGGTAATATAAAATGTAAGTTTACACACTCCCAGGAATGTCATACATGATGGCCGGGCGGGGTGGGTGGGGAGCCAGAGACAGCAGGGGTTGAAACTGTAGAACCCAGTTCCCACATTTGAATATAAAAATGTATTTTATCAAACAAAACTATGCTACATTTTATCTCTGGGACCCTTAGGATGACAAATCAGAGCAAGATTACTGAATGTAAGTACATTATTTACCTTCAGAGGTGAATGTATCAAAACAGTTGCCGTGATTACGTATTTTGTTGTTGTGCACTCTCCTCAAACAATAGCATGGTATTTTTTAACTGTAATAGCTACTGTAAATTGGACAGTGCAGTTAGATTAACAAGAATATAAGCTTTCTGCCCATATAAGACATGTCTATGTCCTGGAAAGTTTGCTGTCACTTACAACAGTCATGCTAATCACATTAGCGCACATTAGCTCAACCGTCCGTAATACGGGACACCGATCCAGTAGAGGTTAACAGTTTGTGCTCTTCTCTCCACTGAACTATACTGACACTGTGAAATAGCAGAAAAGTCTGTGATATGTGCACTCTCAAAGTTACAAAATAGTGAAAAAAAACAACCATAAAGAGAGATCATAGACCATAACAGAGAAACTATAGCTGCTGTATTTGTTGTTGTTCTACCAGGTATTCCACAACTGCAGCTGTGTGTTGTCCTCCCCTGCACCGGGGGGCAGTATGTCAGTAACATTAGGCCAGTGTCCTCGCAGAAGAGAGTGCAGCCACAGCTTCACTTCTTACATGGCTGTGTCCGTACTCAGCTCCTTTATCAACTCCCTTGGGACCACACCTGGATACATGGTCATCATACGGTCAGTCGCCATGTCCAATACTTGTGTGACCAACCGGGGTTGGAACCTGGGTCACCTGCTGCCATAAGACTGTGTTGGACTGTGTATGTGATGTGTGATGTGTGTTTGTAGGTGCATCAAGCCCGAGCTAAAATCCCTGGCGTTAGGTATACAAACTTTGGTGATGAGAACCCTAGGTAAACGTCTCAATTTTCTCTGTTGTACCTAAAGACGCCTTGATATCATAGAGGTCCTTAATACAGAGTACTGAACTCTGATCTCTCTGTAGGGGGTATTCCAGCACCATTGTACTTCGGGGCTTTGATTGACACAACATGTTTGAGGTGGGGGATCAAGAAATGCGGGGGCAGAGGTGCCTGTCGATTGTATGACTCTGATATGTACAGGTAAGTTCATAGTGTGTGTGTGTGGGCATGCGCCAATGTGTGCGTGCGTTCATGTGTCTGTGCATACTCTGAGGTGTGTTTGAATATGAATGAGCAGCAGTGTTGTGATGTGTCCTATCCTGTCCTTGCAGGGTGATCTTCCTGGGCCTCATCACATGTCTTAGTGGCTCCTCCTACTTTTTCATCATTGCAGTCATTGTTCTGCTGAGGATACAGTTTAGGAGGGAGGGGGACACCACCACGGGACAGCCCCCACAGTCATCGCTAGAGATCGAACTTCAGACTCCCCCCAAAACCACTGAACCCCTCAACACACCGAAAGAGATTAAGGTGCACACCCCCAAAGAGGGAGAAAGAGAGGGAGAGGCGGAAGAGGATAACTCCCTCCAAACACACAAAGACACAGAGGAGGAGGAACTATCCAACACCCTGGGAGAGAGAACGAGTGACCTCAGTCGAACTCACAGCCAGAAAGATGGGTTAGATACAGGAGAGGAAGAGGTTACCCCAGATGCCATCACCCCTGCTCCTGTGAGCAAGGAATGAGAGGGGAAGCCTTCTGATCAGGCCAACGGGCAGGCTGAGCAAGAGGTCATAGTGATAGTGATTCACACCCAGAGAGAGACAGACAACCCATACAACCTCTTGGCTGAGATTAACCACACAGAGGTAGAGGCAGAGGGCCTTCAGGGCTAGCCAGTCAGCCTGACTGCTCTGATCCTCAAGTCAATTGTATTTAAATTCATATTCATTAAAGATTTTTATTCAAAACTTGAAAAGTGCAATTTATTTCAAATTATAATTTTTCAGTGTCTGCAACCCTCAAGAACCAGGGTGAGTCTGGGTCACCCTTTCACTGGGCAAACACAACTTGCATATCGTCAGGAGGGATTTTGTCTTTGCAGATCTTCTCCTAGTCATTAAGGTTTCGAGGCTGACATTTGGCAACTCGAACCTTCAGCTCCCTCCACAGATTTTCTATGGGATTAAGGTCTGGAGACTGGCTAGGCCACTCCAGGACCTTAATGTGCTTCTTCTTGAGCCACTCCTTTGTTGCCTTGGCCGTGTGTTTTGGGTCATTGTCATGCTGGAATACCCATCCACGACCCATTTTCAATGCCCTGGCTGAGGGAAGGAGGTTCTCACCCAAGATTTGACGGTACATGGCCCCGTCCATCGTCCCTATGATGCGGTGAAGTTGTCCTGTCCCCTTAGCAGAAAAACACCCCCAAAGCATAATGTTTCCACCTCCATGTTTGACGGTGGGGATGGTGTTCTTGGGGTCATAGGCAGCATTCCTCCTCCTCCAAACACGGCGAGTTGAGTTGATGCCAAAGAGCTCGATTTTGGTCTCATCTGACCACAACACTTTCACCCAGTTCTCCTCTGAATCACTCAGATGTTCATTGGCAAACTACAGACGGGCCTGTATATGTTTCTTTCGTGAGCAGGGGGACCTTGCAGGCGCTGCAGGATTTCAGTCCTTCACGGCGTAGTGTGTTACCAATTGTTTTCTTGGTGACTATGGTCCCAGCTGCCTTGAGATCATTGACAAGATCCTCCCGTGTAGTTCTGGGCTGATTCCTCGCCGTTCTCATGATCATTGCAACTCCACGAGGTGAGATCTTGCATGGAGCTCAAGGCCGAGGGAGATTGACAGTTATTTTGTGTTTCTTCCATTTGCGAATAATCGCACCAACTGTTGTCACCTTCTCACCAAGCAGCTTGGCGATGGTCTTGTAGCCCATTCCAGCCTTGTGTAGGTCTACAATCTTGTCCCTGACATCCTTGGAGAGCTCTTTGGTCTTGGCCATGGTGGAGAGTTTGGAATCTGATTGATTGATTGCTTCTGTGGACAGGTGTCTTTTAGACAGGTAACAAACTGAGATTAGGAGCACTCCCTTTAAGAGTGTGCTCCTAATCTCAGCTCGTTACCTGTCTAAAAGACACCTGGTAGCCAGAAATCTTTCTGATTGAGAGGGGGTCAAATACTTATTTCCCTCATTAAAATGCAAATCAATTTATAACATTTTTGACATGCGTTTTTCTGGATTTTGTTGTTGTTATTCTGTCTCTCACTGTTAAAATAAACCTACCATTAAAATTATAGACTGATCATTTCTTTGTCCGTGGGCAAACGTACAAAATCAGCAGGGGATCAAATACTTTTTTCCCTCACTGTACTAGAGTCTGTCAATATGTTTTGGGAAGTGGCTCTGCATTTCTTACATACACATCATATTTATGTAAGGATTATGATGACCTTCTAAAAGTACAAAGCTGTTTATATGTGTTCCCTTGTCTCCACTGTCACCACATCCCTCGATGCGTGCAAACAGAGCATCTATATCAGGGATGGGCAACTCCAGTCCTCGGGACCTGATTGGTGTTACCCTTTTTCCCCAGCCCTAGCTAACACATTTGACTCCAATAATCAAGTACTCATTGGCTTCAGTTTACAAAGAAATAGTTTAATCAGCTGTGTTTGCTAGGGATGAGGAAAAAGTGTGACACCACTCCGGCCCCCAAGGACTGGAATTGTCCATCCCTGATCTAATGGTAGGACCAGTAACAGACCTGAATGAATGTGTCTGTTTTGAATATTCACGGAGACAAAATGATGTGGTTGATAGCAGAGACTTCACGCCCAAAGGGGGCACATGGTCACTTGCCCCCTCAGATTTGTGATGTTTAAATTTGTCTTGATATTTTTTCTCTGTAATACTACTAACCATGAAGTTGGCTTTAGCTAGCCCAGATAAGATCCCAATCTCCCAACCTAATAACTACACTGAACAAAAATATAAACGCAACATGTAAAGTGTTGGTCCCATGTTTCATGAGCTGAAATAAAAAATCCCAGAAATGTTCCATTCGCAAAAAAAGCTTATTTCTCTCAAATTGTGTGCACAAATTTGTTTACATCACTGTAAGCGAGCATTTCTCCTTTGCCAAGATAATCCATCCACCTGACAAATGTGGCATATCAAGAAGCTGATTAAACAGCATGATAATTACACAGGTGCACCTTGTGCTGAGGACAATAAAAGGCCACTCTAAAATGTGCAGTTTTGTCACACAACACAATGCCACAGATGTTTCAAGTTTTGAGGCAGCGTGTAATTGGCTTACTGACTGCAGGATACGTTTATGATACGTTTATGTTAATTTCTCAACCCTAAGCCAAGGCGGCTTTAGAGAATTTGGCAGTAATTCTAACTGGCCTCACGACTTCAGACCACTTGTAAAGCAGCATATGGGCGAGCTGTTGGCTAATGTCAACGTTGTGAATGCCCCATGGTGGCAGTGGGGTTATGGTATGGGCAGGCATAAGCTATGGACAATGAACACAATTGCATTTTATCGATGACAATTTGAATGCACAGAGATACCGTGGGATAGTGTACGTGCACAAAGTGAGTTTGTAACATGTATATCATTCTTGCTTGTTGTTCTTTATAGTTACTACCATTGCCTATTGTAAGTTGCCTCTCTGTGTTTACTGTGTTGTGTAATACTCTGCAGGTAGCATTATGCCATTAATACAGCCCTTCCGTTGTTAATAGCGTTGTTGCTCTACTTGTGCTATCAGTTATTGTGCATATTCATTACCCCTGTTATCTGTCCATTACAGGACCACTATCATTCTACTACCTTTCCATGTCCATTTCATCCGTATGTGTCAATAAAGTATCGTTGAATGTAACTCTGAGGTTGCCTTATTCCCCTCTTACCGGGGGAGGTGAAAGCGCAACCTGGTCTCAGAACATTTCGTATTATTCTGTATGTACAAAGCTGTGATCAAGGCAAAGGAGAATCTCAAATCTCAAATATATTTTGATATGTGTTACACGTTTTTGGTTACTACATGATGCCATATGTGTTATTTAATAGTTTTGATGTCTTCACTATTATTCTACAATGTAGAAAATACACAAGACACAGAGGAGGAGAAACTATCCAACACCCTGGGAGAGAGAACGAGTGACCTCAATCGAACTCACAGCCAGAAAGATGGGTTAGATACAGGAGAGTAGGAGGTTACCCCGGATGCCATCACCCCTGCTCCTGTGAGCAAGAAATGAGAGGGGAGGCTGAGCAAGAGGTCATAGTGATAGTGATTCACACCCAGAGAGAGACAGACAACCCATACAACCTCTTGGCTGAGATGAACAACACAGAGGTAGAGGCAGAGGGCCTTCAGGGCTAGCCAGTCAGCCTTCCTGCTCTGATCCTCAAGTCAATTGTAGTTGAACTCATTCCGTCAGTAGAGGATGCCTGGTTGTTCTTTAAAAGTGCTTTCCTCTCCATCTTAAATAAGCATGCCCCATTCAAAAAATTCTGAACTAAGAACAGATATAGCCCCTGGTTCACCCAAGACTTGACTGCCCTTGACCAGCACAAAAACATCCTGTGGCGTACTGGATTAGCATCGAACAGCCCCAGCGATATGCAACTTTTCAGGGAAGTCAGGAACAAATATACACAATCTGTTAGGAAAGCAAAGGCTAGCTTTTTCAAGCAGAAATTTGCATGCTGTAGCACTAACTCCAAAAAGTTTTGGGACACTGTAAAGTCCATGGAGAATAAGAGCACCTCCTCCCAGCTACCCACTGCACTGAAGCTAGGAAACACTGTCACCACCGATAAATCTACGATAATCGAGAATTTCAATAAGCATTTTGCTACGGCTGGCAATGCTTTCCACCTGGCTACCCCTACCCCGGCCACCAGCTCTGCACCCTCCGCTGCAAATTGCCATACAACACTCCTTCCGTAGCCTCCAACTTCTCTTAAACGTTATTGAAACTAAATGCATGCTCTTCAATCGAACGCTGCTTGCACCCGCCCGCCCAACTAGAATCACTACTCTCGGCAGGTCTGACTTAGAATATGTGGACAACTACAAATACCTAGGTGTCTGGTTAGACCGTAAATTCTCCTTCTAGACTCACATTAAGCATCTCCAATCCAAAGTTAAATCTAGAAGCGGCTTCTAATTTCACAACAAAGCCTCCTTCACTCATGCTGCCAAACATGCCCTCGTAAAACTGACTATCCTACCGATCCTTGACTTCGGCGATGTAATTTACAAAATAGCCTCCAAAACTCTACTCAGCAAATGTAGTCTATCACAGTGCCATCCATTTTGTCAACAAAGCCCAATATACTACCCACCATTGTGACCTGTACGCTTTCGTTGGTTGGCCCTCACTACATATTTGTCGCCAATCCCACTGGCTCCAGGTCATCTATCCCCGCCTTATCTGAAGTCATTGGTCACCATAGCAACACCCACCCGTGGTATGCGCTCCAGCAGGTATATCACACCTCTTTGGCCACCATTCCTTACAGTTCTCTGCTGCTAATGACTGGAACGAACTGCAAAAATCTCTGAAGCTGGAGACTCTTATCTCCCTCTCCGATCACTGCACCTGTACACAGCCCATCTGTAATTAGCCCACCCAACTACCTCATCCCCATATTGTTATTTATTTTGCTCATTTGCACCCCAGTATCTCTATTTGTACATCATCTTCTGCACATCTATCACTCCAGTGTTAATACTAAATGTATTGCCTTACCTCAAAAACGTATTACATTTGCAAACACTGTATATAGATGTTCTATTGTGTTATTGACTGTATGTTTTGTTTATCTCATGTGTAACTCTGTGTTGTTGTTGTTTTTATCACACTACTTTGCTTTATCTTGGCCAGGTCGCAGTTGTAAATGAGAACTTGTTCTCAACTGGCCTACCTGGTTATATAAAGGTGAAATAAAATAAAAAAATAACATGTTTAATTCATTAATGATATTTAGTCAAGACTTGAAAAGTGCCATTTATTTCAAATGATAATTATTCAGTGTCTGCAACCCTCAAGAACCAGGGTGAGTCTGGCTCCCCCTTTTACTGGGCAAACACAACTTGCATATCGTCATGGACTAGGCCAAAATGTTAATCTTTTAACATTGCTTGAATAAAACAATGCATTTTTAATAGTGAGAAAGAGTTGCGCTTTTCCTTTTATATTATGATTAAGGTTTTTGGTTGCACCTCGACTAAACGTTGGTTGAGCGCCCTCCACTTTGTTGTCAAATAAAACAATTTAATAAGTAAATTATTAAAAGCATTACAATTGGGATTGGGATGTTTCCCACTTATTTACACAACCTATTCCACAAAGTTTAGAGAAATGTTCTGAAATGAATTAAGAAGTAAACAGAAGAAAATCAGAATTGAAGGCAACTATAATGCAAATAATTTAATTTTAATGGTTCAATCCTGTTTCTGGTCTAATTAATAATTAATATTGTTCCTCCTCTTCCTTGTGGAAAGCGCTGCAGCACACTGCCCTCCAAAGCCTGCAAAAAAAATGCCGGACTGCCCCTTTCCTCGCCCTGCATGGAACATCCAGGGTCAAGTCCTTGGTGACGTGTGGGGTGACGTCCAGGGTGACCACAGCAACATCCTCTGGAAAGGGACAAAAGCGGGACAGAATGTAAATAAATGCAATCCGTAGGTTCTAAACACTGGCCAGTTGAATGGGATCGTTTATTTCAGCTCATGAACCATGGGACCAACACTTTACATGTTATCATGACAAATGGCACCTGTCAGAGTGCTTTCTATAAGTCTTACTCACCTGCTTGGATGTCAGATGGCAGAGTGGCGGAGACGGCCACCATGAGAGGCTTTTCTTCAGGTGTGACGTCCACAACCTCCAAGAGTGAAGAAGCCGGATATGCATCTGTGTTAGGGGTGAAGTCCAAAACCTCCAGTTGAGAACAAGCCGGGTCTGCCTCTGTGTTAGGGGTGATGTCCACAACCTTCAGGTTTGTAGAAGCTGGGTCTGCCTCTGTGTAAGGGGTGATGTCCACAACTTCCAAGTGGGAAGAGACGGGTTCTGCCTCTGTGTTAGGTGTGACGAACACAATCTCCAAGTGGGAAGAGACGGGTTCTGCAACTTTTTTAGGGGTGATTTCCACAACCTCCAGGTGAGAAGAAGCCGGGTCTACCTCTATATTAGGGGTGATGTCCACAACCTCCAGCTGGGAATAAGCCGGGTCTGCCTCTGTGTTAAAGGTGATGTCCACAACAACTAGGTGGAAAGATGCCGGGTCTGCCTCTGTGTTAGGGGTGATGTCCACAAGCTCCAGGTGGGAAGAAGCAGGATCTGCCTCTGTGTTTGGGGTGATGTCCACAACCTCTAGGTGTGAAGAAGCCGGGTCTGCCTCTGTGTTAGGGGTGGTTTCCACAACCTCCTGATAGGAAGAAGCCGGGTCTAACTCTGTGTTAGTGGTGATGACCACAACTTTCAGGTGGGTAGAAGCTGTCTCAGCCTCTGTGTTAGGGGTGATGTCCACAAGGTCCAAGTGGAAAGAAACTGGGTATGTCTCTGTGTTAGGGGTGATGTCCATAACCTTCAGGTGTGAAGAAGCCAGGTCTGCCTCTGTGTTAGGGATGATGTCCACAACCACTAGGTGGGAAGATGCCGGGTCTGACTCTCTGCTACGGGTGATGTCAACAACCTCTAGGTGGGGAGAAGCTGGGTCAAACTCTGTGTTAGGGGTGTTTCCCTCACCTCCAGGTGGGCAGAAGCCGGGTCTTTCTCTGTGTTAGGGATGATTTCCATAACCTCCAGGTGGGAAGAAGATGGGTCTGCCTCTGTGTTAGGGGTGATGTCCACAACCTCCAGGTGGGAAGTTGCTGGGTCTGCCTCTGAGTTATGGGTGATGTCAACAACCTTACGGTGGGAAGAAGCAGGGTCTGACTCTGTGGTATGGTCGATGTCCACAACCACTGAGTGGGAAGAAGCCAGGTCTGCCTCTGTGTTAGGGATGATGTCCACAACCTCCAGGTGGGAAGAAGCTGGCTCTGCCTCTGTGTTAGGGGTGATGTCCACAACCTTCAGGTGGGAAGAAGCCGTGTCTGCCTCTTTGTTAGGGGTGATGTCCATATCCTCCAGGTGGGAAGAAGCCAGGTGTGCCTCTTTGTTAGGGGGGATGTCCACAACCTCCAGGTGAGAAGAAGCCGGGTCTGCCTCTGTGTTAGGGGTGATGTCCTCAACCTCCAGGTGGTAAGATACCGGGTCTGCCTCTGTGCTACGGCTTTTGTAAACAACCTCCAGGTGGGAAGAAGCCAGGTCTGCCTCTGTGTTAGGGGTGATGTCCGCAAACTCTAGGTGGAAAGAAGCCGGGTCTGCCTCTGTGTTAGGGGTGATGTCCACAAGCTCCAGGTGAGAAGTAGCCGAGTCTACCTCTGTGTTAGGGGTGATGTCCACAACCTCCAGGTGAGAAGAAGCCGGATCTGCCTCTGTGTTAGGGGTGATGTCCACAACCTCCAGGTGAGAAGAAGCCGGGTGTGCCTCTGTTTTAGGGGTGATGTCCACAACCACTAGGTGGGAAGAAGCCGGGTGTGCCTCTGTGTTAGGTGTGATGTCCACAACCACTAGATGGGAAGATGCCGGGTCTGACTCTGTGTTAAGGGTGATGTCCACAACCATCAGGTGGGAAGAATCCGGGTGTGCCTCTGTTTTAGGGGTGATGTCCACAACCACTAGGTGGGAAGAAGCCAGGTGTGCCTCTGTGTTAGGTGTGATGTCCACAACCACTAGATGGGAAGATGCCGGGTCTGACTCTGTGTTAAGGGTGATGTCCACAACCATCAGGTGGGAAGAATCCGGGTGTGCCTCTGTGTTAGGGGTGATGTCCATAACCACTATGTGGGAAGAAGCCGGGTCTGCCTCTCTGCTACGGGTGATGTCAACAATCTCTAGGTGGGGAGATGCTGGGTCAAACTCTGTGTTAGGGGTGATTCCCTCAACCTCCAGGTGCGCAGAAGCTGGGTCTTTCTCTGTGTCAGGGGTGATGTCCACAACCTCCGGGTGGGAAGAAGCTGGGTCTGCCTCTGTGTTATGGGGGATTTCCACAACCTCCAGGTGGGAAGAAGCCTGGTCTGCATCTGTGTTAGGGGTGACAATTAAAATCCTGATTGGCTATACTACTACAAGGCACCAGGATGTCATGACAAAAGGCATCTGTCAGAGTGCTCTCTATGAGTGCTACTCACCTGCTTGGATGTCAGCTGGTAGTGTGGCTGAGACGGCCACCACTAGGACAGGGGGAACTGGCAGGTTGTCTGCTGTAGGCTGGAAGTAGCTCTTCACCTCGTCCGCCACAAAGGCACAGACAGAGCTCATAAAAAAAGGGGTCTTGATGTCATCCAGGGAGAAGGACTGGCTGATTCTCCTGAGGATCGACCTCACAGAGTCAAAAGCAGCAGCCCGGGAGAAAGGGGTGTGAGGAGAAGAGGCCTTCAACATGCTGGAGAGCTTCTCTCCTACGGCCACCACCATACTCACAGCCATCCCGCTTAGGAGAATGGGGTGATCTGAATGGCCTTCCTCTGGCTGAAGCCACAGGGCCAGGAGGATCCTGGGCACCAGCTCCACCACCACCTGGGATGGGCTGAGCAGGTTGCTACAGGGCTTATTGGACAGCTTGTCCAGAATGCTCCTCACAGCTCTCTCCACGATGCTGTGGACCTTAGGGTCGCTGAAATCAACAAAAAGCAGCAGAGAAAGCTAAACGATGTGCAATGTTCACACAGAAAACAGTGCCCTAGTTTTTTCTGCATAGCTCCAGATGTGTAGATGAATGGAGCAAGCCGTATGTGGGGCAGTACATGGAACTCACATGTCAGCGCCAGCTGGAGATTTGGGGTGCATAGAGCGGCGGAGCTTGCAGACAGCCTCATGCTCCATGTCAATCATTTTTAGGCAGGTGTTTACTTCCCAGGTCTGCCGTAGGAAACAGGAAGTCCCATTAGTGTAATTTCACAACAGATATATTCGGCTGTACTAACTAGTTGTTGAAAGGCTAGAAAAGAGCTCACTGACTGATAGTCTAAGTCTCTAACTCTCATTCTCTTACCAGCCGAGCGAGTTCGTTCCCCTCCTCCAGGGTTTCCTTCCACACCCTTCAAATAAAACACAAAGCATTTCAACTTTCCTGGCTTCCTATTTTTCTGTTGTTTATTTTACCCACACCTCCTGGAGTGCTGCTGGTGACAGAGAATGGCAGTGAAGATGAGAGCTGACGTGGTACTCACCTCTCCCTAAGGGATTTTTTGCCCTGAGACACCAGCCAGTCGCTCATGTGCTCCATGGTGACATGGGGCGAGACCTGGCCTCGACTCTGGAGCAGCAGATAGTGGACCATGAGCTTCTTCTGCAAGATGAGGTAAGGTGTAAGACCGTGCCACTAAAGACTATATAATGTGCTTTCAGAAGAGCCTCTTGCAACATTTCACAACTGCTCATGTCTCACAATTTGCAAGTGATATTAAAAACTCTTATGACCATCTTCTCTAAACTGTCTTGAAATAAAACTCTTGTTTTGGGATTAAATCTATCTCTTTTTTTCTGTGGTTACTGTTTTTGTGGGATGAATCTTACCTGTTTATTGTAATATACTTCCTCCCAGCAGGCCTGCAGAGTCTGAAAATAAAGGCTGCTTCTACAGAATTCCTTTGAAGATAATTAAAATAATTATGCTTTATTAGGTACATTATGCACAGGCATTTACAGTAGGCCAAAATGAATATCTCCTAAGATTACCTTAGTGGGACCATAAGTGAACTCAGGAATGCTCCCAACCCTATCCATGGTCAGAGGGGGACAAAATGCAGCGCTATAGATATACGGGATGCTCTAGAGATAACAGGAATGACTTAAAGTCGCGAATGATCAATGCCTGTGTAGTCGTCCAATATGCTGCGCTGAGAATTGAGTTGTAGGTGATATTTGGTTATGTTTGGCGCAATATACATGTTTACATTCTATTGCCATGGAGAAATTGAGTTTCTAGAACCTGTTTTCTTCTATGTCTTTATTTCGTGAAAGATTAAGCTCTTTATTTTGTCATAATGTGTATATGAGGACGTTGGACCCCTTCCGATTCATGACGCGGTTTTCCAGGTGCATGTTGCATTGACCTACTAATCCAACCTTGGCTTACAAGTTAAATTAAATTAGTATATATGCCTATACAAATCTATTGACCACATCCATTTAAATCAATGATTGTCAATTGAAAATGTGGTTGTTGTGTTATCCTTTTGTGCATGTCAGGGGTTCTCTTAAGCACGTTATTCCAATATTTCCTAGCTCTGAATTGATGCAGGTTACACTTTTGCAAAACTACTCAGTTAAAAATAAGAGCATGAATGACAATGAAGGTATGACTTGAATTATATGTGTAGTAGTGTGATGTTGTTCCCCTAGATTATGCACCAAATTGCACACAAGGACAGTTCAAGTAGGCCAGGTCAAGAGGGGATGTTAATAAGTTAATAATAATATTAATTCTATGCGGTTTCTTTATTTAATTACAGCTGTATACCTAATGTTATTTTTTGGTGTACAAACATTTTATGTATCTATATTGTAAATACACCTAATTGTAAAAGTTGTGTATATTTTGGTTTGGTCCATCGCAGGTTATCTGTATTTATGTACCCTCGTATTGTTCTCTTTTGCCTGACCTTCAACTAGCAAGGTATGTTGTCCTTGGCGCCGTAATTTGTCAATATAAAACTGTGGTAAAGTTACACAAAGTGCTGTTACGCAACTATAGGTTTTGTTACGGGAGTATTTGGGGCAGTGTTTGAGTGAGTTTCTATGTGCTCACGCAGGTGCCCGAGAGCTGTGGCTGCACCAAGGGCTAACCTATTGTGTGTTGTTTCGTGGTGTGCAGGTATGTCTTTTATTTTGTCAGAATTATGTTGTATATCATTTTACTTGTATTGTATAGTGTGTTGTGTGGGGTTCTATTTTCTCATAATTGGATCAGTTGTTAGGCGCTGAATGTGTGCATGCAGCACCTGTTCTCTTTTGCCTGACCTTCAACTAGCAAGGTGCCCGAGAGCTGTGGCTGCACCAAGAGCTAACATATTGTGTGTTGTCTCTTCGTGTGCAGGTCGAATAAAAATTATCCAACCATCAGAATTCCAGTTGTGGCAGTGTCCTAATTAAAAGTACACAACGCAGAACGAACCACGCTACAAACTGGTGCCATGACCTGCCGACTGGTCAGCTCAAGCCAACCGCCGGAACTGTGCATGTGGATGAGGTGCACGACCTGCGCATGTGTATTTGTTGATGGTTTACTGTAAGTGAATATATACTGTAAACCAGTGGCGGCTCCTGAAAAAATTCTCAGGGGGGGCAATTTTTCTGATGATTTAGGTGACCTACACACATTTAAAAAAAGATATGTCCAGCAACAACATGAAGACAGGGGCAGCATATAAGTCAATACCAGAAGCATTTATTGACTGATCTCAAAAGTGTTGGCTTACCAGGGTTGGTGGAGCCCTCAGTTTCATCTTTGCCTCGCAAAGCTAACTCAAACACTCCGCAAAACTTCACACACTGGATTAGCCGGCTGAGGATGTGGCGGTTCTTGCTAATGTCGTAGTAAATATATTTGTTATAGTGAATATGGAATATGATATGTTGAGTAAAATGTTGTGCTAAGATCTATTTAGGTCAGGAGCTGGTTATAAGTTCTGTTCCTATCCAATAACAATGGACAAAAGGGTCCTATCTTGTCAGCCTTGTCAGCAGGTGGCCAAGGACAACACCCACGCCATAGGCCTCTCAGTTCTTCCAACTCACGAGTTCTTGCTCTGAGGACACACACACACACACACACAAACACACACACACACACATCATCACTGTTAAACACACACACACACACACACACACACACACATCATCACTGTTAAACACACACACACACACACACACACAAAAATCCCCTCTCTTAGGCTGAACATTTGAAGACAGAGAACCCGACTCAGAGCCAATGCAACAGTGACAGTAGCCTGGAGGGGACCTCGCCCAACTCATCAGGACCAATCAGAAGATCAGAACTACTAGATTCAACCTACTTCATTTATTGCATAAAATGTCTGCACACAATGTTTCGGGCTCTCTTCAGATAATAATAATAATAATAATAATATGCCATTTAGCAGACGCTTTTATCCAAAGCGACTTACAGTCATGCGTGCATACATTTTTGTGTATGGGTGGTCCCGGGGATCGAACCCACTACCTTGGCGTTACAAGCGCCATGCTCTACCAGCTGAGCTACAGAAAGTGAATACTCATGGATGCGCATCGCAATTGTAAAATGTCAACACAATTGGAGACACCACGTCATTTTTGGAGACATGTTATTGACAGTAAACTATTGTAGATGCGACTGCTAACTAAATAAAACATTTTAGCTGGCTAGCTAATCATCTTAGCTAAATGTGGGGCAAACAATTCAGTTATTTACCGTTAATTTGAGGGATTGGGGTGAAAGAAATCGAGTTACATAGTGATACTTTACGATATACTGTATTGACAATATCGCAATATTTTAGCGCTAGTTGGCTGTACCTGCACCAAAACACCATTATTGTTCCTTCATAGCTTGTTCTCAATCTTTTCACATTGGGAGCCAATTTGTTTTCAGCACTTTTATTTCCATGACTGATCAAAACTCGTTCTCATGGCTTTCTGATCCCTCTGCAACAGACATATGGTGCGCAATAAAATCACAGTATCGAATCGCAATACGTATAGAATCATGAGACTCGCAATGCTGATGCATATATCTTATCGTGAGGTTCCTGGCAATTCCCAGCCCAAGTTCATTTGCCACAACAAATCTCTTCGCTAGCAAACGCGATGTCTTCTCCAAAACGGCAATGTGTCTCCAGCAATGTTTACTTTTTTGACGTTCTATGGCATCTCCACTTTCCAAGCATATATGACCACATGTAATATTTTGGTAAGTGATGCAAATAGTGAACTATGTAGGGCCAGGATGTAAAATATATGTAGCTGCAGCAATTTCTCTTATCTGATATGGTAAGTAATGGGGCTTAATTTATAGCTCCCTAAGAGTTTGACGAACGGGTCCGTGCACGCGATTCCAGATATCTTTACCTCTGAATAAACTGCCTTTATTATACCATATCCACCCTGTCCAAAGTCTCTACTTGGTCTCAGTTCTCCAGTAAACTTGTGATTATCAACACTAACCTCATCGTTGTGGCGGCGGACAGCTAGCCTGTATCCCTCATCAAGTTGAGTGGCAATGTTATTTTTCCGTTCGTACCAATTTTTGGAAAATCCTCGGGTGTAGGACTTTCCGCCTTTAGTAGAAACCTGTTGAATTATTAAATTTGGTCTGGGAGGTCCTAATTGTTTCGTTGCCAATTTATCTTCATTTGTTCGCCGACAAAAAGGAACTTCTTTCAAAGACACAATCCGCTCTTTTCTCAGTTACGTTCATGGTTACGTTACGTTACGTATGACGAAAGCGCGTAAGTGCAAGCCCTCAGACACCCATAGAGATTGTATTGAAGGCTCTGAAATTTGAAAAAAATAGATTTTACATTAGAGGCTATGAGAGACTTCTGGGCGATTTTCAACCTGACTGAAATCGCCCCAAAAGGGGGGGGAGCCATTTGAAGCACGACTTTAGCCTGATTCGACATTTAGTGGCAGTGTGGCACTGTGGCAGATCAGACATGTAGATTACAACACTGATAACTACTGTTGCCGTGATATAATTGATTAGAAAAAAAATCCCTTCCTTTTCCCGTTTGGCAGTGCGTCGCCCATATCGCCCTATTGAACAGGCCGCCCCTGCTGTAAACAGTGAAAGTGAATGTAGCATATTCATTAGATACAGGTATTCGTGCTTGTTTGTATATTTTGGATTAATTTGTTTATTGCCATTTTTTGGGGGGGTATTTGAATGCACTAAATTACATTGTATTTTAGTGCTCTGTTGAGCCATGGAATATTCTCAAGTCCATAAGATGTGTTATGCTGGGGATTTTAGTGTGGGTAGAGGGAGGGGTGTCCTTCCATTTACACCAATTGTACAGTCAGCTCTTGGGTGTAGAGCGTTTGCTAGTCCTGTTCAGAGATAGGAGAATCTATCAGAGCGAGTTTACTGCAGCCTGGGGTTTCAAGTCTTTCTCCTGCCCGTCCCCCTCACCAACCCCAGCAGTTTCCCCTGCCTGAGCAGTGTGGGTCAACCTTTATTGATGCGTCCAAGCTGAATCTGGTTGTGAAGTCAGCTCCACCTCTTTTTATGGGTGATGGCTCAGATAAGTACTCTGTCCTAGAGTGGGAGGAGTTAATGGGAGTCTACTTATACTGGGTCTGGGAATGTTGGGGAGGTGATGTCTAGGCTCATGGGGAGGGCACGGGATGTGACCAAAGTCTGGATGCGTAACAACCTTGTTGTCACAGATGTTAAGGCGGTGTTCAGTGTTTTCAAGCAACACTTTGGGGATACTGTCTGCTCAGGTATGCCATTAGCTGATATCTATTCAATCAAACCATACGCTAATAAGGGTCCAATAGATTTCTGGATTAGGCTTAACAAAGCTGCAGAGGCAGCCGAACAGTACCTTGTGAGTGAGGGCAGGACCTTACCCAATCAGTGCTCAGAGTTGGCAGTCATGTTTGTATGCAACTGTCCTGATAAAGAGTTGGCCCAAGTGTTCAAGAGCAAACCCATTCGTGACTGGACAGCCAGTGAGGTACAGGATCGGTTGGATGAACTGTTAAGGGAACGTAAAGCATGTAGAACACAACTTTCACAGCAGGTGGCTGCCGTTTTTGACTGCCCTCAGGAGGGAGTGGGTCCTGTGAAAAGACCTAATGTGTCATCTTTTTCTCAATGTGGCCGTGAACCAGACCAGGCACCATCTGTATCTGAGGGTTGGACATTAAAGAAAGTTTTGACTTTGTTAGAGAAGGCTCTGGTCAGCAATACTCAGCAATACTCAGTCTGTGAGTGGCGCAGTGGTCTAAGGCACTGCATCGCAGTGCTAGCTGTGCCACTAGAGATCCTGGTTTGAATCCAGGCTCTGTCGTAGCTGGCCGCGACCGGGAGACCCATGGGGCGGCGCACAATTGGCCCAGCGTCGTCTAGGGTAGGGGAGGGAATGGCCGGCAGGGGATGTAGCTCAGTTCGTAGAGCATGGCGTTTGCAACACCAGGTTTGTGGGTTCGATTTCCATGGGTGGTTTGAAAAAAATAAAATAAAAAGTAATGTATGCACTCTGTAACTGTAAGTTGCTCTGGATAAGAGCGTCTGCTAAATGACTTAAAAATGTTAAATGTAGAGGGCCCCGTAAACAGTTCCACAAACATCAGCGTGAGTGCGCTGTCTGTGGAAGCACTAATCACTGGACCAAAGCTCACTGTCAGATGCACCAGCTGTGCTTCAAGTGCTTCTCTCCAGGCCACATGAGCTTTGACTGTAGTGAGGCTGGGCAGCGACAGAACCCTGGATGTGGACAGACTGACAGGTCTCAGGAAAACTAGAAAGCCTCCATTCTGAGGAGGGCAATGTGGGGCATTCTTATTTTTCCTCCACTGATGATGATATCCAATCTGTTTATTCTTACTTTTGTGAGTCAGTACCCAAGAACAACACAGTCATTTTTCAGAACACAATGAGAATTACTCAGAATGACAGTTTGTTTTACACCACCGTGCTAGTACAGGATAAAGTTGAGCTGAAGGGGATGTTAGATAGTGGGTCCATGGCTAATTACTCTGCGCGCAGATATTGTACCTCGGTTGAGGGAGGCAGAAGTGGTAGAGGGGAACTTTCTAGCTCCTTCAGACATCATCCTGGTGGGTTGTGGTGGGAAGCAAACTAGCCCAGTGGGCATGTGTGACTTAAAAATTCAGCTTTATGGCTTCAGTTATGTAGTCCCAGTGCTAATTGTTGATGGGCAGGTTAATGAACTCATTGTGGGCAATAATGTGTTGAAGTCTCTGATTAGACAGTTCAAATCAAATGACAGCTACTGGCGGGTGGCGGGTACACCAGGTTCCTCTAGCCAGTGTGATGTCAAATCTGGAGAGATGGAGAGGAGACTCCATCCCAGATAAAGTGGGCACCATTAAGTTGAAGAGAGCACTAACGCTCCAACGCATGAGTGAGCATCTGGTGTGGGGCCGCCTACCCCCAAAGACAAAACTCTCTGTGGGCAGTACTGTTTTTGTCGAGCCCAGCACGTCTCGTTTTGTGAATCGACACATACTAGTGGGGAGAGTAGTTACGCCTCTGTGGGGGGATGAATGGCTCCCTGTGAAGATTGTGAATCCAACAACATCGCCAGTTACCCTGAGACAAAATGCTAAAGTGGCGGATGTGTACCCTTGCATTGCATTGGAGTATTTTAATGATGTCAAGCAGCAAGCAGCTCATCAGAATGTGGCAAAGGCTCAATGTGACAGATCACATGGCAGTCTGACAGCTAAGAGTTCATTTGGTGGCAGTGTAGATAATGGCAACAGTACACTGAGGAATCTTGGACTTCAAGGCCTGTCTGTTGAGGAGTGTCCAGTTTCACAGTTCTGGAAAGATAAACTTGTCAACTTAATTGGGAAGTATGACACAGTGTTCTCTAGACATAGCCTAGATTGTGGCGAGGCAAAGGAGTTCTGCCTTCGCATACGGCTGACTGATGACCGCCCATTTCGATGACCTTATCGTAGGCTGTCTCCAGCTCATTACCAAAAACTCAGGGAAACACTGGATGATATGGAGGAAAAGGAAATCGTCAGAAAATCCAGCAGCGAGTATGCCTCACCATTGGTGCTGGTATGGAAAAAGAATGGGGACTTGCGCCTATGTACTGACTTCAGGTGGTTAAATGCCCGCACAGTAAAGGATGCTCATCCCCTGCCTCATCAGTCTGATGTACTGGCCGCGCTGGGAGGTAATGCCTTCTTCGCGCTGGGAGGTACTGCCTTTTCCTCCCCTTTAGGTCTGCACAAGTACAATCGGTTACCTCAGGGCCTCTGCAACAGCCCGGCTACTTTTATGAGAATGATGCTGACCATCTTTGGTGAGCAAAACGTTCTAAGTCTCCTTTGTTACTTGGATGATCTGATGGTTTTTGCTAAGATGTAGGAAGAGAGTCTGCAGAGACTTGAGATGGTTTTTCAGCGGTTGCAGGAGCACAACCTTAAACTGTCTCCGTCTAAGTGCAAGTTTCTGAGGAGGTCTGTAAAGTTTTTGGGCCACATCATTTCTCAGGAGGGTGTAGCCACTGACCCTGCTAAAGTTCAAACCATTTTGAATGTGACTGAGAGTGAGATAATGGAAGCTGATGGTGTCACACCGTCTCCTAGCAAAATCGGTTCTTTCCTTGGCATGGTAGTATACTATCAGCACTACATTGAGAATTGTTCCATGGTTGCTAGGCCATTGTTTCAGCTAACTACAGGTCAGAAGAAGCCTAGGAGAGGCAAGGGTAGGAAGAGGCCTGGTCCCCCTCGCAGGCTCACTGCTGCAGACTGGACTGCCGAATGTCGACTCGCTTTTGAAGCTTTGAAATCAGCACTAGTTGACCAGGCACTGCTGGTTCATCCAGATTTTTCTCAGCCATTTCTACTTATCGTGGATGCATCTACTAGTGGTTTGGGAGCTGTACTATCACAAGTGCAAGATGGGAAGGACATAGCCAGGCCGATAGCTTTTGCTAGTAAATCTCTTAATCATGCACAATCCAAGTATCCTGCTCACCGGCTGGAATTTCTAGCCATGAAAAGGGCCATTCATGATCAATTCAGCCATTGGCTGCGAGGGCATAAGTTTACTGTGTGGACCGAAAACAATCCACTCAAATATATTCTTACAAAGCCAAGACGATGCATGCGAGCAGAGATGGGTTGCAAAGCTGGCACCCTTTGAGTGGGGCGCAGTGGTCTAAGGCACTGCATCGCAGTGCTAGCTGTGCCACTAGAGATTCTGGTTCGAATGCAGGCTCTGTCGTAGCCGGACAAACCGGGAGACCCATGGGGCACCGCACAATTCGTCCAGGGTATGGGAGGGAATGGCCGGCAGGGATGTTGCTCAGTTGGTAGAGCATGGCGTTTGCAATGCCAGGGTTGTGGGTTCGATTCCCACGGGGGGCCAGTATGAAAAATAAAAAGTATGTATGCACTCACTAACTGTAAGTCGCTCTGGATAGGAGCATCTGCTAAATGACTAAAAATGTAAAATAAAAATGATATCCAGTACATACAGTGGGGAGAACAAGTATTTGATACACTGCCGATTTTGCAGGTTTTCCTACTTACAAAGTATGTAGAGGTCTGTAATTTTTATCATACGTACACTTCAACTGTGAGAGACGGAATGTAAAACAAAAATCCAGAGAATCACATTGTATGATTTTTAAGTAATTAATTTGCATTTTATTGCATGACATAAGTATTTGATACATCAGAAAAGCAGAACTTATCATTTGGTACAGAAACCTTTGTTTGCAATTACAGAGATCATACGTTTCCTGTAAGTCTTGACCAGGTTTGCACACACTGCAGCAGGGATTTTGGCCCGCTCCTCCATACAGACCTTCTCCAGATCCTTCAGGTTTTGGGGCTGTCGCTGGGCAATACGGACTTTCAGCTCCCTCCAAAGATTTTCTATTGGGTTCAGGTCTGGAGACTGGCTAGGCCACACCAGGACCTTGAGGTGCTTCTTACGGAGCGACTCCTTAGTTGCCCTGGCTGTGTGTTTCGGGTCGTTGTCATGCTGGAAGACCCAGCCACGACCCATCTTCAATGCTCTTACTGAGGGAAGGAGGTTGTTGGCCAAGATCTCGCAATACATGGCCCCATCCATCCTCCCCTCAATACGGTGCAGTCGTCCTGTCTCATTTGCAGAAAAGCATCCCCAAAGAATGATGTTTCCACCTCCATGCTTCACGGTTGGGATGGTGTCCTTGGGGTTGTACTCATCCTTCTTCTTCCTCCAAACACGGCGAGTGGAGTTTAGACCAAAAAGCTCTATATTTGTCTCATCAGACCACATGACCTTCTCCCATTCCTCCTCTGGATCATCCAGAAGGTCATTGGAAAACTTCAGACGGGCCTGGACATGCGCTGGCTTGAGCAGGGGGACCATGCGTGCGCTGCAGGATTTTAATCCATGACGGCGTAGTGTGTTACTAATGGTTTTCTTTGAGACTGTGGTCCCAGCTCTCTTCAGGTCATTGACCAGGTCCGGCCGTGTAGTTCTGGGCTGATCCCTCACCTTCTTCATGATCATTGATGCCCCACGAGGTGAGATCTTGCATGGAGCCCCAGACCGAAGGTGATTGACCGTCATCTTGAACTTCTTCCATTTTCTAATAACAGTTGTTGCCTTCTCACCAAGCTGCTTGCCTATTGTCCTGTAGCCCATCCCAGCCTTGTGCAGGTCTACAATTTTATCCCTGATGTCCTTACAAAGCTGTCTGGTCTTGGCCATTGTGGAGAGGTTGGAGTCTGTTTGATTGAGTGTGTGGACAGGTGTCTTTTATACAGGTAACGAGTTCAAACAGGTGCAGTTAATACAGGTAATGAGTGGAGAACAGGAGGGCTTCTTAAAGAAAAACTAACAGGTCTGTGAGAGCCGGAATTCTTACTGGTTGGTAGGTGATCAAATACTTATGTCATGCAATAAAATGCAAATTAATTACTTAAAAATCCTACAATATGATTTTCTGGATTTTTGTTTTAGATTCCGTCTCTCACAGTTGAAGTGTACCTATGATAAAAATTACAGACCTCTACATGCTTTGTAAGTAGGAAAACCTGCAAAATCGGCAGTGTATCAAATACTTGTTCTCCCCACTGTATGTTTACGTAGGTCTCTCCACGAGAGATTAGATGTTGATCAATGTCTCATCTCAAATAATCATATCTTTGTTACACTTAAACTTGAATCCTTATTCATCATAAGGCCTACAGAACAGAACATGTCATGACAACTAACTGGTCTGTCTTTACTTCAGCTACACATTTGACACAGTCATCCAAGGCTCAATGAATGACAGTGTCAGTATAACTCCATGTCTGGACCTTCTAAAGCAGACAGACATGCCAGAGATCCAGATGGAGCCATCTTCTGACTTCAACACAGGTACCACTCACAGCTGAGAAACATCTTCACCTGTCTCTAACACCTATAATTGTACTTCCCTGCAGTAGTCTCACTTGGCCAGTAGTCTCACTTGGCCTCATTTTCTGGATTCTTGTTTAGATTCCGTCACTCACAGTTGAAGTGTACTTATGATAAAAATTACAGACCTCTACATGCTTTGTAAGTAGGAAAGCCTGCAAAATCGTCAATGTATCAAATACTTGTTCTCCCCACTGTACCAGGTCCCAAGAATGTTGTTGCTGATGCTTTGAGCAGAGAGCCATTTGTCCGCTCCGCAGTTCTGCACCGACTGACAAGAATTCCATATGATGTCCTGCTGGAGGAAGCCAGAGGTCTGCGAGTGGATGATGTTCAAGACATGTTCCACCTCTCCTGTGAACAGCCCGTGGCTGGCTGTGGAACGTCTATGGCTCCTGAGAATGAGTTGAGTAGATCTGGAGACGATGTCAGTGGGTTGGTTTCCTGTGAAGAGGTGTCTGCTGTCCTCCATGCTCACCGCCGATGGGATGATGGTGCCACAGTGAGGGCCGTTTCACATGTGCAGCACCTTGAGAGGTTGACGTCCATGGGTCAGAGCCCTTTATCTGTCTTTACACACAAGGAGCTGTATGATAACCAGTCACTGGATCCTGTCATCAGCAGAGTCATGTTCTTTGTAGATAGAGGCCGGCGGCCATCTAGGAGAGAGCGAGCCCTTGAAGCTAAGGAAACGGTTTATACTCTAAGACAGTGGGGAAAACTCACCATACGGTTAGGGATTCTGTATCGTGTCTCAAAACACCCAGTGAGTAAGAAGAAAATATTCCAGTATAATAATAATAATAATAATAATAATAATATGCCATTTAGCAGACGCTTTTATCCAAAGCGACTTACAGTCATGCGTGCATAATTTTTTTTAGCTCTGCCAGCTAGGTCCAAGGCTAAATGGCCTCAGATGTTGAACACATTGACATTCTCCTATAACTGCACTGTTCACGAGACTACTGGGTTTCCGCCCTTCTTCTTGATGTTTGGACGCACCCCTAGGTTGCCAGTAGATGTTATGTTTGAAAGTGTGCTGTTGGATGGGGACACGGTAGATGTGGATAAGTATGTCCAGTCTTTGGGTGAGGATCTGAGAGAAGCCATGACATTGGCTCAGCAGCATGCAAGTAAGCAACAAAAGAGACAAGCCGAGGTCTACAACAGACGGTCGAAGGGTCATTCGGTAGAGAAGGGAGACAGAGTTCTACTTGCTAACAAGGGAGAGAGGGGCAAGAAGAAACTGGCTGATCGCTGGGACAGTGCGGTGTACATAGTTGTTGCGAAGAACAGCTCACTGAACACATATCGTATACAGCACCCTACCACTGGACGCATCAAAACTGTGCATAGGAACCTGATTATGCCAGTCAACTTTCTGCCTTTGCCTTCTTGGGAGGAACCTGAGAGTCACGGATCTCTATCGAGTGGTGACATGATCTCTGAGATGTCTGCAGCGTCCAGCAAAATGGATGGGAGTGACGCAAGGACTGTCCACTGGGTAGCAAGCCTTCCTGAGTCTTCTGGGAGGATACTCCAAGAGGATGGTGAAGTCCCAGCTGATGGAATTGAAGTGGAACAACTTTATGAAGTCCCCTTGAGTGAGGTGTGCTCAAAAGAAGTGGATCAGAGAGAGATCCCCAAAGCCTACAAGAATTCTGATAGTGAAACTCCACTCAGCTGGGATGGTGCTGTGCCTGATGTTGTTAACTTGTTTGAAGATGCTTTGTCAGTGTGGTCTGTGACAATCTACCAGGATTCTGATCAGTCGTCTGACACTACTAGCGTTGAGTCGGAAATTGAAAGTGTGCTGGCTCCGGATATGCCGATCTGTAGTACTCCCCAACCTGAGGTTAGACCTTTGAGCACGGTTGGTGCTGTCCGTGACATTCCTGCTAGGTTTTTGGGTGAGGGTGTTCGGACTAGACTAGGTAGATTTATTAAGCCAGTGAATAGGCTAATCCAAACTATGTCTACACAGGAAATGAAACAATTATTGGTTTCTCAGTGACGGTAGGATATTGCCTACCTTTTCTTTTTTGTGTGTATGTGGTAATCTAAGTGGGTCTTAGAGTGATTTGTGGGTTTGTCTAATATTTTTGACAATTCATGTAACTTTGTGTGTAGTTCATCAGCATAAAATGTATTTGGCATTTTTTGTATAGGGTTGAATAAGGGATTAGCTACCTCTTATATTTCCTAATCCTTCACGGGATAGCTTTCCAGCTGATCGACCATTTGTGGGTCTAGAATTAGGGGACTACACTGGGTTACTCTTGTCTTTCTTTGCTTTGTTACCTTCGAGGTAATGTGTTTTGTTTTGTGTTTATATTCTAGTGTAAAACAGTGGGGGTGAATGTAGTAGTGTGATGTTGTTCCCCTAGATTATGCACCAAGTTGCACACAAGGACAGTTCAAGTAGGCCAGGTCAAGAGGGGATGTTAATAAGTTAATAATAATAATAATGATAATAATAATTCAATGTGGTTTCTTTATTTAATTACAGCTGCATAGCTAATGTTATTTTTTGGTGTACAAACATTTTTATGTATCTATATTGTAAATACACCTAATTGTAAAAGTTGTGTATATTTTGGTTTGGTCCATCGCGGGTTATCTGTATTTATGTACCCTCTTATTGTTCTCTTTTGCCTGACCTTCAACTAGCAAGGTATGTTGTCCTTGGCGCCGTAATTTGTCAATATAAAACTGTGGTAAAGTTACACAAAGTGCTGTTACGCAACTATAGGTTTTGTTACAATGTGGACAATATAAAGATTTATGTTAACAACTTTCACCGAGCTCGCTAATTAGGGTACCTATTGTAACTCGGGAGTATTTGGGGCAGTGTTTGAGTTTCTATGTGCTCACGCAGGTGCCCGAGAGCTGTGGCTGCACCAAGGGCTAACATATTGTGTGTTGTCTCTTCGTGTGCAGGTATGTCTTTTATTTTGTCAGAATTATGTTGTATATCATTTTACTTGTATTGTATAGTGTGTTGTTAGGCACTGAATGTGTGCATGCAGCACCTGTTCTCTTTTGCCTGACCTTCAACTAGCAAGGTGCCCGAGAGCTGTGGCTGCACCAAGGGCTAACATATTTTTTTGGTCTCTTCGTGTGCAGGTCGAATAAAAATTATCCAACCATCAGAATTCCAGTTGTGGCAGTGTCCTAATTAAAAGTACACAATGCAGAACGAACCACGCTACATATGCATAATGATGTAGTAAACAACATCGCTCTGCGTGGGAACTTTTGGTGGGGGGGAAGTAGCCTTTATAAGTCTCCATGGTGGGTAAAGACCATCACTTCGTTGTCTTGTTGGGAATAGTAATAATTTGTGACAGTACGCATTGTATTAGTCTAACAGTTGGTTTTCATTTTGTTTCTCACATTAAACAGACATTTGAGAAGGATTTGAGAAGCGAATTGCTTGCAGTTGTACCTATGACGCACAGACACACTAAAGCTGTACAGTGTAGTTAGAAAAGTCAGTTTACATTATTTGCAGATGTGTTCCCTTTTATTTACAAATCGAAAAATGTAACATTTGAAATGAATGTGGCAGAACAGTTAAGCCAAGAGTTCCTGTGGGTATCTTCTCCTTCAGTCTTTTTGCCTCCTATGCCTCGTTTCCCATTAGATGGGATTTTTCCAATGCCAACTTCACCTGAGACAGCTGCTATCCAGTGTCATGTGTTGCTGAATTACAGATCTCGCTATCCCAATGTCGCTGCTGTCCTTGGTGCTGAAATATCCATTTTACATTTACATTTTAGTCATTTAGCAGACGCTCTTATCCAAAGCGACTTACAGGAGCAATTAGGGTTAAGTGCCTTGCTCAAGGGCACATCGACAGATTTTTCACCTAGTCGGCTCGGGGATTAGAACCAGCGACCTCTCGGTTACTGGCACAACGCTCTTAACCACTAAGCCACCTGCCGCCCCAATCTCGGCTATTTGCATACATAGGACCATCCACACTTGACACCATACACACAAGTTAATGCTAATATCACACACACTTTTGAACATTGACAACCTGCAACAAGACACTGAAACAGCACTTAATTTCAAGTTTGTTTGTTTCTGAATAAAGATGCGAAGAATGAAATCAATGTGTGAAAGGAGATTTGACAATGTATAGGCATTCCCTATAGCTGTATTTGACTGGAGCATGATCAGATTGCTTTGTTTCAGCCAGAATGGAAATTTGGTCTGAGAAACTATGCCCATTATAGCATGACTATTTCAGACAGAATTCACTTAATATTGTCTGTAAAAATATAAATAAGGCCATGTTTATATGACCCCCTTTCAAACATTCACTTATTTATGACTTTCTTGCAGATATACAGTGCATTCAGAAAGTATTCATACCCCTTAACTTATTCCACATGTTGTTTTCTTACAGCCTGAATTCAAAATGGATTCAATTATAATATTTTCTCTCACGCAGCTACACACAATACCCCATGATGACAAAGTGAAACACGTTTTTGAAATTTTTGCAAATGTATTGGAAATGAAATACAGAAATATCTCATTTACATAAGTATTCACACCCCTGAGTCGATTAAAGCTGTGTCTTACTGGGTAAGTCTCCAAGAGCTTTGCACAACTGGATTGTAAAATATATGCAATATACATTATATAGACAGCCATTTTTTTTTTTTTTTGCCATAAGTTTTCAAGCCGAATTAAGTCAAAACTGTAACTAAGCCACTCAGGAACATTCAATGTCATCTTGGTAAGCAACTCCAGTGAATATTAGGCCTTGTGTTTTAGGTTATTGTCCTGCTGAAGAGGGAATTTGTCTCCCAGTGTCTGTTGGAAAGCAGACTGAACCAGGTTTTCCTCTAGGATTCTGACTGTACTTAGCTCTAATCCGTTTATTTTTATCCTAAAAAAGTCTCTAGTCCTTGCCAATGACATGCATACCCATAACATGATGCAGCCACCACCATGCTTGGAAATATGAAGAGTGGTACTCAGTGATGTGTTGTGTTGGATTTGCCCCAAACATTACGCTTTGTATTCAGGACATAAAGTTCATTTTTTTGCCACATTATTTGCAGTTTTACTTTAGTGCCTTATTGCAAACAAACTGCATGTTTTGGAATATGTTTATTCTGTACAGGTTTCCTTCTTTTACATTTACATTTTAGTCATTTAGCAGACGCTCTTATCCAGAGCGACTTACAGTTAGTGAGTGCATACTCTGTCAATTAGGTTAGTATTATGGAGTAACTACAATGTTGATGATTCATCCTCAGTTTTCTCCTATCAAAGCAGCTGTTTTAAAGTCACCATTGGCCTCATGGTGAAATCCCTGATAGTTTTCCTTCCTCTCCGCCAGCTGAGTTAGGAAGGACGCCTGTATTTTTGTAGTGACTGGGTGTATTGATACACCATCCAAAGCGAAATTAATACCTTCACCATGCTCAAAGGAATATTCAATGTCTGCTTTATTTGTACCCATCTACCAAAAGGTGCCCTTCTTTGCGCGGCATTGGAAAACCTCCCTGGTCTTTGTGGTTGAATCTATGTTTCAAATTCACTGCTCGACTGAGGGACCTCATAGATAATTGTATGTGTGGGGTACAGAGATTATGTAGTCGTTTGAAAATCACTATTATTGCACACATAGTGAGTCCATCTAACTGATTATGTGACTTTTTAAGCACATTTTTACTCCTGAGCTTATTTAGGCTTGCCATAACAAAGGGGTTGAAAACTAATTGATTAGATTACTAGATACTAGACTGTCAATATGTTTTTGGAAGTGGCTCTGCATTTCTTGCATTCCCTTGTCTCCACGGTCACCACATCCCTCGATGTGTGCAAACAGAGCATCTATATCAGGGATGGGCTACTCCAGTCCTCGGGACCTGATTGGTGTTACACTTTTTCCCCAGCCCCAGCTAACACATTTGACTCTAATAATCAAGTACTCATGGGCTTCAGTTTAGAATGCAATAAGTTTAATCAGCTGTGTTTGCTAGGGATGGGGAAAAAGTGTGACACCACTCCGACCCCCAAGGACTGGAATTGTCCATCCCTAATCTATATGGTAGGACCAGTACCAGATTAATATGGAGGCGAAAGAAACGCACACCTATTTAGGCGAGGTGCTGGCTATCGGAGTAGAACACTTGAAAAAGAAAAGGAGAGCCGCACACGCTAGGAGCTCAGAAGCAATAATTTAATAACCTAATAACCAACGTCAGGATACCCTGATGAAGACAGCTTGTCTGTCGAAACGTTGGTTATTAGGTTATTAAATTATTGTATCTGAGCTCCTAGCGTGTGCGGAAAAAGTGTGACACCACTCCGGCCCCCAAGGACTGGAATTGTCCATTCCTGATCTATATGGTAGGAGCAGTACCAGACCTGAATGAATGTGTCTGTTTTGAATATTCACGGAGACAGAATGATGTGGTTGATAGCAGAGACGTCATGCCCAAAGGGGGCACAGGGTCACTTGCCCCCTCAGATTTGTGATGTTTAAATTTGTCTTGTTATTTTTTCTCTGTCATACTACTAACCATGAAGTTGGCTTTAGCTAGCCCAGATAGGATCCCATTCTCCCAACCTAATAACTACACTGAACAAAAATATTAACGCAATATGTAAAGTGTTGGTCCCATGTTTCATTGTGTGCACAATTTGTAAGCGAGCATTTCTCCTTTGCCAAGATAATCCATCCACCTGACAAATGTGGCATATCAAGAAGCTGATTAAACAGCATGATAATTAGACAGGTGCACCTTGTGCTGAGGACAATAAAAGGCCACTCTAAAATGTGCAGTTTTGTCACACAACACAATGCCACAGATGTTTCAAGTTATGAGGCAGCGTGCAATTGGCTTACTGACTGCCGGAATGTCCACCAGAGCTGTTGCCAGATAAGTTTATGTTAATTTCTCAACCATAATCCAAGGCGGATTTAGAGAATTTGGCAGTACTTCTAACTGGTCTCACGACTTCAGACCACTTGTAAAGCAGTGTATGGGTAAGCTGTTTGCTGACGTCAACGTTGTGAATGCCCCATGGTGGCAGTGGGGTTATGGTATGGGCAGGCATAAGCTACGGACAATGAACACAATTGCATTTTATCGATGACAATTTGAATGCACAGAGATACCGTGGGATAGTGTACGTGCACAAAGTGAGTTTGTAACATGTATATCATTCTTGCTTGTTGTTCTTTATATTTACTACCATTGCCTATTGTAAGTTGCCTCTCTGTGTTTACTGTGTTGTGTAATACTCCGCAGGTAGCATTATGCCATTAATACAGCCCTTCCTTTGTTAATAGCTTTGTTGCTCTACTTGTGCTATCAGTTATTGTGCATATTCATTAGCCCTGTTATCTGTCCATTACAGGACCACTATCATTCCACTACCTTTCCATGTCCATTTCATCCGTGTGTGTCAATAAAGTATCCTTGAATGTAACTCTGAGGTTGCCTTATTCCCCTCTTACCGGGGGAGGTGAAAGCGCAACCTTGTCTCAGAACATTTCGTATTATTCTGTATGTACAAAGCTGTGATCAAGGCAAAGGGTGGCTACTTTGAAGAATCTCACATCTCAAACATATTTTGATATGTGTAACACGTTTTTGGTTACTACATGATGCCATATGTGTTATTTAATAGTTTTGATGTCTTCACTATTATTCTACAATTTAGAAAATACACAAGACACAGAGGAGGAGAAACTATCCAACACCCTGGGAGAGAGAACGAGTGACCTCAGTCGAACTCACAGCCAGAAAGATGCGTTAGATACAGGAGAGGAAGAGGTTACCCTGGATGCCATCACCCCTGCTCCTGTGATCAGGCCAACGGGCAGGCGGAGCGAGAGGTCATAGTGATAGTGATTCACACCCAGTGAGAGACAGACAACCCATACAACCTCTTGGCTGAGATGAACCACACAGAGGTAGAGGCAGAGGGCCTTCAGGGCTAGCCAGTCAGCCTTCCTGCCCTGATCCTCAAGTCAATTGTAGTTGACCTCATTCCGTCAGTAGAGGATGCCTGGTTGTTCTTTAAAAGTGCTTTCCTCTCCATCTTAAATAAGCATGCCCCATTCAAACAATTCTGAACTAAGAACAGATATAGCCCCTGGTTCATCCCAGACTTGACTGCCCTTGACAGGCACAAAAACATCCTGTGGCGTACTGCATTAGCATCGAACAGCACCCGCGATATGCAACTTTTCAGGGAAGTCAGGAACAAATATATACAATCAGTTAGGAAAGCAAAGGCTAGCTTTTTCAAACAGAAATTTGCATCCTGTAGCACTAACTCCAAAAAAAATTGGGACACTGTAAAGTCCATGGAGAATAAGAGCACCTCCTCCCAGCTACCCACTGCACTGAGGCTAGGAAACACTGTCACCACCGATAAATCTACGATAATCGAGAAATTCAATAAGAATTTTGCTACGGCTGGCCATGCTGTCCACCTGGCTATCCCTACCCCGGCCACCAGCTCTGCAACTTGCTCATGAACCCCCCCCCAAAATATGGACCCCTACAAATCAGCTGGGCTAGACAATCTGGACCCTTTCTTTCTAAAATTAGCCGCCGAAATTGTAGCAACCCCTGTTACTAGCCTGTTCAACCTCTCTTTCGTATCATCTGAGATCCCCAGAGATTGGAAAGCTGCCGCAGTCATCCCCCTCTTCAAAAGGGGGTGACACTCTAGATCCAAACTGTTACAGACCTATATCCATCCTGCCCTGTCTTTCGAAAGTATTTGAAAGCCAAGTTAACAAACAGATCACCGACCATTTCGAATCGCACCGTACCTTCTCCGCTATGCAATCTGGTTTCCGAGCTGGTCATGGGTGCACCTCAGCCACGCTCAATGTCCTAAACGATATTATAACCGTGATCGATAAAAGACAGTACTGTCTTTTATCGACCTGGCCAAGGCTTTCGACTCTGTCAATCACCGCATTCTTATTGGCAGACTAAATAGCCTTGGTTTCTCAAATGACTGCCTCGCCTGGTTCAACAACTACTTCTCAGATAGAGTTCAATGAGTCAAATCGGAGGGCCTGTTGTCTGGACCTCTGGCAGTCTCTATGGGGGTGCCACAGGGTTCAATTCTCGGCCGACTCTGTCCTCTGTGTATATCAATGATGTCGCTCTTGCTGCTGGTGACTCTCAGATCCACCTCTACGCAGACGACACCATTTTGTATACATCTGGCCCTTCATTGGACACTGTGTTAACAAACCTCCAAACGAGCTTCAATGCCATACAACACTCCTTCCGTAGCCTCCAACTGCTCTTAAACGCTATTAAAACTAAATGCATGCTCTTCAATCGAACGCTGCATGCACCAGCCCGCCCAACTAGAATCACTACTCTCGGCGGGTCTGACTTAGAATATGTGGACAACTACAAGTACCTAGGTGTCTGGTTAAATTATCCTTCCAGACTCACATTAAGCATCTCCAATCCAATGTTAAATCTAGAATCGACTTCTTATTTCACAACAAAGCCTCCTTCACTCATGCTGCCAAACATGCCCTCGTAAAACTGACTATCCTACCGATCCTTGACTTCGGCGATGTCATTTACAAAATAGCCTCCAACACTCTACTCAGCAAATTGGATGTAGTCTATCACAGTGCCATCCGTTTTGTCACCAAAGCCCCATATACTACCCACCATTGTGACCTGTACGCTTTCGTTGGTTGGCCCTCACTACATATTCGTCGCCAATCCCACTGGCTCCAGGTCATCAATCCCCACCTTATCTGAAGTCATTGGTCACCATAGCAACACCCACCCGTGGTATGCGCTCCAACAGGTATATCACACCTCCTTTGGCCACCATTCCTTCCAGTTCTCTGCTGCTAATGACTGGAAAGAACTGCAAAAATCTCTGAAGCTGGAGACTCTTATCTCCCTCACTAACTTTAAGCATCAGTTGTCAGAGCAGCTTACCGATCACTGCACCTGTACACAGCCCATCTGTAATTAGGCCACCCAACTACCTCATCCCCATATTGTTATTTATTTTGCACCGCAGTATCTCTATTTGTACATCATCTTCTGCATATCTATCACTCCAGTGTTAATACTAAATTGTAATTATTTTGCACTATGGCCTATTTATTGCCTTACCTCCATAACTTATTACATTTGCAAACACTGTATATAGATTTTCTATTGTGTTATTGACTGTATGTTTTGTTTATCTCATGTGTAACTCTGTGTTGCTGCTGTTTTTAATCGCACTACTTTGCTTTATCTTGGCCAGGTCGCAGTTGTAAATGAGAACTTGTTCTAAACTGGCCTACCTGGTTAAATAAAGGTTAAATAAAAAAATGAAATAAAATGTTTAATTCATATTCATTAAAGATATTTAGTCAAGACTTGAAAAGTGCCATTTATTTCAAATGATAATTATTCAGTGTCTGCAACCCTCAAGAACCAGGGTGAGTCTGGGTCCCCCTTTAACTGGGCAAACACAACTTGCATATCGTCATAGACTAGGCCTAAACGTTAATCTTTTAACCTTGCTTGAATAAAAACAATGCATTTTTAATAGTGAGAAAGAGTTGCGCTTTTCCTTTTAGATTATGATTAAGGTTTTTGGTTGCACCTCGACTCAACGTTGGTTGAGCGCCCTCCACTTTTTCGTCAAATAATACATCTAAAAAAAATGTCATAGGTAAATTATTAAAAGCATTAAAATTGGGAGGTTTCCCACTTATTTATACAACCTACTCCAAAGTTTAGAGACATGTTCTGAAATTAATTAAGAATTAAACAGAATTTACAAAATTGGAGGCCCCTTACACTTCAGTGTTGTGATGCAAAAATCCTAGCAAAATGTATAGCGCATAGAATTAAAAAGGTATTGTCGGATATTATTCATTCTAATCAGACAGGTTTTTTACATGGAAGATACATTGGAGACAATATAAGGCAAGTATTGGAAACAATAGAACACTATGGAAAATATGGGAAACCAGGCCTGCTATTCATAGCAGACTTCGAAAAGGCATTTGATAAAGTTCGACTGGAATTCATATATAAATGCCTGGAGCATTTCAATTTTGGAGAATCTCTTATAAAATGGGTCAAAATCATGTATAGTAACCCTAGGTGTAAAATAGTAAATAATGGCTATTTCTCAGAATGTTTCAAACTGTCAAGAGGAGTGAAACAAGGTTGTCCACTATCGGCATATCTATTTATTGTGGCCATCGAGATGTTAGCTATTAAAATCAGATCCAATAATAATATCAGAGGATTAGAAATACAGGGCTTAAAAACAAAGGTGTCATTGTACGCAGATGATTCATGTTTTCTTTTAGATCCACAACTAGAATCCCTCCACAGCCTCATAGAGGATCTAGATACATTTTCTAACCTCTCTGGATTAAAACCAAATTATGACAAATGTACTATATTACGTATTGGATCACTAAAAAATACAATTTTTACATTACCATGTAGTTTACCAATAAAATGGTCTGATGGTGATGTGGATATACTCGGAATACATATCCCAAAGGAAATAAATGATCTCACTTCAATCAATTTTAATAGAAAGTTAGCAAAAATAGATAAGATCTTACTACCATGGAAAGGAAAATACCTGTCAATTTGTGGAAAAATCACCCTGATTAACTCTTTAGTATTATCCCAGTTTACCTATTTGCTTATGGTCTTGCCTACGCCTAGCAAACAGTTTTTTAAATTATATGAGAAAAAAATATTCAATTTTATTTGGAACGGCAAGCCAGACAAAATTAAAAGAGCATATTTATATAATGAATATGAATTCGGAGGACAGAAATTATTAAATATTAAAGCATTAGACCTATCACTAAAATCTTCAGTCATCCAAAAGTTATACTTAAATCCGAACTGGTTCTCAAGCAAATTAGTAAGATTGTCTCACCCACTGTTCAAGAAAGGCCTTTTTCCCTTTATTCAGATTACAACCTCTCACTTTCAGTTATTTGAAAAGGAAATAATCTCCCAAATGTCACTATTTCTAAAACAAGCCATAGAAAGTTGGTTACAATTTCAATTTAATCCTCCAGAAACGACAGAACAAATAATGCAACAAATATTGTGGTTAAATTCAAATATACTAATTGACAAAAAACCTATATTTATTGACAGAATGTTTAAAAAAGGTATAATCTTCGTAAATGATATCATCGGTAGGACTGGTGGAGTTATGTCGCACATGCAGCTAATAAAAACATATGGAAATGTCTGCTCTACCCAAAATTACAACCAAATAATTGCAGCCATACCGCAAAAGTGGAAGAGGAAAGTTGAAGGGGGAGAAAGTAAGGAACTTGTCTGTCGGCCTTGCATTAAAGAACATAATTGGTTAAGGAAAACTGTGATAAATAAAAAAGTATATCAGTTTCACTTAAGGACCAAAGGATTGACAGCAGTCCCATATAGATTGCAAAATAGTTGGGAAGAGATCTTTGACGTACCGATCCCATGGCATAGTGTTTATGAACTGACACGCAAAACGACACCGGATTCAAAAATTAGAATCTTTCAATTTAAATTATTATATAAAATTCTTGCTACCAATAGAATGTTATTTATATGGGGGATACAATCTTCCCAGCTCTGCAGATTTTGCTGTGAAGAGATAGAATCATTAGATCATTTGTTTTGGTTCTGTCCATTTGTAGCTTGTTTTTGGACACAGGTCCAGGAATGGCTAAAGGATTGCAATATTTACCTGGAACTAACCTTGCAGATAGCATTACTGGGTGATCTGAAAAGTCATAGTCAATCAATCAATAATATAATAATACTTTTAGCAAAAATGTTTATTTTTAATTCACAATCTGTAGAAGCAATGAGAATAGAAAGGTTCAGAACTTTTGTAAAACATCACAGTATGGTTGAAATATATATGGCAAATAGAAATCCTATATGGATGGTGTTAAGAGATAGATGGGAGGTATTGAATAGAGTTGAAGGATGGGACTAATAACAAATAACAACAAATAATAACAAAGATAGCTAATAATGTAAGCATACTGTGTCCATAATAAGTATATAGGTTGTATGTTGGGAGCTTTTGGGAAGGAGCACAGTTAGAAAGATATGGCATTTAGAGGCAAACCGGATGGACATCATGAAGATGATCGGAGAGGTTGAGAGTAGAAGAAGTTCAGGAGAAAAAAAATAAATAGATGTGTATATGTATATGTATGTATATATGTATATATATATATATATATGTGTATATGTATATATATATATATATATGTATGTGTGTGTGTATGTGTGTGTATATGTATATATATATATATATAGATATAGAATTATTGTAAAATTAACTCTGTCCATAAGGTGTAGATAGTGAGTATGGACCGGAAGTAGAGGCCTGGGCGTTGTTGTTCACTAATTTACTCCAAGTAGGGAAAGGATGGTGGGGTTGAAAAGTAATAAAGGGGAATATATATATATAAAAAAAAAAAAAAAATATGGGGGATTGGAAGTGATGCAGACAATTACATTGATAGAAGATACAATCTATCTGCAATATTAAGCTGATCCTTCCCCCCCAAAAAAAAAAAAAAAAAAAAAAAAAAAAAAAAAAAAAAGAATTAAACAGAAGAAAATCTGAATTGAAGGCAACTATAATGCAAAGAATGTAATGGTCTATGGTTCAATCCTGTTTCTGGTCTAATGAATAGTTAATATTGTTCCTCCTCTTCCTTGTGGCAAGCGCAGCAGCACACTGCCCTCCAAAGCCTGCAAAAAAAACGCCGGACTGCCCCTTTCCTCGCCCTGCATGGAACATCCAGGGTCACGTCCTTGGTGACGTGTGGGGTGACGTCCGGGGTGACCACAGCAACATCCTCTGGAAAAGGACAAAAGCGGGACAGAACGTAAATAAATGCAAACCGTAGGTTCTAAACACTGGCCAGTTGAATGGGATCTTTTATTTCAGCTCATGAAACATGGGACCAACACTTTACATGTTATCATGACAAATGGCACCTGTCAGAGTGCTTTCTATAAGTCTTACTCACCTGCTTGGATGGCAGATGGCAGAGTGGCAGAGACGGCCACCATGAGAGGCTTTTCTTCAGGTGTGACGTCCACAACCTCCAAGAGTGAAGAAGCCGGGTATGCATTTGTGTTAGGGGAGAGGTCCAAAACCTCCAGCTGAGAACAAGCCGGGTCTGCCTCTGTGTTAGGGGTGATGTCCACAACCTTCAGGTGGGTAGAAGCCGGGTCTGCCTCTGTGTAAGGTGTGATGTCCACAACTTCCAAGTGGGAAGAGACGGGTTCTACCTCTATATTAGGGGTGACTTCCACAACCTCCAGCTGGGAATAAGCCGGGTCTGCCTCTGTGTCAAAGGTGATGTCCACAACAACTAGGTGGAAAGAAGCCGGGTCTGCCTCTGTGTTAGGTGTGATGTCCACAAGCTCCAGGTGGGAAGAAGCAGGATCTGCCTCTGTGTTTGGGGTGATGTCCACAACCTCTATGTGTGAAGAAGCCGGGCCTGCCTCTGTGTTAGGGGTGGTTTCCACAAACTCCTGATAGGAAGAAACCGGGTCTAAATCTGTGTTAGGGGTGATGACCACAACCTTCAGTTGGGTAGAAGCCGTCTCAGCCTCTGTGTTAGGGGTGATGTCCACAAGGTCCAAGTGGAAAGAAACCGGGTATGCCTCTGCGTTAGGGGTGATGTCCACAACCTTCAGGTTGGAAGAAGCCAGGTCTGCCTCTGTGTTAGGGATGATTTCCATAACCTCCAGGTGGGAAGAAGATGGGTCTGCCTCTGTGTTAGGGGTGATGTCCACAACCTCCAGGTGGGAAGAAGCCAGGTGTGCCTCTTTGTTAGGGATGATGTCCACAACCTCCAGGTGGGAAGAAGCCAGGTCTGCCTCTGTGTTAGGGGTGATGTCCTCAACCTCCAGGTGGTAAGATACCGGGTCTGCCTCTGTGCTACGGGTTTCGTAAACAACCTCCAGCTGGGAAGAAGCCAGGTCTGCCTCTGTGTTAGGGGTGATGTCCACAACCTCCAGGTGAGAAGAAGCCAGGTCTGCCTCTGTGTTAGGGGTGATGTCCACAAGCTCCAGGTGGGAAGAAGCCAGGTGTGCCTCTTTGTTAGGGGTGATGTCCACAACCTCCAGGTGGGAAGAAGCAGGGTCTGACTCTGTGTTAGGGGTGATGTCCACAACCAATGGGTGGGAAGAAGCTGGGTCTGCCTCTGTGTTATGGGGGATTTCCACAACCTCCAGGTGGGAAGAAGCCTGGTCTGCATCTGTGTTTGGGGTGACAATTAAAATCCTGATTGGCTTTACTGCTACAAGGCACCAGGATGTCATGACAAAAGGCATCTGTCAGAGTGCTCTCTATGAGTGCTACTCACCTGCTTGGATGTCAGTTGGTAGTGTGGCGGAGACGGCCACCACTAGGACAGGGGACCTGGCAGGGTGTCTGCAGTAGGCTGGAAGTAGCTTTTCACCTCGTCCGCCACAAAGGCACAGACAGAGCTCATAAAAAAAGGGGTTGTGAGGTCATCCAGGGAGAAGGACTGGCTGATTCTCCCGAGGATCGACCTCACAGAGTCAAAAGCAGCAGCCCGGGAGAAAGGGGTGTGAGGAGAAGAGGCCTTCAACATGCTGGAGAGCTTCTCCCCTACGGCCACCACCATACTCACAGCCATCCCGCTTAGGAGGATGGGGTGATCTGAATGGCCTTCCTCTGGCTGAAGCCACAGGGCCAGGAGGATCCTGGGCACCAGCTCCACCACCACCTGGGATGGGCTGAGCAGGTTGCTACAGGGCTTATTGGACAGCTTGTCCAGAATGCTCCTCACAGCTCTCTCCACGATGCTGTGGACCTTAAGGTCGCTGTAATCAACAAAAAGCAGCAGAGAAAGCTAAACGATGTGCAATGTTCACACAGAGAACACTGCCCTAGTTTCTTTCTGCATAGCTCCAGATGTGTAGATGAATGGAGCAAGCTGTATGCAGGGCAGTACATGGAACTCACATGTCAGCGCCAGCTGGAGAGGTGGGGTGCATAGAGCGGCGGAGCTTGCAGACAGCCTCATGCTCCATGTCAATCATTTTTAGGCAGCTGTTTACTTCCCAGGTCTGCCGTAGGAAACAGGAAGTCCCATTAGTGTAATTTCACAACAGATATATTCTGCTGTACTAACTAGTTGTTGAAAGGCTAGAAAGGAGCTCACTGACTGATAGTCTAAGTCTCTAACTCTCATTCTCTTACCAGCCGAGCGAGTTCGTTCCCCTCCTCCAGGGTTTCCTTCCACACCCTTCAAATAAAACACAAAGCATTTCAACTTTCCTGGCTTCCTATTTTTTGTTGTTTATTTTACCCACACCTCCTGGAGTGCTGCTGGTGACAGAGAATGGCAGTGAAGGTGAGAGCTGACGTGGTACTCACCTCTCCCTAAGGGATTTTTTGCCCTGAGACACCAGCCAGTCGCTCATGTGCTCCATGGTGACATGGGGCGAGACCTGGCCTCGACTCTGGAGCAGCAGATAGTGGACCATGAGCGTCTTATGCAAGATGAGGTAAGGTGTGAGACCGTGCCACTAAAGACCATATAATGTGCTTTCAGAAGGGCCTCTCGCAACATTTCACAACTGCTCATGTCTCACAA
Organism: Coregonus lavaretus; assembly: GCF_964263955.1. Lineage (NCBI taxonomy): Eukaryota > Metazoa > Chordata > Actinopteri > Salmoniformes > Salmonidae > Coregonus > Coregonus lavaretus. The sequence continues at coordinate 29,350,514 of NC_139992.1, read as the reverse complement.
TTTGCAAGTGATATTAAGAACTCTTATGACCATCTTCTCTAAACTGTCTTGAAATAAAACTATTGTTTTGGGATTAAATCTCTCTCTTTTTTTCTGTGGTTACTGTTTTTGTGGGATGAATCTTACCTGTTTATTGTAATATACTTCCTCCCAGCAGGCCTGCAGAGTCTGAAAATAAAGGCTGCTTCTACAGAATTCCTTTGAAGATAATTAAAATAATTATGCTTTATTAGGTACATTATGCACAGGCATTTACAGTATGCCAAAAGGAATATCTCCTAAGATTACCTTAGTGGGACCATAAGTGAACACAGGAATGCTCCCAACCCTATCCATGGTCAGAGGGGGACAAAATGCAGCGCTATAGATATACGGGATGCTCTAGAGATAACAGGAATTACTTAAAGTCGCGAATGATCAATGCCTGTGGAGTCGTCCAATATGCTGCGCTGAGAATTGAGTTGTAGGCGATATTTGGTTATGTTTGGCGCAATATACATGTTTACATTCTATTGCCATGGAGAAATTGAGTTTCTAGAACCTGTTTTCTTCTATGTCTTTATTTCGTGAAAGATTAAGCTCTTTATTTTGTCATAATGTGTATATGAGGACGTTGGAGCCCTTCCGATTCATGACGCGGTTATCCAGGTGCATGTTGCATAGACCTACTAATCCAACCTTGGCTTACAAGTTAAATTAAATGAGTATATATGCCTATACAAATCTATTGACCACATCCATTTAAATCAATGATTGTCAATTGAAAATGTGGTTGTTATGTTATCCTGTTGTGCGTGTCAGTGGTCCTCTTCAGACCCGGCCAGACCTCAGTCTTAAGGGGGGCATATGAAATGCATGGGAGGGCAGGGCACAATTATTATTAGCCTACAGTACATATATTTATAATAATCGTATACTCTATTTGCGCAACACCTAATCATCACATTACATAGAAGCAATGTTATGAATATCCATAAAACACTTGACTATACAACATATTAGATGTAACACCAGAAGCATCTCTCAAACATTGCATTTTAAAGCAGTCAACAGAGGGATATGCATTGCCATGAGACACACACACACGCACGCATATACACACACACACGCATATACACACACACACAGAGACTTTGAACCTACCGGTACTTTGAGTGGAGGCAGCGCTGTCCTCTCTCCAGTCCCTCCTGTCAGTACAGCGGGAGGCGGCGTTTCTCCGAGCAGAACCTCCTCATCAAAGTATCCTTCCACTAGGACTTAAACGTGTGAGTGAGGTCCTTTTCAAAAGCAATTTGAATCAGCTGGGCCTTGCGTCTGTGCAGCATACTGCGCCGATGCTCTGAGAAGACGCTTTTGAGCGTGGAAAATGAGTTCACACACATTGCTGTGGAAGCACCTAAGGTTAGGGCAAGTGTGTAGGCTGTGAAAACAGTCGACATAGCCTGGAGTGCACAGTTGAATGTGCTGAGGATGTTGGCTATTGTCCATTTTCCATCTTCGGGGGGAACCGGGGTGTCAGTAATTTTCTTCACCAGGCACTAACGAGCCACAGTATATACAGATTCAACCACATCAGTTCCAGCTAATACCAGGAGAGGGGTTACCTTTGATGGGTCCAGGAAATTATCCTCGGCCTCTGGGTTCAAAGCAGCCACTGCGCCAATGAGCTCGCTACTGCGCTCTCCAAAACGCGCATTCATCTCTCCTTGCACAGCATCGACAACACTGTAAAACAATCTCATGAACTCAGTCTTTTCATCTATGTCACTTTGTGGCTGACCAACTGTTTCTTCAACTGCAAATCCGCGGAGGTTCTCATTAATTGTGCGTCTTCTCTTGCTTGGACCAGGGTCGGTCACCGGCACACCCTCGGTGGCCGATGCTGGAGGAGCGCAGAGATCACACAGTGCAGAAAACTCGTTTTCTGCGCGCATTGTCTTCACGCAGTCAGAAGCGCTGTTCACAAGTGTCACCGCAGTGAACAAGTCCATATCTTCGGCCTGTAGTAGTCTGTTAGGCGGCTCGAAAAGTGACAACAGTTTCATAACAAGGTGCGCAATGAAAAGAAAACTGCGCTGCGTAATGGCACGAAGCAGCCCCGTAGCCTCGACGCGCACCTCCGCTCCAAGGCCTCGTGTGTTTTCCACCTCGGTCAGTAATGTGGATATGTCGTGAAAACTCTTCCCCACAACTTTGACCGTTGCCAAGTGGCCAGTCCATCTCTGGTTCAAGAGACGTTTCAGGGTCTCGCCTTTGTACAGAATAGCCACGGTTGGCTTCCTGATGAAGTTGTACAGCATGTTGCATACTCCAAAATAATCATCGACAGCTGCTTCACTGGACATGGCATGAATCACAACCAGATGAAGTTGGTGATTAAAGCAGTGAATATATGGTATGTTACGATCCAGCTTGTTTTGGAGCAATTTCTGCACACCACCATGCCTGCCAGACATGAGTGATGCGCCATCATAAACTTGACTCAGGATTTTGTCCGTGCTGAGTCCGGCGCTGGTGAGCTCATCAATGATGACACCTGTCAGAGCCTCTGCATCACTTTTCTCAGATGTGGTATTACCAAGAGGCGCTCACACAGACCATAGTTTTTGTCAACAAAACGCACAACTACAGATATGTTTTCTTGGCTTAAAGGATCCCGTGTGCCATCCACTTTAATTAAATACCAGCTATCGCCGACATGTCTCACTATCTCCTCTGTCACGAGTTTGCTCATCATTTCGAGAATCTCGTTTTGTATCTGTGGGCTGGTATAGCGTGCATTCTGTGGGATTGTTTTTGTAATCCGTGTCAGTTCAGGATCTTTGCGCATGGTGTACTCAAAGAGAGACAAAAACAGCCCCATTGAGCTATTATCATCTAGCACACTGGCAAAACCAGCATTATCTCCACGTAACGGCAATTGATTCACCACTAAAAACTCCAGCATATAAATTACAGCTGACATGTAGTATCTGTTGCGAGCCAGTTGCTCTAAATTTAAGAGTGGAAATCTATTTTCCTGTCTCTCTACGTCAGGGGTGTCAAACTCATTTTAGCTCAGGGGCCACATGGAGGAAAATCTATTCCCAAGTGGGCCGGACCGGTAAAATCATGGTATATATAACTTAAAAACAACAACTTCAGATTGTTTTCTTTGTTTTAATACTATCAACATAAAACATAAAGCTGGAGCCTGAGGACAGTGTGTCCAAAATAGTACAAGCACAACATCACTATTAATCATAAAACACCTGAAGTTTATTTGAAAATTCTAAAGAAAAAGAACACACAAACACACAATGCCTCAGTGATTCACATAACTGTTTCACAGATCACAGAACTGTATGAGGGTGTCATTTCTCAGGCAGAAATGTAGATACAAATAATGAAATCCTGTTCCCCAAACAAGTGCAAGAACCACAGAGTCAAGAATAGGTTAAATATACAAATAAAATAAAATCAATTAAAAACAATAGCACATCAACATAAAAACATATAAACATAAAGCTGGAGCCTGAGGACAGTGTGTCCAAAAGCACAACATCACTATTAATCATAAAACACCTCAAGTTATTTGAAATTCTGAGGACAAACAACACACAAACACACAATGCCTCAGTGATTCACAGAAGTATATCACAGATCACAGAACTATATCAGGGTGTCTCATGCAGCACTTTAAGTGGGGTTGCATAGTTTATTTGACTCCTGATACCTGGCATCTTTTAGCTTTCACCAGCGCATCAATATCAGGCGTCACATCCTGAGTGGCAGCCAACTTCAGGATGTGATTCAAGTGCTTGTGCGTGAGCCTTGAGCGCAGCTTTGTTTTATTTATGCTCATTACAGAGAACTTGCTCACAAAGATATGTGGTTCCAAACATGCACAACAGTTTTGCAGCGAGGGCTGTCAAGTTGGGGTAACCTGGCAAGAGATTCTGATAAAATGTGTCCAAGCCAGCTGCGGCAAATTTGCCCTTCAAATCCGAGTCACACTGCAAGTCTATTATTTCAAGTTGGATGCTGACGGGCAGATCAGAGGGATTCACGGTGAATGGCGAACAAAAAACGTTGAAGTCTTTCTCCAGTTCACCAAAAATCTGAAAGCGTTGCTCAAACTCCCTTAACAGTCCCGTTATTTTATCTTTGAACCGCTTCATGTCTGCCACATGTTGGGTCGCGCACACATTTTTCAGACAGGGGAAGTGAGCTGCATCACCACCGGCGAGTTGCGTCTCCCACAATGACAGCTTCAACTTGAAAGAACGTATGCTGTCATAATACTGCGTGGCAACTTTGTTGCGCCATTGCAGCTGTTTTTTCAAGTTATTCAGGTGCTCTGTAACATCCACCATAAATGCAAGGTCCTGCATCCATTCTGCGGAATTAAATTCTAACACTGGTTTGCCCTTTTCTTCCATGAACTGTTCAATTTCTTCTCGTAAATCAAAGAAACGCCTCAGCACAGCACCTCGGCTTAACCATCTTACCTCAGTGTGGTATGGCAGGCCATAGATGTGGTCTTTCTCTCTGAGAAGGCTGTCAAACTGACGGTGATTCAGGCTTCTGGATCGGATGAAATTAACAGTTTGGATGACCACCTTCATGACGTTATCCATCTTTAATGACTTGCAACACAAAGCCTCCTGGTGCAAAATACAGTGAAAAGTCCAAAAATCACGTCCTCCATTTGCAGATTGCACTTTCTCTCTGAAAACGCCTGCTTTTTTCCCGATAATTGAGGGCGCACCATCTGTAGCCAGGCTGACAGCGCGGGACCAGTCCACTCCGACCCTGTCCAGCGCGCCGACGAGTGCAGTGAAAATATCAGCTGCTGTCGTTGTATCTGTCATCGGCACCAACTCCACGAACTCCTCGGTGACGGTCAATGTGTCATCAACTCCGCGGATGAAAATGGCCAGTTGTGCAACATCTGTAATGTCCGTGCTTTCATCAATTGCAACCGAAAACGCAATAAATGACTTTACTTTTTGCTTCAACTGGCTGTCCAAATCCACTGAAAGATCGGAAATCCTGTCTGCAACTGTGTTTCTTGTCAGGCTGATATTTGCAAAAGCCTGGTGCTTTTCAGGGCACACAATCTCTGCTGCCTTCATCATGCATGTTTTTACAAATTCACCCTCACTAAATGGTTTTGAAGCCACTGCGATTTCATTAGCAATGAGGTAGCTAGCTTTCACTGCAGCGTCACTGATGTCTCGGCTGTGAGTAAACACAGACTGCTGTTTCTTCAGACCCACCAACAGTTCTTTCACCTTCTCTCTTCTCCGCTGTCCTTGAAAGTTGTCATATTTGTCGGCATGAAGACTCACATAGTGGCGACGAAGGTTATATTCTTTCAGCACTGCAACATGCTGTGAACACACCAAACATACAGCTTTCCCATTCAATTCCGTGAATAAATAGAAGGATGACAATTTTTCTTGGAACACTCTGCACTCTGCGTCCACTTTTCTCTTTTTTGACAGAGACATATTGGGGCAATGAGGGTGCCAAAGCACATAATGTTAAAAGTAGAAGCCGTAATAAATATCGCGGGCAAAACAAAGTAGCTCATCCGGACTGGCTGCACTTGCTTGACCTATTTGCTCTGCCCCGGTATAAACAGTTTGCTTGCTTAACACAATTGCTATTGCGCCATCCAGTGGACACAATTGGAACAGCAGTTTATTTTATTGAAAAATTGCAGCTCATTTTTATACTTTACAAAATCATCTCGCGGGCCGGATTAAACCCGTTTGCGGGCCTGATCCGGCCCGCGGGCCGGACGTTTGACACCCCTGCTCTACATTTTTCTGAATCTCTCCACATTGCTTCACAGGCTAAATGTTATTTTGAAGCTGCATGCTTATTTAAGCCCTTGCCTGAAATCTCTTTTCCTGTCTCTCTACGTTTTTCTGAATCTCTCCACATTGCTTCACAGGCTAAATGTTCTTTTGAAGCTGCATGCTTATTTAAGCCCTTGCCTGTTCCAATTGCATGCTTCCAATCATTAAATCCCTTAATGGAGAAGTTCGCGTCCGATGATACAGATTTGAATTTCCTGCACGCATAACAAAATGCGGAGTCCTTTTCCACCAAGTACTCAAGCCAGTCCCTGTTCAAATACCAGCTAGAGGAAAATGATCGTTTTTTTTAACCAAACATTTTGACTGAATATTTCCTCAACACAACCTGTTTGGGTTTGTCCATGCCGAGGTCACTCATACCCACTGATTCAACAGGCAGTTGTGGCCCAAATGCTGCCCCGGACTCCACGGAGCTACTAGCATCAGGCTCAGACTGTCGTCCAGGGTCTCCTTCTCCAACTACAACATCAGGAGGCGTCGGTGTCGTATCCAATTTGGCAGAGGAGACTGTTGGTGGGCTTTTCAACCACTTACGGATATATATGACAAACTGAAGCGAGTAAGCCGGCGAAAACTCATCCAGCTTTCAAAAATGCGCGGTAACTGTTGAGCGGCTACACTGACGTAGGATACGTCACGTACGTAGCCTAACTTTCTTTTTATTAAGGCCGTGATAGGCTGTTGCAGTGTAGATTCCCATCAATCAAACAAAATCACACCATTGTTTCTTTATATTTTTAATGTTTTAATGATAAAGAATGCAACATTAATGCAACACAAAATTAGCAACTATTATAATATATATAGATATTTTTTTTTTGACATTTACATTTACATTTACGTCATTTAGCAGACGCTCTTATCCAGAGCGACTTACAAAATTGGTGCATTCACCTTACAGCCAGTGGGATAACCACTTTACAACACATTTTTTATTTTTTATTTTTTTTGTGGGGTGAGGTAAGGGGGGGTAGAAGGATTACTTTATCCTATCCCAGGTATTCCTTAAAGAGGTGGGGTTTCAAGTGTCTCCGGAAGGTGGTGAGTGACTCCGCCGTCCTGGCGTCGTGAGGGAGCTTGTTCCACCATTGGGGTGCCAGAGCAGCGGACAGTTTTGACTGGGCTGAGCGGGAACTATGCTTCCGCAGAGGTAGGGGAGCCAGCAGGCCAGAGGTGGATGAACGCAATGCCCTCGTTTGGGTGTAGGGACTGATCAGAGCCTGAAGGTACAGAGTTGCCGTTCCCCTCACAGCTCTGTAGGCAAGCACCATGGTCTTGTAGCAGATGCGAGCTTCAACTGGAAGCCAGTGGAGTGTGCGGAGGAGCGGGGTGACGTGAGAGAACTTGGGAAGGTTGAACACCAGATGGGCTGCAGCATTCTGGATGAGTTGTAGGGGTTTAATGGCACAGGCAGGGAGCCCAGCCAACAGCGAGTTGCAGTAATCCAGACGAGAGATGACAAGTGCCTGGATTAGGACCTGTGCCGCTTCCTGTTTAAGGCAGGGTCGTACTCTCCGAATGTAGTAGAGCATGAACCTACAGGATCTGGTCACCGCCTTGATGTTAGCGGAGAACGACAGGGTGTTGTCTTGGTCACGCCAAGGCTTTTTGCACTCTGGGAGGAGGACACAACGGAGTTGTCAACCGTGATGGCGAGATCATGGAACAGGCAGTCCTTGCCCGGGAGGTTCAGCTTGAGGTGGTGATCCGTCATCCACACTGATATGTCTGCCAGACATGCAGAGATGCGATTCGCAACCTGGTTATCAGAAGGGGGAAAGGAGAAGATTAGTTTTGTGTCGTCTGCGTAGCAATGATAGGAGAGGCCATGTGAGGATATGACAGAGCCAAGTGACTTGGTGTATAGCGAGAATAGAAGAGGGCCTAGAACTGAGCCCTGGGGGACACCAGTGGTGAGAGCACGTGGTGCGGAGACAGATTCTCACCACGCCACTTGGTAGGAGCGACCTGTCAGGTAGGACGCAATCCAAGAGTGAGCCGCGCCGGAGATTTCCAACTCGGAGAGGGTGGAGAGGAGGATCTGATGGTTCACAGTATCAAAGGCAGCAGACAGGTCTAGAAGGACAAGAGCAGAGGAGAGAGAGTTAGCTTTGGCAGTGCGGAGAGCCTCCGTGACACAGAGAAGAGCAGTCTCAGTTGAATGACCAGTCTTGAAACCTGACTGGTTTGGATCAAGAAGGTCATTCTGAGAGAGATAGCAAGAGAGTTGGCTAAAGACGGCACGCTCAAGAGTTTTGGAGAGAAAAGAAAGAAGGGATACTGGTCTGTAGTTGTTGACATCGGAGGGATCGAGTGTTGGTTTTTTGAGAAGGGGTGCAACTCTCGCTCTCTTGAAGACGGAAGGGACATAGCCAGCGGTCAAGGATGAGTTGATGAGCGAGGTGAGGTAAGGGAGAAGGTCTCCGGAAATGGTCTGGAGAAGAGAGGAGGGGATAGGGTCAAGCGGGCAGGTTGTTGGGCGGCCGGACGTCACAAGTCGCAAGATTTCATCTGGAGAGAGAGGGGAGAAAGAAGTCAAAGCATAGGGTAGGGCAGTGTGAGCAGGACCAGCAGTGTCATTTGACTTAACAAACGAGGATCGGATGTCGTCAACCTTCTTTTCAAAATGGTTGACGAAGTCATCCACAGAGAGGGGGGGGGGGGGGGGGGGGGATTCAGCAGGGAGGAGAATGTGGCAAAGAGCTTCCTAGGGTTAGAGGCAGATGCTTGGAATTTAGAGTGGTAGAAAGTGGCCTTAGCAGCAGAAACAGATGAAGAAAATGTAGAGAGGAGGGAGTGAAAAGATGCCAGGTCCGCAGGGAGTCTAGTTTTCCTCCATTTCCGCTCAGCTGCCCGGAGCTCTGTTCTGTGAGCTCGCAATGAGTCATCAAGCCACGGAGCTGGAGGGGAGGACCAAGCCGGCCGGGAGGATAGGGGACATAGAGAGTCAAAGGATGCAGAAAGGGAGGAGAGGAGGGTTGAGGAGGCAGAATCAGGAGATTGGAGGGAGAAGGATTGAGCAGAGGGAAGAGATGATAGGATGGAGGAGGAGAGAGTAGCGGAAGAGAGAGAGCGAAGGATGCGACGGCGCATTACCATCTGAGTAGGGGCAGAGTGAGTAGTGTTGGAGGAGAGCGAGAGAGAAAAGGATACAATTTAGTGGTCGGAGACATGGAGGGGAGTTGCAGTGAGATTAGTAGAAGAACAGCATCTAGTAAAGATGAGGTCAAGCGTATTGCCTGCCTTGTGAGTAGGGGGGGACGGTGAGAGGGTGAGGTCAAAAGAGGAGAGGAGTGGAAAGAAGGAGGCAGAGAGAAATGCGTCAAAGGTTGACGTAGGGAGGTTAAAGTCACCCAGAACTGTGAGGGGTGAGCCATCCTCAGGAAAGGAACTTATCAAGGCGTCAAGCTCATTGATGAACTCTCCAAGGGAACCTGGAAGGCGATAAATGATAAGGATGTTAAGCTTGAATGGGCTAGTGACTGTGACAGCATGGAATTCAAATGAGGAGATAGACAGATGGGTCAGGGGAAAAAGAGAGAATGTCCACTTGGCATAGATGAGGATTCCTGTGCCACCACCCCGCTGACCAGATGCTCTCGGGGTATGCAAGAACACATGGTCAGACGAGGAGAGAGCAGTAGGAGTAGCAGTGTTTTCAGTGGTAATCCATGTTTCCGTCAGCGCCAAGAAGTCGAGGGACTGGAGGGTAGCATAGGCTGAGATGAACTCTGCCTTGTTGGCCGCAGAACGGCAGTTCCAGATGCTGCCGGAGACCTGGAACTCCACGTGGGTCGTGCGCGCAGGGACCACCAGGTTAGAGTGGCAGCAGCCACGCGGTGTGAGGCGTTTGTATAGCCTGTGCAGAGAGGAGAGAACAGGGATAGACAGACGCATAGTTGACAGGCTACAGAAAATGGCTACAATAATGCAAAGGAGATCGGAATGAAATGAACTAAACATCTGGGAAAGCGAGAGAGCGGGGCCTCCTTCACTTACGTTTCACTGAAATATAACTCTCCCAACTTCCACCTCAGAAAGTTCCACCTCACTTTTTAAGAGATCTGTGTCTCAAGTGGGGGGTGCCAAGCATTTTTGGGGGCGGGCCCGGCCCCCTATGGCCCGCCCATAGCGACGGGTGTGGTCCTCTTAAGCACGTTATTTCAATATTTCCTAGCTCTGAATTGACGCAGGTTACACTTTTGCAAAGCTACTCGGTTAAAAATAAGAGCATGAATGACAATAAAGGTATGACTTGAATTATATGCATAATGATGTAGAAACAATATCGCTCAGCGTGGGAACTTTTGGTGGGGGGGAAGTAGCCTTTATAAGTCTCCATGGCGGGTAAAGACCATCACTTCGTTGTCTTGTTGGGAATAGTAATAATTCATGACAGTACGCATTGTAATAGTCTAACAGTTGTTTTTCATTTTATTTCTCACATTAAACAGACATTTGAGAAGGATTTGAGAAGCGAATTGCTTGCAGTTGTACTTATTACGCACAGACACACTAAAGCTGTACAGTGTAGTTAGAAAAGTCAGTTTACATTATTTGCATATGTGTTCCCTTTTATTTACAAATCGAAAAATGTAACATTTGAAATGAATGTGGCAGAACAGTTAAGCCAAGAGTTCCTGTGGGAGTCTTCTCCTTCAGTCTTTTTGCCTCCTATGCCTCGTTTCCCATTAGATGGGATTTTCCCAATGCCAACTTCACCTGAGACAGCCACTATCCAGTGTCATGTGTTGCTGAATTACAGATCTCTCTATCCCAATGTCGCTGCTGTCCATGGTGCTGAAATATCCAATCTCGGCTATTTGCATACATAGGACCATCCACACTTGACACCACACACGCAAGTTAATGCTTTTTCTCTCACACACTTTTGAACATTGCACAACCTGCAACAAGACACTGAAACAACACTTAATTTCAAGTTTGTTTCTTTCTGAATAAAGATGAAATCAATGTGTGGAAGGAGATTGGACAATGTATAGGCATTCCCTATAGCTTTTTTTGACTGGAGCATGATCAGATTGCTTTGTTTGAGCCAGAATGGAAATTTGGTCTGAGAAACGACGCCCATTATAGCATGACTATTTCAGACAGAATTAACTTTATGTTATGTGTAAAAATATAAATAAGGCAATGTTTATATGACCCCCTTTCAAACAGTCACTTATTTATCACTTTCTTGCAGATATACAGTGCATTCAGAAAGTATTCATACCCCTTAACTTATTCCACATGTTGTTTTCTTACAGCCTGAATTCAAAATGGATTCAATTATAATATTTTCTCTCACGCAGCTACACACAATACCCCATAATGACAAAGTGAAAACACGCTTTTGAAATTTTTGCAAATGTATTGGAAATTACATACAGAAATATCTCATTTACATAAGTATTCCCACCCCTGAGTCGATTAAAGCTGTGTCTTTCTGGGTAAATCTCCAAGAGCTTTGCACAACTGGATTGTAAAATATATGCAATATACATTATATAGACAGCCATTTTTTTTTGCCATAGGTTTTCAAGCCGAATTAAGTCAAAACTGTAACTAAGCCACTCAGAAACATTCAATGTCGTCTTGGTAAGCAACTCCAGTGAATATTTGGCCTTGTGTTTTAGGTTATTGTCCTGCTGAAGAGGGAATTTGTCTCCCAGTGTCTGTTGGAAAGCAGACTGAACCAGGTTTTCCTCTAGGAATCTGCCTGTACTTAGCTCTATGCCGTTTATTTTTATCCTAAAAAAGTATCTAGTCCTTGCCAATGACATGCATACCCATAACATGATGGAGCCACCACCATGCTTGGAAATATGAAGAGTGGTACTCAGTGATGTGTTGTGTTGGATTTGCCCAAAACATTACGCTTTGTATTCAGGGCATAAAGTTCATTTCTTTGCCACATTATTTGCAGTTTTACTTTAGTGCCTGATTGCAAATACAATGCATGCACAGGTTTCCTTCTTTTACATTTACATTTTAGTCATTTAGCAGACGCTCTTATCCAGAGCGACTTACAGTTAGTGAGTGCATACTCTGTCAATTAGGTTAGTATTGTGGAGTAACTACAATGTTGATGATTCATCCTCAGTTTTCTCCTATCAAAGCAGCTGTTTTAAAGTCACCATTGGCCTCATGGTGAAATCCCTGAGCGTTTTCCTTCCTCTCTGGCAGCTGAGTTAGGATGGACACCTGTATTTTTGTGGTGACTGGGTGTATTGATACACCATCCAAAGCGTAATTAATACCTTCACCATGCTCAAAGGAATATTCAATGTCTGCTTTTTTTGTACCCATCTACCAAAAGGTGCCCTTCTTTGCGAGGCATTGGAAAACCTCCCTGGTCTTCATGGTTGAATCTATGTTTGAAATTCACTGCTCGACTGAGGGACCTGATAGATAATTGCATGTGTGGGGTACAGAGATTATGTAGTCGTTCAAAAATCACTATTATTGCACACATAGTGAGTCCATCTAACTGATTATGTGACTTGTTAAGCACATTTTTACTCCTGAGCTTATTTAGGCTTGCCATAACAAAGGGGTTGAAAACTAATTGATTAGATTACTAGATACTAGAATCTGTCAATATGTTTTTGGAAGTGGCTCTGCATTTCTTGCATACATATCATATTTATTTAAGGATTATGACGACTTTCTAAAAGGACAAAGCTGTTTCTGTGTGTTCCCTTGTCTCCACTGTCACTCACCACATCCCTCGATGCGTGCAAACAGAGCATCTATATTAGGGATGGGCAACTCCAGTCCTCGGGACCTGATTGGTGTTACACTTTTTCCCCAGCCCCAGCTAACACGTTTGACTCTAATAATCAAGTACTCATGGGTTTCAGTTTAGAATGCAATACGTTTAATAATCTGTGTTTGCTAGGGATAGGGAAAAAGTGTGACACCCCTCCGACCCCCAAGGACTGGAATTGTCCATCCCTGATCTATATGGTAGGACCAGTACCAGACCTGAATGAATGTGTCTGTTTTGAATATTCACGGAGACAGAATGATGTGGTTGATAGCAGAGACGTCATGCCCAAAGGGGGCACAGTGTCACTTGCCCCCTCAGATTTGTGATGTTTAAATTTGTCTTGTTATATTTTCTCTGTCATACTACTAACCATGAAGATGGCTTTAGCTAGCCCAGATAGGATCCCAATCTCCCAACCTAATAACTACACTGAACAAAAATATAAACGCAACATGTAAAGTGTTGGTCCCATGTTTCATGAGCTGAAATAAAAATCCCAGAAATGTTCCATTCGCACAAAAAGCTTATTTCTCTCAAATTGTGTACACAAATTTGTTTACATCCCTGTAAGCGAGCATTTCTCCTTTGCCAAGATAATCCATCCACCTGACAAATATGGCATATCAAGAAGCTGATTAAACAGCATGATAATTACACAGGTGCACCTTGTGCTGAGGACAATAAAATGCCACTCTAAAATGTGCAGTTTTGTCACACAACACAATGCACAGATGTTTCAAGTTTTGAGGCAGCGTGCAATTGGCTTACGGACTGCAGGAATGTCCACCAGAGCTGTTAACAGATACGTTTATGTTAATTTCTCAACCATAAGCCAAGGTGGCTTTAGAGAATTTGGCAGTACTTCTAACTGGCCTCACGACTTCAGACCACTTGTAAAGCAGCGTATGGGCGAGCTGTTGGCTGATGTCAACGTTGTGAATGCTCCATGGTGGCAGTGGGGTTATGGTATGGGCAGGCATTAGCTACGGACAATGAACACAATTGCATTTTATTGATGACAATTTGAATGCACAGAGATACCGTGGGATAGTGTACGTGCACAAAGTGAGTTTGTAACATGTATATCATTCTTACTTGTTGTTCTTTATATTTACTACCATTGCCTATTGTAAGTTGCCTCTCTGTGTTTTACTGTGTTGTGTAATACTCCGCAGGTAGCATTATGCCATTAATACAGCCCTTCCTTTGTTAATAGCGTTGTTGCTCTACTTGTGCTATCAGTTATTGTGCATATTCATTACCCCTGTTATCTGTCCATTACAGGACCACTATCATTCCACTACCTTTCCATGTCCATTTCATCCGTGTGTGTCAATAAAGTATCCTTGAATGTAACTCTGAGGTTGCCTTATTCCCCTCTTACCGGGGGAGGTGAAAGCGCAACCTGGTCTCAGAACATTTCGTATTATTCTGTATGTACAAAGCTGTGATCAAGGCAAAGGGTGGCTACTTTGAAGAATCTCAAATCTGAAATATATTTTGATATGTGTAACACGTTTTTTTTGGTTACTACATGATGCCATATGTGTTATTTAATAGTTTTGATGTCTTCACTATTATTCTACAATGTAGAAAATACACAAGACACAGAGGAGGAGAAACTATCCAACACCCTGGGAGAGAGAACGAGTGACCTCAGTCGAACTCACAGCCAGAAAGATGGGTTAGATACAGGAGAGGAGGAGGTTACCCCGGATGCCATCACCCCTGCTCCTGTGAACAAGGAATGAGAGGGGAAGCCTTCTAATCAGGCCAACGGGCAGGCGGAGTGAGAGGTCACAGTGATAGTGATTCACACCCAGAGAGAGACAGACAACCCATACAACCTCTTGGCTGAGATTAACCACACAGAGGTAGAGGCAGAGGGCCTTCAGGGCAAGCCAGTCAGCCTGCCTGCTCTGATCCTCAAGTCAATTGTTTATAAATTCATATTCATTAAAGATTTTTAGTCAAGACTTGAAAAGTGCCATTTATTTCAAATGATAATTATTCAGTGTCTGCAACCCTCAAGAACCAGGGTGAGTCTGGGTCCCCCTTTAACTGGGCAAACACAACTTGCATATCGTCATAGACTAGGCCGAAACGTTAATCTTTTAACCTTGTTTAAATAAAACAATGCATTTTTAATAGTGAGCAAGAGTTTTCTATGATGATTAAAGTTTTTTTGTCGCGCCCTCCACTTTTTTGTCAAATAATACATCTAAAAAAAAATGTAATAAGTTAATTATTGAAAGCATTAAAATTGGGATTGGGATGTTTCCCACTTATTTATACAACCTATTCCACAAAGTTTAGAGAAATGTTCTGAAATTAATTAAGAATTAAACAGAAGAAAATCAGAATTGAAGGCAACTATAATGCAAAGAATTTAATGGTCTATGGTTCAATCCTGTTTCTGGTCTAATGAATAATTAATATTGTTCCTCCTCTTCCTTGTGGCAAGCGCAGCAGCACACTGCCCTCCAAAGCCTGCAAAAAAAACGCTGGACTGCCCCTTTCCTCGCCCTGCATGGAACATCCAGGGTCACGTCCTTGGTGACGTGTGGGGTGACGTCCAGGGTGACCACAGCAACATCCTCTGGAAAGGGACAAAAGCGGGACAGAATGTAAATAAATGCAAACCGTAGGTTCTAAACACTGGCCAGTTGAATGGGATCTTTTATTTCAGCTCATGAAACATGGGACCAACACTTTACATGTTATCATGATGAACGGCACCTGTCAGAGTGCTTTCTATAAGTCTTACTCACCTGCTTGAATGTCAGATGGCAGAGTGGCGTAGACGGCCACCATGAGAGGCTTTTCTTCAGGTGTGACGTCCACAACCTCCAAGAGTGAAGAAGCAGGGTATGCATCTGTGTTAGGGGTGAGGTCCACAAGCTCCAGGTGGGAAGAAGCAGGATCTGCCTCTGTGTTTGGGGTGATGTCCACAACCTCTAGGTGGGAAGAAGCCGGGTCTGCATCTGTGTTAGGGGTGATGTCCACAAACTCCAGGTGGGAAGAAGCAGGATCTGCCTCTGTGTATGGGGTGATGTCCACAAGCTCCAGGTGGGAAGAAGCCGGGTCTGCCTCTGTGTTAGGGGTGATGTCCACAACCTCCAGGTGGGCAGATGCTGGGTCTGCCTCTGTGTTAGTGATGATGTCCACAACCTCCAGGTGGGAAGAAGCTGGCTCTGCCTCTGTATTAGGGTTGATGTCCACAACCTTCAGGTGGGAAGAAGCCGGGTCTGCCTCTCTGTTAGGGCTGATGTTCACAACCTCCAGGTGGGAAGAAGCCAGGTGTGCCTCTTTGTTAGAATTGATGTCCGCAATCTCTAGGTGGGAAGAAGCCGGGTCTGCCTCTGTGTTTGGGGTGATGTCCACAAGCTCCAGGTGGGAAGAAGCCGGGTCTGTCTCTGTGTTAGGGGTGGTTTCCACAACCTCCTGATAGGAAGAAGCCGGGTCTAACTCTGTGTTAGGGGTGATGACCACAAACTTCAGGTGGGTAGAAGCCATCTCAGCCTCTGTGTTAGGGGTGATGTCCACAAGCTCCTTGTGGGAAGAAGCCAGGTGTGCCTCTTTGTTAGGGGTGATGTCCACAACCTCCAGGTGGGAAGAAGCAAGGTGTGCCTCTTTGTTAGGGGTGATGTCCACAACCTCCAGGTGAGAAGAAGCCGGGTCTGCCTCTGTGTTAGGGGTGATGTCCACAACCTCCAGGTGGGAAGATGCTGGGTCTGCCTCTGAGTTATGGGTGATGTCAACAACCATACGGTGGGAAGAAGCAGGGTCTGACTCTGTGTTAGCGGTGATGTCCACAAACTTCAGGTGGGTAGAAGCCGTCTCAGCCTCTGTGTTAGGGGTGACGTTCACAACCTCCAGGTGGAAAGAAGCCAGGTGTGCCTCTTTGTTAGGGTTGATGTCCGCAATCTCTAGGTGGGAAGAAGCCGGGTCTACCTCTGTGTTTGGGGTGATGTCCACAAGCTCCTGATGGGAAGAAGCCAGGTGTGCCTCTGTGTTAGGGGTGATGTCCTCAACTTCCAGGTGGGAAGATACCGGGTCTGCCTCTGTGCTACAGGTTTTGTCAGCAACCTCCAGGTGGGAAGAAGCCAGGTGTGCCTCTGTGTTAGGGGTGATGTCCAAAACCACTATGTGGGAAGAAGCCGGGTCTTCCTCTCTGCTACGGGTGATGTCAACAACATCTAGGTGGGGAGAAGCTGGGTCAAACTCTGTGTTAGGGGTGAATCCCTCAACCTCCAGGTGGGCAGAAGCCGGGTCTTTCTCTGTGTTAGGGCTGATGTCCACAACCTCCGGGTGGGAAGAAGCTGGGTCTGCCTCTGTGTTATGGGGGATTTCCACAACCTCCAGGTGGGAAGAAGCCTGGTCTGCATCTGTGTTAGGGGTGACAATTAAAATCCTGATTGGCTCTACTACTACAAGGCACCAGGATGTCATGACAAAAGGCATCTGTCAGAGTGCTTTCTATGAGTGCTACTCACCTGCTTGGATATCAGCTGGTAGTGTGGCGGAGAAGGCCACCACTAGGACAGGGGGAACTCGCAGGGTGTCTGCAGTAGGCTGGAAGTAGCTTTTCACCTCGTCCGCCACAAAGGCACAGACAGAGCTCATAAAAAAAGGGGCCTTGAGGTCATCCAGGGAGAAGGACTGGCTGATTCTCCCGAGGATCGACCTCACAGAGTCAAAAGCAGCAGCCCGGGAGAAAGGTGTGTGAGGAGAAGAGGCCTTCAACGTGTTGGAGAGCTTCTCCCCTACGGCCACCACCATACTCACAGCCATCCCGCTTAGGAGGATGGGGTGATCTGAATGGCCTTCCTCTGGCTGAAGCCACAGGGCCAGGAGGATCCTGGGCACCAGCTCCACCACCACCTGGGATGGGCTGAGCAGGTTGCTACAGGGCTTATTGGACAGCTTGTCCAGAATGCTCCTCACAGCTCTCTCCACGATGATGTGGACCTTGGGGTCGCTGAAATCAACAAAAAACAGCAGAGAAAGCTAAACGATGTGCAATGTTCACACAGAGAACACTGCCCTAGTTATTTTCTGCATAGCTCCAGATGTGTAGATGAATGGAGCAAGCTGTATGCAGGGCAGTACATGGAACTCACATGTCAGCGCCAGCTGGAGAGGTGGTGTGCATAGAGCGGCGGAGCTTGCAGACAGCCTTGTGCTCCATGTCAATCATTTTTAGGCAGGTGTTTACTTCCCAGGTCTGCCGTAGGAAACAGGAAGTCCCATTAGTGTAATTTCACAACAGATATATTCTGCTGTACTGACTAGTTGTTGAAAGGCTAGAAAGGAGCTCACTGACTGATAGTCTAAGTCTCTAACTCTCATTCTCTTACCAGCCGAGCGAGTTCGTTCCCCTCCTCCAGGGTTTCCTTTCACACCCTTCAAATAAAACACAAAGCATTTCAACTTTCCTGGCTTCCTATTTACCTGTTGTTTATTTTACCCACACCTCCTGGAGTGCTGCTGGTGACAGAGAATGGCAGTGAAGGTGAGAGCTGACGTGGTACTCACCTCTCCCTAAGGGATTTTTTGCCCTGAGACACCAACCAGTCGCTCATGTGCTCCATGGTGACATGGGGCGAGACCTGGCCTCGACTCTGGAGCAGCAGATAGTGGACCATGAGCTTCTTCTGCAAGATGAGGTAAGGTGTGAGACCGTGCCACTAAAGACCATATAATGTGCTTTCAGAAGGGCCTCTCGCAACATTTCACAACTGCTCATGTCTCACAATTTGCAAGTGATATTAAAAACTCTTATGACCATCTTCTCTAAACTGTCTTGAAATAAAACTCTTGTTTTGGGATTAAATCTATCTCTTTTATTCTGTGGTTACTGTTTTTGTGGGATGAATCTTACCTGTTTATTGTAATATGCTTCCTCCCAGCAGGCCTGCAGAGTCTGAAAATAAAGGCTGCTTCTACAGAATTCCTTTGAAGATAATTAAAATAATTATGCTTTATTAGGTACATTATGCACAGGCATTTACAGTATGCCAAAAGGAATATCTCCTAAGATTACCTTAGTGGGACCATAAGTGAACTCAGGAATGCTCCCAACCCTATCCATGGTCAGAGGGGGACGAAATGCAGCGCTATAAATATACGGGATGCTCTAGAGATAACAGGAATGACTTAAAGTCGCGAATGATCAATGCCTGTGGAGTCGTCCAATATGCTGCGCTGAGAATTGAGTTGTAGGCGATATTTGGATATGTTTGGCGCAATTTACATGTTTACATTCTATTGCCATGGAGAAATTGAGTTTCTAGAACCTGTTTTCTTCTATGTCTTTATTTCGTGAAATATTAATATCTTTATTTTGTCATAATGTGTATATGAGGACGTTGGAGCCCGTTCCGATTCATGACGCGGTTATCCAGATGCATGTTGCATAGACCTACTAATCCAACCTTGGCTTACAAGTTAAATTAAATTAGTATATATGCCTATACAAATCTATTGACCACATCCATTTAAATCAATGATTGTCAATTGAAAATGTGGTAGTTGTGTTATGCTGTTGTGCGTGTCAGGGCTCCTCTTAAGCCCGTTATTCCAATATTTCCTAGAATTGACGCAGGTTACACTTTTGCAAAACTACTAGGTTAAAAATAAGAGCATGAATGACAATAAAGGTATTACTTGAATTATATGTGTAGTAGTGTGATGTTGTTCCCCTAGATTATGCACCAAATTGCACACAAGGACAGTTCAAGTAGGCCAGGTCAAGAGGGGATGTTAATAAGTTAATAATAATAATAATTCAATGTGGTTTCTTTCTTTAATTACAGCTGCATAGCTAATGTTATTTTTTGGTGTACAAACATTTTTATGTATCTATATTGCAAATACACCTAATTGTAAAAGTTTTGTATATTTTGGTTTGGTCCATCGCGGGTTATCTGTATTTATGTACCCTCTTATTGTTCTCTTTTTCCTGACCTTCAACTAGCAAGGTATGTTGTCCTTGGTACCGTAATTTGTCAATATAAAACTGTGGTAAAGTTACACAAAGTGCTGTTACGCAACTACAGGTTTTGTTACAATGTGGACAATATAAAGATGTATGTTAACAACTTTCACCGAGCTCGCTAATTAGGGTACCTATTGTAACTCGGGAGTATTTGGGGCAGTGTTTGAGTGAGTTTCTATGTGCTCACGCAGGTGCCCGAGAGCTGTGGCTGCACCAAGGGCTAACCTATTGTGTGTTGTCTCGTGGTGTGCAGGTATGTCATTTATTTTGTCAGAATTATGTTGTATATCATTTTACTTGTATTGTATAGTGTGTTGTTAGGCACTGAATGTGTGCATGCAGCACCTGTTCTCTTTTGCCTGACCTTCAACTAGCAAGGTGCCCGAGAGCTGTGGCTGCACCAAGAGCTAACATATTGTGTGTTGTCTCTTCGTGTGCAGGTCGAATAAAAATTATCCAACCATCAGAATTCCAGTTGTGGCAGTGTCCTAATTACGTGACCTGCCGACTGGTCAGCTCAAGCCGACCGCCGGAGCTGTGCATGTGGATGAGGTGCACGACCTGCGCATGTGAATTTGTTGATGGTTTACTGTAAGTGAATATATACTGTAAACAGTGAAAGTGAATGTAGCATATTCATTAGATACAGGTATTCGTGCTTATTTGTATGTTTTGGATGAATTTGTTTATTGCATTAATTTTTGGGGGTATTTGAATGCACTAAATTACATTGTATTTTAGTGCTCTGTTGAGCCATGGAAGATTCTCAAATCCATAAGACGTGTTATGCTGGGGATTTTAGTGTGGGTAGAGGGAGGGGTGTCCTTCCATTTACACCAATTGTACAGTCAGCTCCTGGGAATAGAGCGTTTGCTAGACCTGAGTTTGCAAGCACTGGGAGGGGTAGGCTGTTTGTTCCACCTGACCAGGGTATCCCACCTCTGTCTTTTGATGTACAATCATCCACAGTACTCGGTGATAATGGGACGCCTCCGAGTCAGCTTAGTGACCTTATTAAGCAGATTGGTTCAGAGATAGGAGAATCTATCAGAGCGAGTTTACTGCAGCCTGGGGTTTCAAGTCTTTCTCCTGCCCGGCCCCCTCACCAACCCCAGCAGTTTCCCCTGCCTGAGCAGTGTGGGTCAACCTTTATTGATGCGTCCAAGCTGAATCTGGTTGTGAAGTCAGATGTTAGTGCTCCACCTCTTTTTAGGGGTGATGGCTCAGATAAGTACTCTGTCCTGGAGTGGGAGGAGTTAATGGAAGTCTACCTAGAGAAGAGGGGTTACACTGGGTCTGGGAATGTTGGGGAGGTGATGTCTAGGCTCATGGGGAGGGCACGGGATGTGACCAAAGTCTGGAAGCGTAACAACCTTGTTGTCACAGATGTTAAGGCGGTGTTCAGTGTTTTCAAGCAACACTTTGGGGATACTGTCTGCTCAGGTATGCCATTAGCTGATTTCTATTCAATCAAACCATATGCTAATGAGGGTCCAATAGATTTCTGGATTAGGCTTAACAAAGCTGCAGAGGCAGCCGAACAGTACCTTGTGAGTGAGGGCAGGACCTTACCCAATCAGTGCTCAGAGTTGGCAGTCATGTTTGTACGCAACTGTCCTGATAAAGAGTTGGTCCAAGTGTTCAAGAGCAAACCCATTCGTGACTGGACAGCCAGTGAGGTACAGGATCGGTTGGATGAACTGTTAAGGGAACGTAAAGCATGTAGAACACAACTTTCACAGCAGGTTGCTGCTGTTTTTGACTGCCCTCAGGAGGGAGTGGGTCCTGTGAAAAGACCTAATGTGTCATATTTTTCTCAATGTGGCCGTGAACCAGACCAGGCACCATCTGTATCTGAGGGTGGGACATTAAATAAAGTTTTGACTTTGTTAGAGAAGGCTCTGGTCAGCAATACTCAGCAATACTCAGTCTGTGAGTGGCGCAGTGGTCTAAGGCACTGCATCGCAGTGCTAGCTGTGCCACTAGAGATCCTGGTTCGAATCCAGGCTCTGTCGTAGCCGACCGGGAGACCCATGGGGCGGCGCACAATTGGACCAGCGTCGCCTAGGGTAGTGGAGGGAATGGCCGGCTCAGTTCGTAGAGCATGGTGTTTGCAACGCCAGGGTTGTGGGTTCGATTCCCACGGGGGGTATGAAAAAATAAAATAACGTATGCACTAACTGTAAGTCGCTCTGGATAAGAGCGTCTGCTAAATGACTTAAACATGTTAAATGTAGAGGGCCCCGTAAACAGTTCCACAAACGTCAGCATGAGTGTGCTGTCTGTGGAAGCACTAATCACTGGACCAAAGCTCACTGTCAGATGCACCAGCTGTGCGTCAAGTGCTTTTCTCCGGGCCACATGAGCTTTGACTGTAGTGAGGCTGGGCAGCGACAGAACCCTGGATGTGGACAGACTGGCAGGTCTCAGGAAAACTAGAAAGCCTCCGTTCTGAGGAGGGCAATGTGGGGCATTCTTATTTTTCCTCCACTGATGATGATATCCAATCTGTTTATTCTTACTTTTGTGAGTCAGTACCCAAGAACAACACAGTCATTTTTCAGAACACAATGAGAATTACTCAGAATGACAGTTTGTTTTACACCACTGTGCTAGTACAGGATAAAGTTGAGCTGAAGGGGATGTTAGATAGTGGGTCCATGGCTACTACTCTGCGCGCAGATATTGTACCTCGGTTGAGGGAGGCAGGAGTGGTAGAGGGGAACTTTCTAGCTCCTTCAGACATCATCCTGGTGGGTTGTGGTGGGAACAAACTAGCCCAGTGGGCATGTGTGACTTAAAAATTCAACTTTATGGCTTCTGTTATGTAGTCCCAGTGCTTATTGTTGATGGGCAGGTTGATGAACTCATTGTGGGCACTAATGTGTTGAAGTCTCTGATTAGACAGTTCAAATCAAATGACAGCTACTGGCGGGTGGCGGGTACACCAGGTTCCTCTAGCCAGTGTGATGTCAAATCTGGAGAGATGGAGAGGAGACTCCATCCCAGATAAAGTGGGCACCATTAAGTTGAAGAGAGCAGTAACGCTCCAACCCATGAGTGAGCATCTGGTGTGGGGCCGCCTACCCCCAAAGACAAAACTCTCTGTGGGCAGTACTGTTGTTGTCGAGCCCAGCACGTCTCGTTGTGTGAATCGACACATACTAGTGGGGAGAGTAGTTACGCCTCTGTGGGGGGATGGATGGCTCCCTGTGAAGATTGTGAATCCAACAACATCGCCAGTTACCCTGAGACGAAATGCTAAAGTGGCGGATGTGTACCCTTGCATTGCATTGGAGTATTTTAATGATGTCAAGCAGCAAGCAGCTCATCAGAATGTGGCAAAGGCTCAATGTGACAGATCACATGGCAGTCTGACAGCTAAGAGTTCAGTTGGTGGCAGTGTAGATAATGGCAACAGTACACTGAGGAATCTGTTGAGGAGTGTCCAGTTTCACAGTTCTGGAAAGATAAACTTGTCAACTTAATTGGGAAGTATGACACAGTGTTCTCTAGACATTGCCTAGATTGTGGCGAGGCAAAGGAGTTCTGCCTTCGCATACGGCTGACTGATGAACGCCCATTTCGATGACCTTATCGTAGGCTGTCTCCAGCTCATTACCAAAAACTCAGGGAAACACTGGATGATATGGAGGAAAAGGAAATCGTCAGAAAATCCAGCAGCGAGTATGCCTCACCATTGGTGCTGGTATGGAAAAAGAATGGGGACTTGCGCCTATGTACTGACTTCAGGTGGTTAAATGCCCGCACAGTAAAGGATGCTCATCCCCTGCCTCATCAGGCTGATGTACTGGCCGCGCTGGGAGGTAATGCCTTCTTCAGCACAATGGATTTGACGTCAGGGTATTACAACGTGCCACTGCATGAAGAGGACAAGAAATACACTGCCTTTTCCTCCCCTTTAGGTCTGCACGAGTACAATCGGTTACCTCAGGGCCTCTGCAACAGCCCGGCTACTTTTATGAGAATGATGCTGACCATCTTTGGTGACCAAAACATTCTAAGTCTCCTTTGTTACTTGGATGATCTGATGGTTTTTGCTAAGACGGAGGAAGAGAGTCTGCAGAGACTTGAGATGGTTTTTTTGTGCAGGAGCACAACCTTAAACTGTCTCCGTCTTAAGTGCAAGTTTCTGAGGAGGTCTGTAAAGTTTTTGGGCCACATCATTTCTCAGGAGGGTGTAGCCACTGACCCTGCTAAAGTTCAAACCATTTTGAATGTGACTAAGAGTGAGATAATGGAAGCTGATGGTGTCACACCGTCTCCTATCAAAATAGGTTATTTCCTTGGTATGGTAGTATACTATCAGCACTACATTGAGAATTGTTCCATGGTTGCTAGGCCATTGTTTCAGCTAACTACAGGTCAGAAGAAGCCTAGGAGAGGCAAGGGTAGGAAGAGGCCTGGTCCCCCTCGCAGGCTCACTGCTGCAGACTGGACTGCCAAATGTCGACTCGCTTTTGAAGCTTTGAAATCAGCACTAGTTGACCAGGCACTGCTGGTTCATCCAGATTTTTCTCAGCCATTTCTACTTTCTGTGGATGCATCTACTAGTGGTTTGGGAGCTGTACTATCACAAGTGCAAGATGGGAAGGACATAGCCAGGCCGATAGCTTTTGCTAGTAAATCTCTTAATCATGCACAATCCAAGTATCCTGCTCACCGGCTGGAATTTCTAGCCATGAAATGGGCCATTCATGATAAATTCAGCCATTGGCTGCGAGGGCATAAGTTTACTGTGTGGACCGACAACAATCCACTCAAATATATTCTTACAAAGCCGAGACGATGCATGCGAGCAGAGATGGGTTGCAAAGCTGGCACCCTTTGAGTGGCGCAGTGGTCTAAGGCACTGCATCGCAGTGCTAGCTGTGCCACTAGAGATTCTGGTTCGAATCCAGGCTCTGTCGTAGCCGGCCGCGACCGGGAGACCCATGGGGCGCCGCACAATTGGCCCAGCGTTGTCCAGGGTAGGGGAGGGAATGGCCGGCAGGGATGTTGCTCAGTTGGTAGAGCATGGCGTTTGCAACGCCAGGGTTGTGGGTTCGATTCCCACGGGGGGCCAGTATGAAAAATAAAAATGATGTATGCACTCACTAACTGTAAGTCGCTCTGGATAAGAGCGTCTGCTAAATGACTAAAAATGTAAAATAAAAATGATATCCAGTACATACAGTGGGGAGAATTTGATACACTGCCGATTTTGCAGGTTTTCCTACTTACAAAGCATGTAGAGGTCTGTAATTTTTATCATACGTACACTTCAACTGCGAGAGACGGAATGTAAAACAAAAATCCAGAAAATCACATTGTATGATTTTTAAGTAATTAATTTGCATTTTATTGCATGACATGAGTATTTGATACATCAGAAAAGCAGAACTTATTATTTGGTACAGAAACCTTTGTTTGCAATTACAGAGATCATACGTTTCCTGTAGGTCTTGACCAGGTTTGCACACACTGCAGCAGGGATTTTGGCCCGCTCCTCCATACAGACCTTCTCCAGATCCTTCAGGTTTCGGGGCTGAGATCCCCAAAGCCTACAAGAATTCTGATAGTGAAACTCCACTCAGCTGGGATGGTGCTGTGCCTGATGTTGTTAACTTGGTTGAAGATGCTTTGTCAGTCTGGTCTGTGACAATCTACCAGGATTCTGATCAGTCGTCTGACACTACTAGTGTTGAGTCGGAAATTGAAAGTGTGCTGGCTCCGGATATGCCGATCTGTAGTACTCCCCAACCTGAGGTTAGACCTTTGAGCACGGTTGGTGCTGTCCGTGACATTCCTGCTAGGTTTTTGGGTGAGGGTGTTCGGACTAGACTAGGTAGATTTATTAAGCCAGTGAATAGGCTAATCCAAACTATGTCTACACAGGAAATGAAACAATTCTTGGTTTCTCAGTGACGGTAGGATATTGCCTACCTTTTCTTTGTTGTGTGTATGTGGTAATCTAAGTGGGTCTTAGAGTGATTTGTGGGTTTGTCTAATCTTTTTGACAATTCATGTAACTTTGTGTGTAGTTCATCAGCATAAAATGTATTTGGCATTTTTTGTATAGGGTTGAATAAGGGATTAGCTACCTCTTATTTTTTCTAATCCTTCACGGAATAGCTTACCAGCTGATCGACCATTTGTGGGTCTAGAATTAAGGGACTACACTGGGTTACTCTGTCGCCCTGTGGGTGTGAAATGTTTTTTTTCTTTCTTTGCTTTGTTACCTTCGAGGTAATGTGTTTTGTTTTGTGTTTATAATCTAGTGTAAAACAGTAGGGGTGAATGTAGTAGTGTGATGTTGTTCCCCTAGATTATGCACCAAGTTGCACACAAGGACAGTTCAAGTAGGCCAGGTCAAGAGGGGATGTTAATAAGTTAATAATAATAATAATAATAATAATAATAATAATTCAATGTGGTTTTTATTTAATTACAGCTGCATAGCTAATGTAATTTTTTGGTGTACAAACATTTTTATATATCTATATTGTAAATACACCTAATTGTAAAAGTTTTGTATATTTTGGTTTGGTCCATCGCGGGTTATCTGTATTTATGTACCCTCTTATTGTTCTCTTTTGCCTGACCTTCAACTAGCAAGGTATGTTGTCCTTGGCGCCGTAATTTGTCAATATAAAACTGTGGTAAAGTTACACAAAGTGCTGTTACGCAACTATAGGTTTTGTTACAATGTGGACAATATAAAGATTTATGTTAACAACTTTCACCAAGCTCGCTAATTTGGGTACCTATTGTAACTCGGGAGTATTTGGGTCAGTGTTTGAGTGAGTTTCTATGTGCTCACGCAGGTGCCCGAGAGCTGTGGCTGCACCAAGGGCTAACCTATTGTGTGTTGTCTCTTCGTGTACAGGTATGTCTTTTATTTTGTCAGAATTATGTTGTATATCATTTTACTTGTATTGTATAGTGTGTTGTTAGGCCCTGAATGTGTGCATGCAGCACCTGTTCTCTTTTGCCTGACCTTCAACTAGCAAGGTGCCCGAGAGCTGTGGCTGCACCAAGGGCTAACATCTTTTTTTTGTCTCTTTGTGTTTAGGTCGAATAAAAATTATCCAACCATCAGAATTCCAGTTGTGGCAGTGTCCTAATTAAAAGTACACAACGCAGAACGAACCACGCTACATATGCATAATGATGTAGTAAACAACATCGCTCTGCGTGGGAACTTTTGGTGGGGGGGAAGTAGCCTTTATAAGTCTCCATGGTGGGTAAAGACCATCACTTCGTTGTCTTGTTGGGAATAGTAATAATTTGTGACAGTACGCATTGTATTAGTCTAACGGTTGTTTTTAATTTAGTTTCTCACATTAAACAGACATTTGAGAAGGATTTGAGAAGCGAATTGCTTGCAGTTGTACCTATGACACACAGACACACTAAAGCTGTACAGTGTAGTTAGAAAAGTCAGTTTACATTATTTGCAGATGTGTTCCCTTTTATTTACAAATCGAAAAATGTAACATTTGAAATGAATGTGGCAGAACAGTTAAGCATAGAGTTCCTGTGGGAGTCTTCTCCTTCAGTCTTTTTGCCTCCTATGCCTCGTTTCCTATTAGATGGGATTTTCCCAATGCCAAGTTCACCTGAGACAGCCGCTATCCAGTGTCATGTGTTGCTGAATTACAGATCTCGCTATCCCAATGTCGCTGCTGTCCATGGTGCTGAAATATCCAATCTCGGCTATTTGCATACATAGGACCATCCACACTTGACACCACACACACAAGTTAATGCTAATATCACACACACTTTTGAACATTGCACAACCTGCAACAAGACACTGAAACAGCACTTAATTTCAAGTTTGTTTGTTTCTGAATAAAGATGCGAAGAATGAAATCAATGTGTGGAAGGAGATTGGACAATGTATAGGCATTCCCTATAGCTGTATTTGACTGGAGCATGATCAGATTGCTTTGTTTCAGCCAGAATGGAAATTTGGTCTGAGAAACTATGCCCATTATAGCATGACTATTTCAGACAGAATTCACTTAATATTGTCTGTAAAAATATAAATAAGGCAATGTTTATATGACCCCCTTTCAAATATTCACATATTTATCATTTTCTTGCAGATATACAGTGCATTCAGAAAGTATTCATACCCCTTAACTTATTCCACATGTTGTTTTCTTACAGCCTGAATTCAAAATGGATTCAATTATAATATTTACTCTCACGCAGCTACACACAATACCCCATAATGACAAAGTGAAAACACGCTTTCGAAATTTTTGCAAATGTATTGGAAATGAAATACAGAAATATCTCATTTACATAAGTATTCACACTCCTGAGTCGATTAAAGCTGTGTCTTTCTGGGTAAGTCTCCAAGAGCTTTGCACAACTGGAATGTAAAATATATGCAATATACATTATATAGACAGCCATTTTTTTTTTGGGCCATAAGTTTTCAAGCCGAATTAAGTCAAAACTGTAACTAAGCCACTCAGGAACATTCAATGTCATCTTGGTAAGCAACTCCAGTGAATATTTGGCCTTGTGTTTTAGGTTATTGTCCTGCTGAAGAGGGAATTTGTCTCCCAGTGTCTGTTGGAAAGCAGACTGAACCAGGTTTTCCACTAGGATTCTGACTGTACTTAGCTCTATTCCGTTTCTTTTTATCCTAAAAAAGTCTCTAGTCCTTGCCAATGACATGCATACCCATAACATGATGCAGCCACCACCATGCTTGGAAATATGAAGAGTGGTACTCAGTGATGTGTTGTGTTGGATTTGCCCCAAACATTACACTTTGTATTCAGGACATAAAGTTAATTTCTTTGCCACATTATTTGCAGTTTTACTTTAGTACCTTATTGCAAACACAATGCATGTACAGGTTTCCTTCTTTTACATTTACATTTTAGTCATTTAGCAGACGCTCTTATCCAGAGCGACTTACAGTTAGTGAGTGCATACTCTGTCAATTAGGTTAGTATTGTGGAGTAACTACAATGTTGATGATTCATCCTCAGTTTTCTCCTATCAAAGCCATTAAACTTTCTAACTGTTTTAAATCCACCATTGGCCTCATGGTGAAATCCCTGATAGTTTTCCTTCCTCTCCGGCAGCTGAGTTAGGAAGGACGCCTGTATTTTTGTAGTGACTGGGTGTATTAATACACCATCCAAAGCGTAATTAATACCTTCACCATGCTCAAAGGAATATTCAATGTCTGCTTTAATTGTACCCATCTACCAAAAGGTGCCCTACTTTGCGAGGCATTGGAAAACCTCCCTGGTCTTTGTGGTTGAATCTATGTTTCAAATTCACTGCTGGACTGAGGGACCTTATAGATAATTGTATGTGTGGGGTACAGAGATTATGTAGTCGTTTGAAAATCACTATTATTGCACACATAGTGAATCCATCTAACTGATTATGTGACTTGTTAAGCACATTTTTACTCCTGAGATTATTTAGGCTTGCCATAACAAAGGGGTTGAAAACTAATTGATTAGATTACTAGATACTAGACTCTGTCAATATGTTTTTGGAAGTGGCTCTGCATTTCTTGCATACACATCATATTTATGTAAGGATTATGACGACCTTCTAAAAGGACAAAGCTGTTTATGTGTGTTCCCTTGTCTCCACTGTCACCACATCCCTCGATGTGTGCAATCAGAGCATCTATATCAGGGATGGGCAACTCCAGTCCTCGGGACCTGATTGGTGTTACACTTGTTCCCCAGCCCCAGCTAACACATTTGACTCTAATAATCAAGTACTCATGGGCTTCAGTTTAGAATGCAATAAGTTTAATCAGCTGTGTTTGCTAGGGATGGGGGAAAAGTGTGACACCACTCCGACCCCCAAGGACTGGAATTGTCCATCCCTGATCTATATGGTAGGACCAGTACCAGATTAATATGGAGGCGAAAGAAACGCACACCTATTTAGGCGAGGTGCTGGCTATCGGAGTAGAACACTTGAAAAAGAAAAGGAGAGCCGCACACTCTAGGAGCTCAGATGCAATAATTTAATAACTTAATAACCAACGTCAGGATACCCTGATGAAGACAGCTTGTCTGTCGAAACTTTGGTTATTAGGTTATTAAATTATTGCATCTGAGCTCCTAGAGTGTGCGGAAAAAGTGTGACACCACTCCGGCCCCCAAGGACAGGAATTGTCCATCCCTGATCTATATGGTAGGAACAGTACCAGACCTGAATGAATGTGTCTGTTTTGAATATTCACGGAGACAGAATGATGTGGTTGATAGCAGAGACGTCATGCCCAAAGGGGGCACAGGGTCACCTGCCCCCTCAGATTTGTGATGTTTAAATTTGTCTTGTTATTTTTTCTCTGTCATACTACTAACCATGAAGTTGGCTTTAGCTAGCCCAGATAGGATCCCATTCTCCCAACCTAATAACTACACTGAACAAAAATATTAACGCAATATGTAAAGTGTTGGTCCCATGTTTCATGAGCTGAAATAAAAGCGTGAAATATTTCGTTCGCACAAAAAGCTTATTTCTCTCAAATTGTGTGCACAAATTTGTTTACATCCCTGTAAGCGAGCATTTCTCCTTTGCCAAGATAATCCATCCACCTGACAAATGTGGCATATCAAGAAACTGAATAAACAGCATGATAATTAGACAGGTGCACCTTGTGCTGAGGACAATAAAAGGCCACTCTAAAATGTGCAGTTTTGTCACACAACACAATGCCACAGATGTTTCAAGTTATGAGGCAGCGTGCAATTGGCTTACTGACTGCCGGAATGTCCACCAGAGCTGTTGCCAGATAAGTTTATGTTAATTTCTCAACCATAATCCAAGGCGGCTTTAGAGAATTTGGCAGTACTTCTAACTGGCCTCACGACTTCAGACCACTTGTAAAGCAGTGTATGGGTAAGCTGTTTGCTGACGTCAACGTTGTGAATGCCCCATGGTGGCAGTGGGGTTATGGTATGGGCAGGCATAAGCTACGGACAATGAACACAATTGCATTTTATCGATGACAATTTGAATGCACAGAGATACCGTGGGATAGTGTACGTGCACAAAGTGAGTTTGTAACATGTATATCATTCTTGCTTGTTGTTCTTTATATTTACTACCATTGCCTATTGTAAGTTGCCTCTCTGTGTTTACTGTGTTGTGTAATACTCTGCAGGTAGCATTATGCCATTAATAGAGCCCTTCCTTTGTTAATAGTGTTGTTGCTCTACTTGTGCTATCAGTTATTGTGCATATTCATTAGCCCTGTTATCTGTCCATTACAGGACCACTATCATTCCACTACCTTTCCATGTCCATTTCATCCGTGTGTGTCAATAAAGTATCCTTGAATGTAACTCTGAGGTTGCCTTATTCCCCTCTTACCGAGGGAGGTGAAAGCGCAACCTGGTCTCAGAACATTTCGTATTATTCTGTATTTACAAAGCTGTGAACAAGGCAAAGGGTGGCTACTTTGAAGAATCTCACATCTCAAACATATTTTGATATGTGTAACACGTTTTTGGTTACTACATGATGCCATATGTGTTATTTAATAGTTTTGATGTCTTCACTATTATTCTACAATTTAGAAAATACACAAGACACAGAGGAGGAGAAACTATCCAACACCCTGGGAGAGAGAACGAGTGACCTCAGTCGAACTCACAGCCAGAAAGATGCGTTAGATACAGGAGAGGAAGAGGTTACCCTGGATGCCATCACCCCTGCTCCTGTGATCAGGCCAACGGGCAGGCGGAGCGAGAGGTCATAGTGATAGTGATTCACACCCAGTGAGAGACAGACAACCCATACAACCTCTTGGCTGAGATGAACCACACAGAGGTAGAGGCAGAGGGCCTTCAGGGCTAGCCAGTCAGCCTTCCTGCTCTGATCCTCAAGTCAATTGTAGTTGACCTCATTCCGTCAGTAGAGGATGCCTGGTTGTTCTTTAAAAGTGCTTTCCTCTCCATCTTAAATAAGCATGCCCCATTCAAACAATTCTGAACTAAGAACAGATATAGCCCCTGGTTCATCCCAGACTTGACTGCCCTTGACAGGCACAAAAACATCCTGTGGCGTACTGCATTAGCATCGAACAGCACCCGCGATATGCAACTTTTCAGGGAAGTCAGGAACAAATATACACAATCAGTTAGGAAAGCAAAGGCTAGCTTTTTCAAACAGAAATGTGCATCCTGTAGCACTAACTCCAAAAAAATGTGGGACACTGTAAAGTCCATGGAGAATAAGAGCACCTCCTCCCAGCTACCCACTGCACTGAGGCTAGGAAACACTGTCACCACCGATAAATCTACGATAATCGAGAAATTCAATAAGAATTTTGCTACGGCTGGCCATGCTGTCCACCTGGCTATCCCTACCCCGGCCACCAGCTCTGCAACTTGCTCATGAACCCCCCCCAAAATATGGACCCCTACTAATCAGCTGGGCTAGACAATTTGGACCCTTTCTTTCTAAAATTAGCCGCCGAAATTGTAGCAACCCCTGTTACTAGCCTGTTCAACCTCTCTTTCGTATCATCTGAGATCCCCAGAGATTGGAAAGCTGCCGCAGTCATCCCCCTCTTCAAAGGGGGTGACACTCTAGATCCAAACTGTTACAGACCTATATCCATCCTGCCCTGTCTTTCGAAAGTATTTGAAAGCCAAGTTAACAAACAGATCACCGACCATTTCGAATCGCACCGTACCTTCTCCGCTATGCAATCTGGTTTCCGAGCTGGTCATGGGTGCACCTCAGCCACGCTCAATGTCCTAGACGATATTATAACCGCGATCGATAAAAGACAGTACTGTCTTTTATCGACCTGGCCAAGGCTTTCGACTCTGTCAATCACCGCATTCTTATTGGCAGACTAAATAGCCTTGGTTTCTCAAACAACTACTTCTCAGATAGAGTTCAATGAGTCAAATCGGAGGGCCTGTTGTCTGGACCTCTGGCAGTCTCTATGGGGGTGCCACAGGGTTCAATTCTCGGCCGACTCTGTCCTCTGTGTTTATCAATGATGTCGCTCTTGCTGCTGGTGACTCTCAGATCCACCTCTACGCAGACGACACCATTTTGTATACATCTGGCCCTTCATTGGACACTGTGTTAACAAACCTCCAAACGAGCTTCAATGCCATACAACACTCCTTCCGTAGCCTCCAACTGCTCTTAAACGCTATTAAAACTAAATGCATGCTCTTCAATCGAACGCTGCATGCACCAGCCCGCCCAACTAGAATCACTACTCTCGGCGGGTCTGACTTAGAATATGTGGACAACTACAAATACCTAGGTGTCTGGTTAGACCGTAAATTCTCCTTCCAGACTCACATTAAGCATCTCCAATCCAATGTTAAATCTAGAATCGACTTCTTATTTCACAACAAAGCCTCCTTCACTCATGCTGCCAAACATGCCCTCGTAAAACTGACTATCCTACCGATCCTTGACTTCGGCGATGTCATTTACAAAATAGCCTCCAACACTCTACTCAGCAAATTGGATGTAGTCTATCACAGTGCCATCCGTTTTGTCACCAAAGCCCCATATACTACCCACCATTGTGACCTGTACGCTTTCGTTGGTTGGCCCTCACTACATATTCGTCGCCAATCCCACTGGCTCCAGGTCATCAATCCCAGCCTTATCTGAAGTCATTGGTCACCATAGCAACACCCACCCGTGGTATGCGCTCCAGCAGGTATATCACCCCTCCTTTGGCCACCATTCCTTCCAGTTCTCTGCTGCTAATGACTGGAAAGAACTGCAAAAAATTCTGAAGCTGGAGACTCTTATCTCCCTCACTAACTTTAAGCATCAGTTGTCAGAGCAGCTTACCGATCACTGCACCTGTACACAGCCCATCTGTAATTAGCCCACCCAACTACCTCATCCCCATATTGTTATTTATTTTGCTCATTTGCACCGCAGTATCTCTATTTGTACATCATCTTCTGCACATCTATCACTGCAGTGTTAATACTAAATTGTAATTATTTTGCACTATGGCCTATTTATTGCCTTACCTCCATAACTTATTACATTTGCAAACACTGTATATAGATTTTCTATTGTGTTATTGACTGTATGTTTTGTTTATCTTATGTGTAACTCTGTGTTGTTGTTGTTTTTATCGCACTACTTTGCTTTATCTTGGCCAGTTCGCAGTTGTAAATGAGAACTTGTTCTATACTGGCCTACCTGGTTAAATAAAGGTTAAATAAAAAAATGAAATAAAATGTTTCATATATTCATTAAAGATATTTAGTCAAGACTTGAAAAGTGCCATTTATTTCAAATGATAATTATTCAGTGTCTGCAACCCTCAAGAACCAGGGTGAGTCTGGGTCCCCCTTTAACTGGGCAAACACAACTTGCATATCGTCATAGACTAGGCCTAAACGTTAATCTTTTAACCTTGCTTGAATAACACAATGCATTTTTAATAGTGAGAAAGAGTTGCGCTTTTCCTTTTAGATTATGATTAAGGTTTTTGGTTGCACCTCGACTCAACGTTGGTTGAGCGCCCTCCACTTTTTCGTCAAATAATACATCTAAAAAAAATGTCATAGGTAAATTATTAAAATAATTAAAATTGGGATTGGGATGTTTCCCACTTATTTATACAACCTACTCCACAAAGTTTAGAGAAATGTTCTGAAATTAATTAAGAATTAAACAGAAGAAAATCAGAATTGAAGGCAACTATAATGCAAAGAATTTAATGGTCTATGGTTCAATCCTGTTTCTGGTCTAATGAATAGTTAATATTGTTCCTCCTCTTCCTTGTGGCAAGCGCAGCAGCACACTGCCCTCCAAAGCCTGCAAAAAAAACGCCGGACTGCCCCTTTCCTCGCCCTGCATGGAACATCCAGGGTCACGTCCTTGGTGACGTGTGGGGTGACGTCCGGGGTGACCACAGCAACATCCTCTGGAAAAGGACAAAAGCGGGACAGAACGTAAATAAATGCAAACCGTAGGTTCTAAACACTGGCCAGTTGAATGGGATCTTTTATTTCAGCTCATGAAACATGGGACCAACACTTTACATGTTATCATGACAAATGGCACCTGTCAGAGTGCTTTCTATAAGTCTTACTCACCTGCTTGTATGGCAGATGGCAGAGTGGCGGAGACGGCCACCATGAGAGGCTTTTCTTCAAGTGTGACGTCCACAACCTCCAAGAGTGAAGAAGCCGGGTATGCATTTGTGTTAGGGGAGAGGTCCAAAACCTCCAGCTGAGAACAAGCCGGGTCTGCCTCTGTGTTAGGGGTGATGTCCACAACCTTCAGGTGGGTAGAAGCCGGGTCTGCCTCTGTGTAAGGTGTGATGTCCACAACTTCCAAGTGGGAAGAGACAGGTTCTACCTCTATATTAGGGGTGACTTCCACAACATCCAGCTGGGAATAAGACGGGTCTGCCTCTGTGTCAAAAGTGATGTCCACAACAACTAGGTGGAAAGAAGCCAGGTCTGCCTCTGTGTTAGGAGTGATGTCCTCAACCTCCAGGTGGTAAGATACCGGGTCTGCCTCTGTGCTACGGGTTTTGTAAACAACCTCCAGGTGGGAAGAAGCCAGGTCTGCCTCTGTGTTAGGGGTGATATCCGCAACCTCCCGGTGGAAAGAAGCCAGGTCTGCCTCTGTGTTAGGAGTGATGTCCTCAACCTCCAGGTGGTAAGATACCGGGTCTGCCTCTGTGCTACTGGTTTTGTAAACAACCTCCAGGTGGGAAGAAGCCAGGTCTGCCTCTGTGTAAAGGGTGATGTCCACAACCTCCAGGTGAGAAGAAGCCCGGTCTGCCTCTGTGTTAGGGGGGATGTCCATAAGCTCCAGGTGGGAAGAAGCCGGGTCTGCCTCTGTGTTAGGGGGGATGTCCACAACCTCCAGGTGGGAAGAAGCCCGGTCTGCCTCTGTGTTAGGGGTGGTTTCCACAACCTTCTGATAGGAAGAAGCCGGGTCTAACTCTGTGTTAGGGGTGATGTCCACAAGCTCCAGGTGGGAAGAAGCCAGGTGAACCTCTTTGTTAGGGGTGATGTCCACATCCTCCAGGTGCGAAGAAGCCAGGTCTGCATCTGTGTTTGGGGTGACAATTAAAATCCTGATTGGCTTTACTACTACAAGGCACCAGGATGTCATGACAAAAGGCATCTGTCAGAGTGCTCTCTATGAGTGCTACTCACCTGCTTGGATGTCAGCTGGTAGTGTGGCGGAGACGGCCACCACTAGGACAGGGGGGACTGGCAGGGTGTCTGCAGTAGGCTGGAAGTAGCTTTTCACCTCGTCCGCCACAAAGGCACAGACAGAGCTCATAAAAAAAGGGGTTGTGAGGTCATCCAGGGAGAAGGACTGGCTGATTCTCCCGAGGATCGACCTCACAGAGTCAAAAGCAGCAGCACGGGAGAAAGGGGTGTGAGGAGAAGAGGCCTTCAACATGCTGGAGAGCTTCTCCCCTACGGCCACCACCATACTCACAGCCATCCCGCTTAGGAGGATGGGGTGATCTGAATGGCCTTCCTCTGGCTGAAGCCACAGGGCCAGGAGGATCCTGGGCACCAGCTCCACCACCACCTGGGATGGGCTGAGCAGGTTGCTACAGGGCTTATTGGACAGCTTGTCCAGAATGCTCCTCACAGCTCTCTCCACGATGCTGTGGACCGTAGGGTCGCTGAAATCAACAAAAAGCAGCAGAGAAAGCTAAACGATGTGCAATGTTCACACAGAGAACACTGCCCTAGTTTCTTTCTGCATAGCTCCAGATGTGTAGATGAATGGAGCAAGCTGTATGCAGGGCAGTACATGGAACTCACATGTCAGCGCCAGCTGGAGAGGTGGTGTGCATAGAGCGGTGGAGCTTGCAGACTCCATGTCAATCATTTTTAGGCAGGTGTTTACTTCCCAGGTCTGCCGTAGGAAACAGGAAGTCCCATTAGTGTAATTTCACAACAGATATATGCTGCTGTACTAACTAGTTGTTGAAAGGCTAGAAAAGAGCTCACTGACTGATAGTCTAAGTCTCTAACTCTCATTCTTTTACCAGCCGAGCGAGTTCGTTCCCCTCCTCCAGGGTTTCCTTCCACACCCTTCAAATAAAACACAAAGCATTTCAACTTTCCTGGCTTCCTATTTATCTGTTGTTTATTTTACCCACACCTCTTGGAGTGCTGCTGGTGACAGAGAATGGCAGTGAAGGTGAGAGCTGACGTGGTACTCACCTCTCCCTAAGGGATTTTTTGCCCTGAGACACCAGCCAGTCGCTCATGTGCTCCATGGTGACATGGGGCGAGACCTGGCCTCGACTCTGGAGCAGCAGATAGTGGACCATGAGCTTCTTCTGCAAGATGAGGTAAGGTGTGAGACCGTGCAACTAAAGACCATATAATGTGCTTTCAGAAGGGCTTCTCGCAATTTGCAAGTGATCTTATGACCATCTTCTCTAAACTATCTTGAAATAAAACTCTTGTTTTGGGATTAAATCTCTCTCTTTTTTTCTGTGGTTACTGTTTTTGTGGGATGAATCTTACCTGTTTATTGTAATATACTTCCTCCCAGCAGGCCTGCAGAGTCTGAAAATAAAGGCTGCTTCTACAGAATTCCTTTGAAGATAATTAAAATAATTATGCTTTATTAGGTACATTATGCACAGGCATTTACAGTATGCCAAAATGAATATCTCCTAAGATTACCTTAGTGGGACCATAAGTGAACTCAGGAATGCTCCCAACCCTATCCATGGTCAGAGGGGGACGAAATGCAGCGCTATAAATATGCTCTAGAG
Organism: Coregonus lavaretus; assembly: GCF_964263955.1. Classification (NCBI taxonomy): domain Eukaryota; kingdom Metazoa; phylum Chordata; class Actinopteri; order Salmoniformes; family Salmonidae; genus Coregonus; species Coregonus lavaretus. Next base: position 29,313,090 of record NC_139992.1, on the reverse strand, counting down.
ATAACAGGAATTACTTAAAGTCGCGAATCATCAATGCCTGTGGAGTCGTCCAATATGCTGCACTGAGAATTGAGTTGTAGGCGATATTTGGTTATGTTTGGCGCAACATACATGTTTACATTCTATTGCCATGGAGAAATTGAGTTTCTAGAACCTGTTTTCTTCTATGTCTTTATTTCGTGAAAGATTAAGCTCTTTATTTTGTCATAATGTGTATATGAGGACGTTGGAGCCCGTTCCGATTCATGACGCGGTTATCCAGGTGCATGTTACATAGACCTACTAATCCAACCTTGGCTTACAAGTTAAATTAAATGAGTATATATGCCTATACAAATCTATTGACCACATCCATTTAAATCAATGATTGTCAATTGAAAATGTGGTTGTTGTGTTATCTTGTTGTGCGTGTCAGGGGTCCTCTTCAGACCCGTCGCCAGACCTCAGTCTTAAGGGGGGCATATGAAATGCATGGGAGGGCAGGGCACAATTATTATTAGCCTACAGTACGTATATTTATAATAATCGTATACTCTATTTGCGCAACACCTAATCATCACATTAAACATAACCAAAAGCAATTTGACCAGGTAGCCTATAGCCTACACCACATTACATAGAAGCAATGTTATGAATATCCATAAAACACTTGACTATACAACATATTAGATGTAACACCAGAAGCATCTCTCAAACATTGCATTTTAAAGCAGTCAACAGAGGGATATGCATTGCCATGAGACACACACACACACACATATACACACACACACACACACACAGAGACTTTGAACCTACCGGTACTTTGAGTGGAGGCAGCGCTGTCCTCTCTCCAGTCCCTCCTGTCAGTACAGCGGGAGGCGGCGTTTCTCCGAGCAGAACCTCCTCATCAAAGTATCCTTCCACTCGGACTTAAACTTGTGAGTGAGGTCCTTTTCAAAAGCAAGCTGAATCAGCTGGGCCTTGCGTCTGTGCAGCATACTGCGCCGATGCGCTGAGAAGACGCTTTTGAGCGTGGAAAATGAGTTTTCACACATTGCTGTGGAAGCTCCTAAGGTTAGGGCAAGTGTGTAGGCTGTGAAAACAGTCGACATAGCCTGGAGTCAACAGTTGAATGTGCTGAGGATGTTGGCTATTGTCCATTTTCCATCTTCGGGGGGAACCGGGGTGTCAGTTATTTTCTTCACCAGGCACTAATGAGCCACAGTATATTCAGATTCAACCACATCAGTTCCAGCTAATACCAGGAGAGGGGTTACCTTTGATGGGTCCAGGAAATTATCCTCGGCCTCTGGGTTCAAAGCAGCCAGTGCGCCAATGAGCTCGCTACTGCGCTCTCCAAAACGCGCATTCATCTCTCCTTGCACAGCATCGACAACACTGTAAAACAATCTCATGAACTCAGTCTTTTCATCTATGTCACTTTGTGGCTGACCAACTGTTTCTTCAACTGCAAATCCGCGGAGGTTCTTATTAATTGTGCGTCTTCTCTTGCTTGGACCAGGGTCGGTCAACGACACAGCCTCGGTGGCCGATGCTGGAGGAGCGCAGAGATCACACAGTGCAGAAAACTCGTTTTCTGCGCGCATTGTCTTCACGCAGTCAGAAGCGCTGTTCACAAGTGTCACCGCAGTGAACAAGTCCATATCTTCGGCCTGTAGTAGTCTGTTAGGCGGCTCGAAAAGTGACAACAGTTTCATAACAAGGTGCGCAATGAAAAGAAAACTGCGCTGCGTAATGGCACGAAGCAGCCCCGTAGCCTCGACGCGCACCTCCGCTCCAAGGCCTCGTGTGTTTTCCACCTCGGTCAGTAATGTGGATATGTCGTGAAAACTCTTCCCCACAACTTTGACCGTTGCCAAGTGGCCAGTCCATCTCTGGTTCAAGAGACGTTTCAGGGTATCGCCTTTGTACAGAATAGCCACGGTTGGCTTCCTGATGAAGTTGTACAGCATGTTGCATACTCCAAAATAATCATCGACAGCTGCTTCACTGGACATGGCATGAATCACAACCAGATGAAGTTGGTGATTAAAGCAGTGAATATATGGTATGTTACGATCCAGCTTGTTTTGGAGCAATTTCTGCACACCACCATGCCTGCCAGACATGAGTGATGCGCCATCATAAACTTGACTCAGGATTTTGTCCGTGCTGAGTCCGGCGCTGGTGAGCTCATCAATGATGACACCTGTCAGAGCCTCTGCATCACTTTTCTCAGATGTGGTATTACCAAGAGGCGCTCACACAGACCATAGTTTTTGTCAACAAAACGCACAACTACAGATATGTTTTCTTGGCTTAAAGGATCCCGTGTGCCATCCACTTTAATTAAATACCAGCTATCGCCGACATGTCTCACTATCTCCTCTGTCACGAGTTTGCTCATCATTTCGAGAATCTCGTTTTGTATCTGTGGGCTGGTATAGCGTGCATTCTGTGGGATTGTTTTTGTAATCCGTGTCAGTTCAGGATCTTTGCGCATGGTGTACTCAAAGAGAGACAAAAACAGCCCCATTGAGCTATTATCATCTAGCACACTGGCAAAACCAGCATTATCTCCACGTAACGGCAATTGATTCACCACTAAAAACTCCAGCATATAAATTACAGCTGACATGTAGTATCTGTTGCGAGCCAGTTGCTCTAAATTTAAGAGTGGAAATCTATTTTCCTGTCTCTCTACGTCAGGGGTGTCAAACTCATTTTAGCTCAGGGGCCACATGGAGGAAAATCTATTCCCAAGTGGGCCGGACCGGTAAAATCATGGTATATATAACTTAAAAACAACAACTTCAGATTGTTTTCTTTGTTTTAATACTATCAACATAAAACATAAAGCTGGAGCCTGAGGACAGTGTGTCCAAAATAGTACAAGCACAACATCACTATTAATCATAAAACACCTGAAGTTTATTTGAAAATTCTAAAGAAAAAGAACACACAAACACACAATGCCTCAGTGATTCACATAACTGTTTCACAGATCACAGAACTGTATGAGGGTGTCATTTCTCAGGCAGAAATGTAGATACAAATAATGAAATCCTGTTCCCCAAACAAGTGCAAGAACCACAGAGTCAAGAATAGGTTAAATATACAAATAAAATAAAATCAATTAAAAACAATAGCACATCAACATAAAAACATATAAACATAAAGCTGGAGCCTGAGGACAGTGTGTCCAAAAGCACAACATCACTATTAATCATAAAACACCTCAAGTTATTTGAAATTCTGAGGACAAACAACACACAAACACACAATGCCTCAGTGATTCACAGAAGTATATCACAGATCACAGAACTATATCAGGGTGTCTCATGCAGCACTTTAAGTGGGGTTGCATAGTTTATTTGACTCCTGATACCTGGCATCTTTTAGCTTTCACCAGCGCATCAATATCAGGCGTCACATCCTGAGTGGCAGCCAACTTCAGGATGTGATTCAAGTGCTTGTGCGTGAGCCTTGAGCGCAGCTTTGTTTTATTTATGCTCATTACAGAGAACTTGCTCACAAAGATATGTGGTTCCAAACATGCACAACAGTTTTGCAGCGAGGGCTGTCAAGTTGGGGTAACCTGGCAAGAGATTCTGATAAAATGTGTCCAAGCCAGCTGCGGCAAATTTGCCCTTCAAATCCGAGTCACACTGCAAGTCTATTATTTCAAGTTGGATGCTGACGGGCAGATCAGAGGGATTCACGGTGAATGGCGAACAAAAAACGTTGAAGTCTTTCTCCAGTTCACCAAAAATCTGAAAGCGTTGCTCAAACTCCCTTAACAGTCCCGTTATTTTATCTTTGAACCGCTTCATGTCTGCCACATGTTGGGTCGCGCACACATTTTTCAGACAGGGGAAGTGAGCTGCATCACCACCGGCGAGTTGCGTCTCCCACAATGACAGCTTCAACTTGAAAGAACGTATGCTGTCATAATACTGCGTGGCAACTTTGTTGCGCCATTGCAGCTGTTTTTTCAAGTTATTCAGGTGCTCTGTAACATCCACCATAAATGCAAGGTCCTGCATCCATTCTGCGGAATTAAATTCTAACACTGGTTTGCCCTTTTCTTCCATGAACTGTTCAATTTCTTCTCGTAAATCAAAGAAACGCCTCAGCACAGCACCTCGGCTTAACCATCTTACCTCAGTGTGGTATGGCAGGCCATAGATGTGGTCTTTCTCTCTGAGAAGGCTGTCAAACTGACGGTGATTCAGGCTTCTGGATCGGATGAAATTAACAGTTTGGATGACCACCTTCATGACGTTATCCATCTTTAATGACTTGCAACACAAAGCCTCCTGGTGCAAAATACAGTGAAAAGTCCAAAAATCACGTCCTCCATTTGCAGATTGCACTTTCTCTCTGAAAACGCCTGCTTTTTTCCCGATAATTGAGGGCGCACCATCTGTAGCCAGGCTGACAGCGCGGGACCAGTCCACTCCGACCCTGTCCAGCGCGCCGACGAGTGCAGTGAAAATATCAGCTGCTGTCGTTGTATCTGTCATCGGCACCAACTCCACGAACTCCTCGGTGACGGTCAATGTGTCATCAACTCCGCGGATGAAAATGGCCAGTTGTGCAACATCTGTAATGTCCGTGCTTTCATCAATTGCAACCGAAAACGCAATAAATGACTTTACTTTTTGCTTCAACTGGCTGTCCAAATCCACTGAAAGATCGGAAATCCTGTCTGCAACTGTGTTTCTTGTCAGGCTGATATTTGCAAAAGCCTGGTGCTTTTCAGGGCACACAATCTCTGCTGCCTTCATCATGCATGTTTTTACAAATTCACCCTCACTAAATGGTTTTGAAGCCACTGCGATTTCATTAGCAATGAGGTAGCTAGCTTTCACTGCAGCGTCACTGATGTCTCGGCTGTGAGTAAACACAGACTGCTGTTTCTTCAGACCCACCAACAGTTCATTCACCTTCTCTCTTCTCCGCTGTCCTTGAAAGTTGTCATATTTGTCGGCATGAAGACTCACATAGTGGCGACGAAGGTTATATTCTTTCAGCACTGCAACATGCTGTGAACACACCAAACATACAGCTTTCCCATTCAATTCCGTGAATAAATAGAAGGATGACAATTTTTCTTGGAACACTCTGCACTCTGCGTCCACTTTTCTCTTTTTTGACAGAGACATATTGGGGCAATGAGGGTGCCAAAGCACATAATGTTAAAAGTAGAAGCCGTAATAAATATCGCGGGCAAAACAAAGTAGCTCATCCGGACTGGCTGCACTTGCTTGACCTATTTGCTCTGCCCCGGTATAAACAGTTTGCTTGCTTAACACAATTGCTATTGCGCCATCCAGTGGACACAATTGGAACAGCAGTTTATTTTATTGAAAAATTGCAGCTCATTTTTATACTTTACAAAATCATCTCGCGGGCCGGATTAAACCCGTTTGCGGGCCTGATCCGGCCCGCGGGCCTGACGTTTGACACCCCTGCTCTACGTTTTTCTGAATCTCTCCACATTGCTTCACAGGCTAAATGTTATTTTGAAGCTGCATGCTTATTTAAGCCCTTGCCTGAAATCTCTTTTCCTGTCTCTCTACGTTTTTCTGAATCTCTCCACATTGCTTCACAGGCTAAATGTTCTTTTGAAGCTGCATGCTTATTTAAGCCCTTGCCTGTTCCAATTGCATGCTTCCAATCATTAAATCCCTTAATGGAGAAGTTCGCGTCCGATGATACAGATTTGAATTTCCTGCACGCATAACAAAATGCGGAGTCCTTTTCCACCAAGTACTCAAGCCAGTCCCTGTTCAAATACCAGCTAGAGGAAAATGATCGTTTTTTTTAACCAAACATTTTGACTGAATATTTCCTCAACACAACCTGTTTGGGTTTGTCCATGCCGAGGTCACTCATACCCACTGATTCAACAGGCAGTTGTGGCCCAAATGCTGCCCCGGACTCCACGGAGCTACTAGCATCAGGCTCAGACTGTCGTCCAGGGTCTCCTTCTCCAACTACAACATCAGGAGGCGTCGGTGTCGTATCCAATTTGGCAGAGGAGACTGTTGGTGGGCTTTTCAACCACTTACGGATATATATGACGAACTGAAGCGAGTAAGCCGGCGAAAACTCATCCAGCTTTCAAAAATGCGCGGTAACTGTTGAGCGGCTACACTGACGTAGGATACGTCACGTACGTAGCCTAACTTTCTTTTTATTAAGGCCGTGATAGGCTGTTGCAGTGTAGATTCCCATCAATCAAACAAAATCACACCATTGTTTCTTTATATTTTTAATGTTTTAATGATAAAGAATGCAACATTAATGCAACACAAAATTAGCAACTATTATAATATATATATATATATTTTTTGACATTTACATTTACATTTACGTCATTTAGCAGACGCTCTTATCCAGAGCGACTTACACAATTGGTGCATTCACCTTACAGCCAGTGGGATAACCACTTTACAACACATTTTTTATTTTTTATTTTTTTTGTGGGGTGAGGTAAGGGGGGGTAGAAGGATTACTTTATCCTATCCCAGGTATTCCTTAAAGAGGTGGGGTTTCAAGTGTCTCCGGAAGGTGGTGAGTGACTCCGCCGTCCTGGCGCCGTGAGGGAGCTTGTTCCACCATTGGGGTGCCAGAGCAGCGGACAGTTTTGACTGGGCTGAGCGGGAACTATGCTTCCGCAGAGGTAGGGGAGCCAGCAGGCCAGAGGTGGATGAACGCAATGCCCTCGTTTGGGTGTAGGGACTGATCAGAGCCTGAAGGTACAGAGTTGCCGTTCCCCTCACAGCTCCGTAGGCAAGCACCATGGTCTTGTAGCAGATGCGAGCTTCAACTGGAAGCCAGTGGAGTGTGCGGAGGAGCGGGGTGACGTGAGAGAACTTGGGAAGGTTGAACACCAGATGGGCTGCGGCATTCTGGATGAGTTGTAGGGGTTTAATGGCACAGGCAGGGAGCCCAGCCAACAGCAAGTTGCAGTAATCCAGATGAGAGATGACAAGTGCCTGGATTAGGACCTGTGCCGCTTCCTGTGTAAGGCAGGGTCGTACTCTCCGAATGTAGTAGAGCATGAACCTACAGGATCTGGTCACCGCCTTGATGTTAGCGGAGAACGACAGGGTGTTGTCCAGGGTCACGCCAAGGCTTTTTGCACTCTGGGAGGAGGACACAACGGAGTTGTCAACCGTGATGGCGAGATCATGGAACAGGCAGTCCTTCCCCGGGAGGTTCAGCTTGAGGTGGTGATCCGTCATCCACACTGATATGTCTGCCAGACATGCAGAGATGCGATTCGCAACCTGGTTATCAGAAGGGGGAAAGGAGAAGATTAGTTTTGTGTCGTCTGCGTAGCAATGATGTGAGGATATGACAGAGCCAAGTGACTTGGTGTATAGCGAGAATAGAAGAGGGCCTAGAACTGAGCCCTGGTGGACACCAGTGGTGAGAGCATGTGGTGCGGAGACAGATTCTCGCCACGCCACTTGGTAGGAGCGACCTGTCAGATAGGACTTAATCCAAGAGTGTGCCGCGCCGGAGATTTCCAACTCGGAGAGGGTGGAGAGGAGGATCTGATGGTTCACAGTATCAAAGGCAGCAGACAAGTCTAGAAGGACAAGAGCAGAGGAGAGAGAGTTAGCTTTGGCAGTGCGGAGAGCCTCCATGACACAGAGAAGAGCAGTCTCAGTTGAATGACCAGTCTTGAAACCTGACTGGTTTGGATCAAGAAGGTCATTCTGAGAGAGATAGCAAGAGAGTTGGCTAAAGACGGCACGCTCAAGAGTTTTGGAGAGAAAAGAAAGAAGGGATACTGGTCTGTAGTTGTTGACATCGGAGGGATCGAGTGTTGGTTTTTTGAGAAGGGGTGCAACTCTCGCTCTCTTGAAGACGGAAGGGACATAGCCAGCGGTCAAGGATGAGTTGATGAGCGAGGTGAGGTAAGGGAGAAGGTCTCCGGAAATGGTCTGGAGAAGAGAGGAGGGGATAGGGTCAAGCGGGCAGGTTGTTGGGCGGCCGGACGTCACAAGTCGCAAGATTTCATCTGGAGAGAGAGGGGAGAAAGAAGTCAAAGCATAGGGTAGGGCAGTGTGAGCAGGACCAGCAGTGTCATTTGACTTAACAAACGAGGATCAGATGTCGTCAACCTTCTTTTCAAAATGGTTGACGAAGTCATCCACAGAGAGGGAGGAGGGGGGGGGGGGATTCAGCAGGGAGGAGAATGTGGCAAAGAGCTTCCTAGGGTTAGAGGCAGATGCTTGGAATTTAGAGTGGTAGAAAGTGGCCTTAGCAGCAGAAACAGATGAAGAAAATGTAGAGAGGAGGGAGTGAAAAGATGCCAGGTCCGCAGGGAGTCTAGTTTTCCTCCATTTCCGCTCAGCTGCCCGGAGCTCTGTTCTGTGAGCTCGCAATGAGTCATCAAGCCACGGAGCTGGAGGGGAGGACCGAGCCGGCCGGGAGGATAGGGGACATAGAGAGTCAAAGGATGCAGAAAGGGAGGAGAGGAGAGTTGAGGAGGCAGAATCAGGAGATTGGAGGGAGAAGGATTGAGCAGAGGGAATAGATGATAGGATGGAGGAGGAGAGAGTAGCGGAAGAGAGAGAGCGAAGGTTGCGACGGCGCATTACCATCTGAGTAGGGGCAGAGTGAGTAGTGTTGGAGGAGAGCGAGAGAGAAAAGGATACAAAGTAGTGGTCTGAGACATGGAGGGGAGTTGCAGTGAGATTAGTAGAAGAACAGCATCTAGTAAAGATGAGGTCAAGCGTATTGCCTGCCTTGTGAGTAGGGGGGGACGGTGAGAGGGTGAGGTCAAAAGAGGAGAGGAGTGGAAAGAAGGAGGCAGAGAGAAATGCGTCAAAGGTTGACGTAGGGAGGTTAAAGTCACCCAGAACTGTGAGGGGTGAGCCATCCTCAGGAAAGGAACTTATCAAGGCGTCAAGCTCATTGATGAACTCTCCAAGGGAACCTGGAAGGCGATAAATGATAAGGATGTTAAGCTTGAATGGGCTAGTGACTGTGACAGCATGGAATTCAAATGAGGAGATAGACAGATGGGTCAGGGGAAAAAGAGAGAATGTCCACTTGGCAGAGATGAGGATTCCTGTGCCACCACCCCGCTGACCAGATGCTCTCGGGGTATGCAAGAACACATGGTCAGACGAGGAGAGAGCAGTAGGAGTAGCAGTGTTTTCAGTGGTAATCCATGTTTCCGTCAGCGCCAAGAAGTCGAGGGACTGGAGGGTAGCATAGGCTGAGATGAACTCTGCCTTGTTGGCCGCAGAACGGCAGTTCCAGATTCTGCCGGAGACCTGGAACTCCACGTGGGTCGTGCGCGCAGGGACCACCAGGTTAGAGTGGCAGCAGCCACGCGGTGTGAGGCGTTTGTATAGCCTGTGCAGAGAGGAGAGAACAGGGATAGACAGACGCATAGTTGACAGGCTACAGAAAATGGTTACAATAATGCAAAGGAGATCGGAATGAAATGAACTAAACATCTGGGAAAGCGAGAGAGCGGGGCCTCCTTCACTTACGTTTCACTGAAATATAACTCTCCCAACTTCCACCTCAGAAAGTTCCACCTCACTTTTTAAGAGATCTGTGCCTCAAGTGGGGGGTGCCAAGCATTTTTGGGGGCGGGCCCGGCCCCCTATGGCCCGCCCATAGCGACGGGTGTGGTCCTCTTAAGCACGTTATTTCAATATTTCCTAGCTCTGAATTGACGCAGGTTACACTTTTGCAAAGCTACTCGGTTAAAAATAAGAGCATGAATGACAATAAAGGTATGACTTGAATTATATGCATAATGATGTAGAAACAATATCGCTCAGCGTGGGAACTTTTGGTGGGGGGGAAGTAGCCTTTATAAGTCTCCATGGCGGGTAAAGGACCATCACTTCGTTGTCTTGTTGGGAATAGTAATAATTCATGACAGTACGCATTGTAATAGTCTAACAGTTGTTTTTCATTTTATTTCTCACATTAAACAGACATTTGAGAAGGATTTGAGAAGCGAATTGCTTGCAGTTGTACCTATGACGCACAGACACACTAAAGCTGTACAGTGTAGTTAGAAAAGTCAGTTTACATTATTTGCAGATGTGTTCCCTTTTATTTACAAATCGAAAAATGTAACATTTGAAATGAATGTGGCAGAACAGTTAAGCCAAGAGTTCCTGTGGGAGTCTTCTCCTTCAGTCTTTTTGCCTCCTATGCCTCGTTTCCCATTAGATGGGATTTTCCCAATGCCAACTTCACCTGAGACAGCCACTATCCAGTGTCATGTGTTGCTGAATTACAGATCTCGCTATCCCAATGTCGCTGCTGTCTATGGTGCTGAAATATCCAATCTCGGCTATTTGCATACATAGGACCATCCACACTTGACACCACATACGCAAGTTAATGCTTTTTCTCTCACACACTTTTGAACATTGCACAACCTGCAACAAGACACTGAAACAACACTTAATTTCAAGTTTGTTTCTTTCTGAATAAAGATGAAATCAATGTGTGGAAGGAGATTGGACAATGTATAGGCATTCCCTATAGCTGTTTTTGACTGGAGCATGATCAGATTGCTTTGTTTGAGCCAGAATGGAAATTTGGTCTGAGAAACGACGCCCATTATAGCATGACTATTTCAGACAGAATTAACTTTATGTTATATGTAAAAATATAAATAAGGCAATGTTTATATGACCCCCTTTCAAACAGTCACTTATTTATCACTTTCTTGCAGATATACAGTGCATTCAGAAAGTATTCATACCCCTTAACTTATTCCACATGTTGTTTTCTTACAGCCTGAACTCAAAATGGATTCAATTATAATATTTTCTCTCACGCAGCTACACACAATACCCCATAATGACAAAGTGAAAACACGCTTTTGAAATTTTTGCAAATGTATTGGAAATTACATACAGAAATATCTCATTTACATAAGTATTCCCACCCCTGAGTCGATTAAAGCTGTGTCTTTCTGGGTAAATCTCCAAGAGCTTTGCACAACTGGATTGTAAAATATATGCAATATACATTATATAGACAGCCATTTTTTTTTGCCATAGGTTTTCAAGCCGAATTAAGTCAAAACTGTAACTAAGCCACTCAGAAACATTCAATGTCGTCTTGGTAAGCAACTCCAGTGAATATTTGGCCTTGTGTTTTAGGTTATTGTCCTGCTGAAGAGGGAATTTGTCTCCCAGTGTCTGTTGGAAAGCAGACTGAACCAGGTTTTCCTCTAGGAATCTGCCTGTACTTAGCTCTATGCCGTTTATTTTTATCCTAAAAAAGTATCTAGTCCTTGCCAATGACATGCATACCCATAACATGATGCAGCCACCACCATGCTTGGAAATATGAAGAGTGGTACTCAGTGATGTGTTGTGTTGGATTTGCCCAAAACATTACGCTTTGTATTCAGGGCATAAAGTTCATTTCTTTGCCACATTATTTGCAGTTTTACTTTAGTGCCTGATTGCAAACACAATGCATGTACAGGTTTCCTTCTTTTACATTTACATTTTAGTCATTTAGCAGACGCTCTTATCCAGAGCGACTTACAGTTAGTGAGTGCATACTCTGTCAATTAGGTTAGTATTGTGGAGTAACTACAATGTTGATGATTCATCCTCAGTTTTCTCCTATCAAAGCAGCTGTTTTAAAGTCACCATTGGCCTCATGGTGAAATCCCTGAGCGTTTTCCTTCCTCTCTGGCAGCTGAGTTAGGATGGACACCTGTATTTTTGTGGTGACTGGGTGTATTGATACACCATCCAAAGCGTAATTAATACCTTCACCATGCTCAAAGGAATATTCAATGTCTGCTTTTTTTGTACCCATCTACCAAAAGGTGCCCTTCTTTGCGAGGCATTGGAAAACCTCCCTGGTCTTCATGGTTGAATCTATGTTTGAAATTCACTGCTCGACTGAGGGACCTGATAGATAATTGCATGTATGGGGTACAGAGATTATGTAGTCGTTCAAAAATCACTATTATTGCACACATAGTGAGTCCATCTAACTGATTATGTGACTTGTTAAGCACATTTTTACTCCTGAGCTTATTTAGGCTTGCCATAACAAAGGGGTTGAAAACTAATTGATTAGATTACTAGATACTTGTCACGCCCTGGCTCTGGGGACACTGTTATGTTGAGCCAGGGTGTGTATTCTATGTTTGTATTTCTATGTTGGCCTGAGTGACTCCCAATCAGAGGCAACGAGTGTCAGCTGGTTGTCTCTGATTGGGAGCCATATTTAACTGTCTGTCTTTCACTTTGTGTTTGTGGTTTCTTGTTCGTGTTGGTTTGTGTTTAAACCGTAGACGTCACGTTTTCGTTTGTTGTTTTGATCGTGTGATCATTAAATAAATATAAATATGTTCACCTTCAACGCTGCGCATTGGTCTCTCCCTGACGATCGTGACAGAAGAAACCACCAAAACCGGACCAAGCAGCGTGTCCAGGAGCCATCGTTAGCAGATCTCCGTGGCAACCTCGACTGGGTCAAGCCTAGTGAGGAGCAGAGAGGGTGGACTTGGGAACAGTTGAGGAAGAGCTTCGACTGGGTCAAGCCCATTGAGGAGCTGAATAGCGGGAGTTGGAGACAGAGGAGCGAGAGTTGGGCGAAAACGATAGAGGCCTGGCCCACGGGGAGGAGAGACCCCCAGAAAATTTTTAGGGGGGGGCTCACGACGTCGGGGCAGCAGGAGGCCGCGATAGAGTGGTCCAGCGGGTTGGCAGAGGAGGCCGCCAGGTTACGGGGGCCACTGGTCGAAGAGGGGATGGAAGGTGGAGAGGCACGGCGAGAGGTACTGGGGTGTGTTACCAGTCCGGTCCGGCCCGTTCCAGATCCCGGTGTAGGGCCAGTGGTGTGTGTCCCCAGTACGGTCCGGTCTGTTCCTGCTCCCCGCACCAAGTCTGTGGTGCGTTTCGTCAGCCCTGTCCGGCCCGTTCCTGCTCTCCGCACCAAGTCTGTGGTGCGCGTCGCCAGCCCAGTCCGGCCCATTCCTGCTCCCCGCACCAAGTCTGTGGTGCGTCTCGTCAGCCCGGCTCGGCCCGTTCCTGCTCCCCGCACCAAGTCAGTGGTGCGCTTCGTCAGCCCGGCTCGGCCCATTCCTGCTCCCCGCACCAAGTCTGTGGTGCGTTTCGTCAGCCCGGCTCGGCCCATTCCTGCTCCCCGCACCAAGTCTGTGGTGCGTTTCGTCAGCCCTGTCCGGCCCGTTCCTGCTCTCCGCACCAAGTCTGTGGTGCGCGTCGCCAGCCCAGTCCGGCCCATTCCTGCTCCCCGCACCAAGTCTGTGGTGCGTTTCGTCAGCCCTGTCCGGCCCGCTCCTGCTCCCCACACCAAGCCAGTGGTGTGCGTCGTCAGTCCAGCACGGCCCGTGCCTGTTCCCCACACCAAGCCAGTGGTGTGCGTCGTCGGTCCGGCACGGCCCGTGCCTGTTCCACTGGTGCCTGGTCCGGCACCGGTCAGATGCGTTACGCCGGAGCTAGAGCAATCCGCTCCATCAGTGTGCAGTCCAGCTCCGGCCAGCGGGGCCAGACCGGACCAGGGGTACTTTGGGGGGTTGGAGAGGGAGTGGGGATCAGGCCCGGAGCCGGATCCGCCGCCAAGGCGGAGTGCCCACCCGGTCCCTCCCCTGTGGTATTTAGTTGGCGCGGTCGGAGTCCGCGCCTTTAGGGGGGGGTACTGTCACGCCCTGGCTCTGGGGACACTGTTATGTTGAGCCAGGGTGTGTATTCTATGTTTGTATTTCTATGTTGGCCTGAGTGACTCCCAATCAGAGGCAACGAGTGTCAGCTGGTTGTCTCTGATTGGGAGCCATATTTAACTGTCTGTCTTTCACTTTGTGTTTGTGGTTTCTTGTTCGTGTTGGTTTGTGTTTAAACCGTAGACGTCACGTTTTCGTTTGTTGTTTTGATCGTGTGATCATTAAATAAATATAAATATGCTCACCTTCAACGCTGCGCATTGGTCTCTCCCTGACGATCGTGACAATACTAGACTCTGTCAATATGTTTTTGGAAGTGGCTCTGCATTTCTTGCATACATATCATATTTATTTAAGGATTATGACGACTTTCTAAAAGGACAAAGCTGTTTCTGTGTGTTCCCTTGTCTCCACTGTCACTCACCACATCCCTCGATGCGTGCAAACAGAGCATCTATATTAGGGATGGGCAACTCCAGTCCTCGGGACCTGATTGGTGTTACACTTTTTCCCCAGCCCCAGCTAACACGTTTGACTCTAATAATCAAGTACTCATGGGTTTCAGTTTAGAATGCAATACGTTTAATAATCTGTGTTTGCTAGGGATGGGGTAAAAGTGTGACACCCCTCCGACCCCCAAGGACTGGAATTGTCCATCCCTGATCTATATGGTAGGACCAGTACCAGACCTGAATGAATGTGTCTGTTTTGAATATTCACGGAGACAGAATGATGTGGTTGATAGCAGAGACGTCATGCCCAAAGGGGGCACAGGGTCACTTGCCTCCTCAGATTTGTGATGTTTAAATTTGTCTTGTTATATTTTCTCTGTCATACTACTAACCATGAAGATGGCTTTAGCTAGCCCAGATAGGATCCCAATCTCCCAACCTAATAACTACACTGAACAAAAATATAAACGCAACATGTAAAGTGTTGGTCCCATGTTTCATGAGCTGAAATAAAAATCCCAGAAATGTTCCATTCGCACAAAAAGCTTATTTCTCTCAAATTGTGTACACAAATTTGTTTACATCCCTGTAAGCGAGCATTTCTCCTTTGCCAAGATAATCCATCCACCTGACAAATATGGCATATCAAGAAGCTGATTAAACAGCATGATAATTACACAGGTGCACCTTGTGCTGAGGACAATAAAATGCCACTCTAAAATGTGCAGTTTTGTCACACAACACAATGCACAGATGTTTCAAGTTTTGAGGCAGCGTGCAATTGGCTTACGGACTGCAGGAATGTCCACCAGAGCTGTTAACAGATACGTTTATGTTAATGTCGTATATGAAGATTATGACGTTGTTAATGTTTTTAAGTGGAATCGGAGAGAATGTTTATTTTAGTTCAAAAGTAGCCATTTGTGGGGTGACGCCCCAGGGGAGACAGGTGATTGGACAGCAGAGGGAGCAACCCATATTTTTGCATTGTTTATAAGTATGGGCTAGACGAAGAAGAGGTTAGAGCGACCATTGCAATCTGGGACGTCGCTCTCCGGGTGTCATGACAGCCGTCACTTATGCTGAAACCTTGTGATATGAATAAACCTTATGATCCAAGTTCAGTATGAGCAGACTCCTTTGTTTGACAGCAATGAGCACCAGCAGCGACAAGATACGATACAATGGGGGCTCGTCCGGGATCTGACTGCATCGTTCTTTGTCCCGTTCCTGAGTCGCGAGGTGACTACCGCTCAAGCCGGCTAAGGTGAGAGTTCTCACAAAATTTGAGCATTAGTTGTTCCGCTGGCTTATGAGAGGGCATTGAAGGATGTACCGTGTAAATTACTTGGGTTTGTGCTGGTGTGGTGTTATTGCTGTCGACTAGGGGTCTGTAATAATTATTCTAAAATTTGGTTGCATTGGTAAACGGCGCAAATAATAGGAAGTTTAGAGCAATCGATGGTAGTGAATAAAGGCAGATATACGTATACACAATTAGGGCATTGTGAATCTGATAAGACCTCGAAACGAGGCCATCATAGGATGGGCCATAAATCCTCATAACGCATTAGGTGTTTTTAGGTCAGTCTAAAGACTGGGGTTCTGGAATTTATTTGATTGTGGTTACGGCTCATCTTTCATCCGACGGGATGTCTGCTTGGGGTAATCTCTCTGTAGATGTCCATTGAACTCACGGCAGCATAAAGTTAGTGGAAAAGGGAAAATAATATAGGCACAATGCAGGTTATATTGCGTCATGCCACATTGTACATAAAGGCTAAGGCTAAATGCTAATGCTAAATGCTAATGCTGAATGCTAATTGTGTTACATGCTACATGCTAACGTATGACCTTAGGGGGCCATTGCGATGGAATAAAGCCTCTTAAATTATGTTTGTTTGTGTAGAATTTCGGTTCTAGGTTTTGTGAGCGCTGTTAAATGTTGTTTGACTATGAGGGGAAAACGGAGGTACAGCAGGACTGGTAACTGTCTATTTGGGTTGGGGAGAGAGCTAAGAATCTCCCTTCCACGGTGAAAAAGTATTTTTGAATGTATCGCGCATGCGTGGGATTTTACTAAACTACAACACGTTTGATTTTACGACACTACACTACAAAACGGGGGAGTTTACGGCACGAGATTATGAGACGTTTGTTTTACGGCACTAGACTACAACACGTTGTTTACTAAAACTACAACACGGGGGATTGTGGGTAAATTGGTCATATTTCTGTTAGACTGGGCTGCAGGGGGAGACAGAGAAACAGACACAGAAAAAGGGGAGATTTGGACACGAATCTTCTAGTTGTTAAAGCGGCTGTTATTTGAAAATGAAACTATTTGTTGAGATGTAGTGAAGTTATAAATTAGATATATGTTGACGGATTATAATAAATTAAATAAAAATGTTATTGAGCTATTTAGTCCTGAGTTAAGTCTTAGAGCGAATATGAGTGGGGGAATATTGAATGTGGATAACTCAGTGATTGCATGACTGCTAAATTCTTTTTCTGTTTCTATGCTCTTTTGTCATATGAGAGGAACGAGAGGAGAGAGAGGGAGAAAGAAAGAGAGGTGCTGACGTGACATCACGTGACAAGGGGAGGATCGAGTCAAAAGGTTTTGAGGCTGGTTCTGTTTGCAAAATCTTCCCCTACAGGATATTTGATGTTATGACAATTTCACAGAGGCTTGGCAACAGACTGATCATTTGAATAAAATTTGCATTTTGGAGTCTCTGTGCATCACTTGGGTTTGATTGCAGTTGTGTTGGAAATCGAGTACTGACATTATTCTGTAAAATTAAGATAATTAGGTGCTTATAGAGCAAGGGGGTTTATGGGAATTGTAGTGATTGTAGGGGTAGAGGGCTTTGTTTTTAGGATTGGTAAGATAGCCACTAATTGATAAATTGGTAAGATAGGATATATAAATAAAAAATTGGTTTTAATTATTCATTAATTTTAATTGATTTTTTAATTGATTTTTTTTTATTGATTTTTTTTATTAAAAATATTTTTTGAATAAAAATTTTAATAGAATTTTTTAATATTCATATTTTGGTTGATTGATTTTAAAGAAAAAAAAAATCTTTTTTTTTTGGGGTTGTTTGGTTTATATTAATAATTAAAGGGGGGAAGCCATAGGCTATATAGTCTAAAATAAAATAATTCACAATAAAGGAATATAAAAGAGTAGTTACAATGGGGAGGAAGGACAGCAAGGCTATGAAAGTCATTACACCGGTTGATATAGTTGAAAATAGTAATCCTTTAACTAAAGTATTGCTAGGTTGTCCGGCAAATGAAACAAAAGTTGCCCTTCATTCTCAAACAAAAACTGATAAAAGATTCCAGCGATAAGATAAACAAAGGTATAGAGAAAAGGCTAAAGGAAGAGAAGGCGACAGAAAAACTAATGGCAGAAGTTAGTACACCTTTCTCACACACGGATTCAGCAAAAAGACACCCACCTTATGAGAAGGAAGTAGAGCTTAGGGATGTTTATCCTCAGCTTCCGGTGATCATCCAGCAGGGTGATTATTGCATCAGAGATGAAGATGAACAAATAATAGATAGAGGACAAGCAGAAACTACAATAAAAATGAATCCAAAACTCCAGAAGTAAGAAAAAAACGAGATGTCTGGAAACTAAGAGAAGAATGAGGTTCGGAAAGATGAGGATGAAGATACAGAAGAGAAGAAAAACTGCTGAGAAAAGAATCCCAAAAATTGGAGGAGAAGAATACATTGAGGTCAAGGAAAGGCCAATAGTAAGAAGATGATGGAAGATGATATTTCGAGGACAAAACTTAGAATATAAGCTTTTGAAGAATACTGATAGGTCAACAACAAGAAGGAACAGGACCAAGAAACTCTCAGAAAACTCAATCATACAACTGGTGGAGAAGAGAAGCTTTGGTTATGAAGAATCAGAGTGAACCAAATCAACAATCACTGCTACAGCTTCAACAGGACCAGTTCCAACCGCAATTGTACCAGCCACCAAGGGGGGTACCAGTTATCCATATCCACAGCCAGTTTCTGGACAGACACAGAATTGGAGAGGAAGAGGACGAGAAGGCTTAGAAGAGGAGGAAGATTTCAGCCACACTTCCAGCAACTTTCAGAAGAGTGTTATAATTATGGACAGGTTGGTCACTTTACCTGTTAATGCAATGCGCCAGGAGGAAACAACAGAGGACATTTCTGAGGAAGATAAAGGAGCAAGTGAAGATCACCTGTTCTCTAGGTGAACCCTTCAAGGATTCTAGAGGTGCCTAGAAGATACGAAGGGGGGTGTCAGCTGGTAGCACCAATTAGGAAGGAAAATATCTAACAATTGAAGTAAAAACAAAGGACTAGGAGAGGTGAATAGTGGAAAAGCTTTTATCTGTGTTCAGCCTAAAGAGGTTAAACATCTCACTATGTAAAATTAACTAATTAGGATAGGGATTTGAGGTAGTAAAACAGCTAATTACTCTTAAGGAACCAATTGAGCTCTGCTATAAAAATCAAGGAGAAATTAAAATAGACATACTAATATTAGAACATATACCTATTGCATTGTTGGGAAGAGATGCAGGGTGTAAATTGAACTGTACAATAAGATGTACACTAGACGGCTGTCTGGTAGAATATTTTAAAAAGTAGGGTTTTTGGGAATCATATTTGCTTAAAAAGATAATATCATAGGAAGGATGATAATCTATTAGACTGCCTATTAGACAATCTGTCTGAAAATAAAGTTAAAAGGGGTGACTGTTATTCTGGGTTACATTCCTACACCAAGAGATTTCAGGCTAGCTAAGGGATGTTTAGTCGTTTGCCAAGTCTGTGTGTAAAGGAGTCAGAAGCAGGTGGGGACTTCCCAATCACATATTCAAAAAAAATGGTGGTAAAGGGATTTTGTGAATAAATCAGTGGAAAAGGTTAGGAGAAAATATTAGATTTTAAAAAGTTAGGAGAACTAGGGTTGAAGGAACTCTAGGACAGTAAGCTAAGTTTCAATGTTAGTTAGTAGTAAGAGAGAGAGAACAGTGGTGAAGGACATTTTAGAGTTTAGTGGGAAGATAGATATGGTAGGAATTTAGATCTGTTAGGAGCAAATGCATTGAGAAAGTATGCGTTGCTGAATGATAAGAGAAGATTGAGGGTGATTGAGTATCTATATTTACAATTCCCAGCAGGAAGATCAAGGTAATTGTAGGTGTATTTTTTATAATCAAAAGTTTGAAAGTGAGGGTTTAGAGTAGGAAGAGAGAGTGAATGTAAGTTACATTTACGTCATTTGACACTAGTGGTGATAGATGGAAGTACAAGCAAAGAGTTCAAAGCTTTGGGGAAACTAGATGAAGTAACAATAAGGACATTAACACGTCAGTCTATTAAAACAACAGTGAGAAGCAATTTAACTCTTTCAACATTGATAGTTATTAAAGCCATAAATATATCGCATTTGATTATAAGGGAACCAATAGCTCCAGCACCAATTTTAGAGGAAAAGACTGTTATTAGGGTTAGGATGAGTGATCCAGCTCATCTTCATTGTAGATGTGAGAGATGGAGTGGAGAGGGGACGTTCCTCCCACATGGAGAGATAATTATGGAGAAGAAGTATTGTTATCAGGACCAGAAGTAGAAGCTGTTGCACCTAGTCAAAGGAGGTATAGTTTGTACAACGATATGAAGTGGAAGAGGGTTATGAGTGATTGTTCATTTATTTTGCGTAATGTTACAGAGAAAGATCAGGGAGAATATATGTGTACTTATCTAGTGCAAGCATTAAAATTTGTTCCGGTTAAGAATTATTGGTTAAAAGGCTATGTAATTCGTAAAGTGACGCTTATATTGGAAGATTTGAAATCTGTTGAAGCTTCCACAGTCACCAAAGGAGTTCAGGAGAAGTAGATTACAGTAGTCACTCCAACAGTAAATAATACACAGAGGATATCGGTAGTTTTCCCACTAGAAGTAGTTAAGGGTGTTAATACATCAACTAAATCAACTACTTTAATGGTAACTTTGGAAGGGATTAATGATGCGACGGCAATAACAAATGTAGGAAGTATGACACCGACACCGACAACAACTTTTCTGAAATTAAAGGGGGTAGCAAGAAGGACTCAGGGGTTTATGGTACGGATAGAGAGTGCTGTCAATGATAGTAAGGATAGGGTTAAAATAGGAGAGCAGATAGTGGTAGAGAACAATATAGATTCATCTGAAATAGTGAAGGATACTATCATGGAGGTACAGGATGAGGTCTTTGATTTTAATGACAGACAAGGAGAGGTATCTGATCAGTACCGCTCGTTAGGGAAGAGAGAAACTAAATGGAAGGCATGTGGTTTGATTCTTCTGTTGTGAAAATTAAAGATGGATGGGCAGGTAGGAATCTTTGGTTCCAGCAGCTAGCTCATTCTGTAAGATCAGTGAGGAATC
The DNA here is from genome assembly GCF_964263955.1 of Coregonus lavaretus. Taxonomy (NCBI): domain Eukaryota; kingdom Metazoa; phylum Chordata; class Actinopteri; order Salmoniformes; family Salmonidae; genus Coregonus; species Coregonus lavaretus. The sequence continues at coordinate 29,292,495 of NC_139992.1, read as the reverse complement.
TTGAGGGTCCATGTCTGTTGAGAATTCCAGCACCAAACATTTTAGACGGTCGCTCGACCTCTATCAAGTATGTGTCAATCTTATGCTTTGTCATGGCTGTTGTATCAGCAACAACAATCAGTAACAGATAAAATAATGTCGTTGTCAAAACATTTGTTTAAGCCTAGGTTTAAGTGTTCTTGGTTAAATGAATTACCCTATGGAAATTTGTTAGATGGGAAGGAAAATCAGGTAACAGCGAACCCTGAAGCATTGGAGGTGAAACCAGTGAGGGCTAAAAGTTGTTTTTGTTCTAATAAAACATATGATGTAAGGGGTATGTTTATGGGAATATCAGATTGTGATGAATATATATCATATATGATAACTTTGGGTATGCATGACCTTAAGGGTAGTAATGAGAAATATAATGTTACTTTTTATGTTCCAGGTAGTAAGAACAGCAAGACTTTGATGGTGAAAGATTAGCTTTTGCCTGACAATGTGACTATTGGGAATTTTAGAGATATTTGGAGGGTTTGTGGTGATGAAGCATATATATTCTTACCCTATGGATGGACAGGATGTTGTTACATGTCAACGTTGAAGCTTCCATATGAGGTTTCTACCATTAAAAGAGGGGTAGCACCGGACACAGATAAATCTGAATCTAGGTTTGGAAATAAGGTGAAAAGGGACATGGCGACATTTCATAGTCTTGAAGCCTATCATTGGAAGTCTAAGAGAGAAGGGGGGACTTTTTCCATGGTATGGTGTAACATTTTTGGCAGATCATATTGATAATATTAGCTATACTTTGATTCCAGATAGTTCAGATAGTATCACTATGCGTTGAAGAATATAAGGGATGCGTTTGGTAAATCTGAAGGAGCTGGATGGTCAGCAAAGACTTGGTTGCAAGATCAGTTAGGCCCAGTAGGAGCAGTAATGGTTCAGATTTTAATAGCAGTTTTGATAGCACTGTGTGTGATGTTTGTAATTTGTTACTGACCTTTGAGAAAGCTATGATATTGAGATAGGTTGGAGTAGTGATGCCTGGAGACAACACTCAGATGCCGTTGTTGACTGTTCCTGATCTGGATGAAGAGGGACAAGTGGGACTGGATGGAGTATTGATGATAAATATCCTTTTTGAATATTTGATCATTTTTCAAAAAAAATTCAATATTAGTGTGATTTTAGTATGATGTTATGAATCAAAGGGGGGAAATGGGATAATGTGATTCATACATCATTTATATATAATTTTTATATTCTTAGTTGATATTGATGTTTAATTTGAAAATGTTGTTTTGCAAAAGATACTGTTTGGTCTTTTCTTTTCTTCCAGAAGCATTTGGGGGAATATGTAGAGATTGAAATACTCAAACAAGGACAATATGAAGGGACAATATGAAAGGATAATGACTGGAGGAGATGGAACAAGGAAGGTGTGGAAAGGTTCTCATTCCATCATCAACAATGCATTGGAAGAGGAGACTACGGAGGAGATGAAGTGTAGTGGACTACATTCCAGTGTCTGCAATGAAATATAGACATATTTGCATGTGTAATACATAATTTGTGTCATATTCTTAGGTATTAATTTTTGTAGAATGATATTTGATGTTATTGGATACATGTGGGGATCTTAGATGTTTTTGTTTATTTCGTGAATGCTTAGGGACAGGGAGTCTAGGCAGGGATAGAGGTCCACTATAGGGTCCGATGGGTTGACCAGCCTTGGTGTGGACATTTTGGATAGTATTTTGTTTGCAGGGACTTACATGTGTATTTAATTGCATCATAGTTTCAAATGCATTGATAAGGATTTATGAATTCATCGGGAGTACCTAGGTGGTTGCCTGGGGCAGAGGGACCGTGAGAGAATTTTACTGTCTTGATTGATGGATGGATTTGGAACGAAGGTTGCCAGACAGTTTTTCGCTCTCACACTCCATAAAGATTTGTTCATATTTCATAGTAATGTATTCACACTTCATAAACATTTATTCATATTTCATAGAAAGGTATTTACACTCTAGAGGGAAATGTTTTTGGTTTAATGTTAAAGATACTCAATAAGATAAATTGTTACTTGTCATAATCCTATTCTGTTTGTTTTCGAGACTGTATAGTCTCGAAGGGGGGAATGTCGTATATGAAGATTATGACGTTGTTAATGTTTTTAAGTGGAATCGGAGAGAATGTTTATTTTAGTTAAAAAGTAGCCATTTGTGGGGTGACGCCCCAGGGGAGACAGGTGATTGGACAGCAGAGGGAGCAACCCATATTTTTGCATTGTTTATAAGTATGGGCTAGACGAAGAAGAGGTTAGAGCGACCATTGCAATCTGGGACGTCGCTCTCCGGGTGTCATGACAGCCGTCACTTATGCTGAAACCTTGTGATATGAATAAACCTTATGATCCAAGTTCAGTATGAGCAGACTCCTTTGTTTGACAGCAATGAGCACCAGCAGCGACAAGATACGATATTAATTTCTCAACCATAAGCCAAGGCGGCTTTAGAGAATTTGGCAGTACTTCTAACTGGCCTCACGACTTCAGACCACTTGTAAAGCAGCGTATGGGCGAGCTGTTGGCTGATGTCAACGTTGTGAATGCTCCATGGTGGCAGTGGGGTTATGGTATGGGCAGGCATTAGCTACGGACAATGAACACAATTGCATTTTATCGATGACAATTTGAATGCACAGAGATACCGTGGGATAGTGTACGTGCACAAAGTGAGTTTGTAACATGTATATCATTCTTACTTGTTGTTCTTTATATTTACTACCATTGCCTATTGTAAGTTGCCTCTCTGTGTTTTACTGTGTTGTGTAATACTCCGCAGGTAGCATTATGCCATTAATACAGCCCTTCCTTTGTTAATAGCGTTGTTGCTCTACTTGTGCTATCAGTTATTGTGCATATTCATTACCCCTGTTATCTGTCCATTACAGGACCACTATCATTCCACTACCTTTCCATGTCCATTTCATCCGTGTGTGTCAATAAAGTATCCTTGAATGTAACTCTGAGGTTGCCTTATTCCCCTCTTACCGGGGGAGGTGAAAGCGCAACCTGGTCTCAGAACATTTCGTATTATTCTGTATGTACAAAACTGTGATCAAGGCAAAGGGTGGCTACTTTGAAGAATCTCAAATCTGAAATATATTTTGATATGTGTAACACGTTTTTGGTTACTACATGATGCCATATGTGTTATTTAATAGTTTTGATGTCTTCACTATTATTCTACAATGTAGAAAATACACAAGACACAGAGGAGGAGAAACTATCCAACACCCTGGGAGAGAGAACGAGTGACCTCAGTCGAACTCACAGCCAGAAAGATGGGTTAGATACAGGAGAGGAGGAGGTTACCCCGGATGCCATCACCCCTGCTCCTGTGAACAAGGAATGAGAGGGGAAGCCTTCTAATCAGGCCAACGGGCAGGCGGAGCGAGAGGTCATAGTGATAGTGATTCACACCCAGAGAGAGACAGACAACCCATACAACCTCTTGGCTGAGATTAACCACACAGAGGTAGAGGCAGAGGGCCTTCAGGGCAAGCCAGTCAGCCTGCCTGCTCTGATCCTCAAGTCAATTGTATTTAAATTCATATTCATTAAAGATTTTTAGTCAAGACTTGAAAAGTGCCATTTATTTCAAATGATAATTATTCAGTGTCTGCAACCCTCAAGAACCAGGGTGAGTCTGGGTCCCCCTTTAACTGGGCAAACACAACTTGCATATCGTCATAGACTAGGCCGAAACGTTAATCTTTTAACCTTGCTTAAATAAAACAATGCATTTTTAATAGTGAGCAAGAGTTTTCTATGATGATTAAAGTTTTTTTGTCGCGCCCTCCACTTTTTTGTCAAATAATACATCTAAAAAAAATGTAATACGTTTAATTATTAAAAGCATTAAAATTGGGATTGGGATGTTTCCCACTTATTTATACAACCTACTCCACAACGTTTAGAGAAATGTTCTGAAATTAATTAAGAATTATAATGCAAATAATTTAATGGTCTATGGTTCAATCCTGTTTCTGGTCTAATGAATAATTAATATTGTTCCTCCTCTTCCTTGTGGCAAGCGCAGCAGCACACTGCCCTCCAAAGCCTGCAAAAAAAACGCTGGACTGCCCCTTTCCTCGCCCTGCATGGAACATCCAGGGTCACGTCCTTGGTGACGTGTGGGGTGACGTCCAGGGTGACCACAGCAACATCCTCTGGAAAGGGACAAAAGCGGGACAGAATGTAAATAAATGCAAACCGTAGGTTCTAAACACTGGCCAGTTGAATGGGATCTTTTATTTCAGCTCATGAAACATGGGACCAACACTTTACATGTTATCATGATGAACGGCACCTGTCAGAGTGCTTTCTATAAGTCTTACTCACCTGCTTGAATGTCAGATGGCAGAGTGGCGTAGACGGCCACCATGAGAGGCTTTTCTTCAGGTGTGACGTCCACAACCTCCAAGAGTGAAGAAGCAGGGTATGCATCTGTGTTAGGGGTGAGGTCCACAAGCTCCAGGTGGGAAGAAGCAGGATCTGCCTCTGTGTTTGGGGTGATGTCCACAACCTCTAGGTGGGAAGAAGCCGGGTCTGCATCTGTGTTAGGGGTGATGTCCACAAACTCCAGGTGGGAAGAAGCAGGATCTGCCTCTGTGTTTGGGGTGATGTCCACAAGCTCCAGGTGGGAAGAAGCCGGGTCTGCCTCTGTGTTAGGGGTGATGTCCACAACCTCCAGGTGGGCAGATGCTGGGTCTGCCTCTGTGTTAGTGATGATGTCCACAACCTCCAGGTGGGAAGAAGCTGGCTCTGCCTCTGTGTTAGGGTTGATGTCCACAACCTTCAGGTGGGAAGAAGCCGGGTCTGCCTCTTTGTTAGGGGTGATGTTCACAACCTCCAGGTGGGAAGAAGCCAGGTGTGCCTCTTTGTTAGAATTGATGTCCGCAATCTCTAGGTGGGAAGAAGCCGGGTCTGCCTCTGTGTTTGGGGTGATGTCCACAAGCTCCATGTGGGAAGAAGCCGGGTCTGTCTCTGTGTTAGGGGTGGTTTCCACAACCTCCTGATAGGAAGAAGCCGGGTCTAACTCTTTGTTAGGGGTGATGTCCACAAACTTCAGGTGGGTAGAAGCCGTCTCAGCCTCTGTGTTAGGGGTGATGTCCACAAGCTCCTTGTGGGAAGAAGCCAGGTGTGCCTCTTTGTTAGGGGTGATGTCCACAACCTCCAGGTGGGAAGAAGCAAGGTGTGCCTCTTTGTTAGGGGTGATGTCCACAACCTCCAGGTGAGAAGAAGCCGGGTCTGCCTCTGTGTTAGGGGTGATGTCCACAACCTCCAGGTGGGAAGATGCTGGGTCTGCCTCTGAGTTATGGGTGATGTCAACAACCATACGGTGGGAAGAAGTAGGGTCTGACTCTGTGTTAGGGGTGATGTCCACAAACTTCAGGTGGGTAGAAGCCGTCTCAGCCTCTGTGTTAGGGGTGACGTTCACAACCTCCAGGTGGGAAGAAGCCAGGTGTGCCTCTTTGTTAGGGTTGATGTCCGCAATCTCTAGGTGGGAAGAAGCCGGGTCTGCCTCTGTGTTTGGGGTGATGTCCACAAGCTCCTGATGGGAAGAAGCCAGGTGTGCCTCTGTGTTAGGGGTGATGTCCTCAACTTCCAGGTGGGAAGATACCGGGTCTGCCTCTGTGCTACGGGTTTTGTCAGCAACCTCCAGGTGGGAAGAAGCCAGGTGTGCCTCTGTGTTAGGGGTGATGTCCAAAACCACTATGTGGGAAGAAGCCGGGTCTTCCTCTCTGCTACGGGTGATGTCAACAACATCTAGGTGGGGAGAAGCTGGGTCAAACTCTGTGTTAGGGGTGAATCCCTCAACCTCCAGGTGGGCAGAAGCCGGGTCTTTCTCTGTGTTAGGGGTGATGTCCACAACCTCCGGGTGGGAAGAAGCTGGGTCTGCCTCTGTGTTATGGGGGATTTCCACAACCTCCAGGTGGGAAGAAGCCTGGTCTGCATCTGTGTTAGGGGTGACAATTAAAATCCTGATTGGCTCTACTACTACAAGGCACCAGGATGTCATGACAAAAGGCATCTGTCAGAGTGCTTTCTATGAGTGCTACTCACCTGCTTGGATATCAGCTGGTAGTGTGGCGGAGAAGGCCACCACTAGGACAGGGGGAACTCGCAGGGTGTCTGCAGTAGGCTGGAAGTAGCTTTTCACCTCGTCCGCCACAAAGGCACAGACAGAGCTCATAAAAAAAGGGGTCTTGAGGTCATCCAGGGAGAAGGACTGGCTGATTCTCCCGAGGATCAACCTCACAGAGTCAAAAGCAGCAGCCCGGGAGAAAGGGGTGTGAGGAGAAGAGGCCTTCAACGTGTTGGAGAGCTTCTCCCCTACGGCCACCACCATACTCACAGCCATCCCGCTTAGGAGGATGGGGTGATCTGAATGGCCTTCCTCTGGCTGAAGCCACAGGGCCAGGAGGATCCTGGGCACCAGCTCCACCACCACCTGGGATGGGCTGAGCAGGTTGCTACAGGGCTTATTGGACAGCTTGTCCAGAATGCTCCTCACAGCTCTCTCCACGATGATGTGGACCTTGGGGTCGCTGAAATCAACAAAAAGCAGCAGAGAAAGCTAAACGATGTGCAATGTTCACACAGAGAACACTGCCCTAGTTATTTTCTGCATAGCTCCAGATGTGTAGATGAATGGAGCAAGCTGTATGCAGGGCAGTACATGGAACTCACATGTCAGCGCCAGCTGGAGAGGTGGTGTGCATAGAGCGGCGGAGCTTGCAGACAGCCTTGTGCTCCATGTCAATCATTTTTAGGCAGGTGTTTACTTCCCAGGTCTGCCGTAGGAAACAGGTAGTCCCATTAGTGTAATTTCACAACAGATATATTCTGCTGTACTGACTAGTTGTTGAAAGGCTAGAAAGGAGCTCACTGACTGATAGTCTAAGTCTCTAACTCTCATTCTCTTACCAGCCGAGCGAGTTCGTTCCCCTCCTCCAGGGTTTCCTTCCACACCCTTCAAATAAAACACAAAGCATTTCAACTTTCCTGGCTTCCTATTTATCTGTTGTTTATTTTACCCACACCTCTTGGAGTGCTGCTGGTGACAGAGAATGGCAGTGAAGGTGAGAGCTGACGTGGTACTCACCTCTCCCTAAGGGATTTTTTGCCCTGAGACACCAGCCAGTCGCTCATGTGCTCCATGGTGACATGGGGCGAGACCTGGCCTCGACTCTGGAGCAGCAGATAGTGGACCATGAGCTTCTTCTGCAAGATGAGGTAAGGTGTGAGACCGTGCCACTAAAGACCATATAATGTGCTTTCAGAAGGGCCTCTCGCAACATTTCACAACTGCTCATGTCTCACAATTTGCAAGTGATCTTATGACCATCTTCTCTAAACTGTCTTGAAATAAAACTCTTGTTTTGGGATTAAATCTATCTCTTTTTTTCTGTGGTTACTGTTTTTGTGGGATGAATCTTACCTGTTTATTGTAATATGCTTCCTCCCAGCAGGCCTGCAGAGTCTGAAAATAAAGGCTGTTTCTACAGAATTCCTTTGAAGATAATTAAAATAATTATGCTTTATTAGGTACATTATGCACAGGCATTTACAGTATGCCAAAAGGAATATCTCCTAAGATTACCTTAGTGGGACCATAAGTGAACTCAGGAATGCTCCCAACCCTATCCATGGTCAGAGGGGGACGAAATGCAGCGCTATAAATATACGGGATGCTCTAGAGATAACAGGAATGACTTAAAGTCGCGAATGATCAATGCCTGTGGAGTCGTCCAATATGCTGCGCTGAGAATTGAGTTGTAGGCGATATTTGGATATGTTTGGCGCAATTTACATGTTTACATTCTATTGCCATGGAGAAATTGAGTTTCTAGAACCTGTTTTCTTCTATGTCTTTATTTCGTGAAATATTAAGATCTTTATTTTGTCATAATGTGTATATGAGGATGTTGGAGCCCGTTCCGATTCATGACGCGGTTATCCAGGTGCATGTTGCATAGACCTACTAATCCAACCTTGGCTTACAAGTTAAATTAAATTAGTATATATGCCTATACAAATCTATTGACCACATCCATTTAAATCAATGATTGTCAATTGAAAATGTGGTAGTTGTGTTATCCTGTTGTGCGTGTCAGGGCTCCTCTTAAGCACGTTATTCCAATATTTCCTAGAATTGACGCAGGTTACACTTTTGCAAAACTACTAGGTTAAAAATAAGAGCATGAATGACAATAAAGGTATTACTTGAATTATATGTGTAGTAGTGTGATGTTGTTCCCCTAGATTATGCACCAAATTGCACACAAGGACAGTTCAAGTAGGCCAGGTCAAGAGGGGATGTTAATAAGTTAATAATAATAATAATTCAATGTGGTTTCTTTCTTTATTTACAGCTGCATAGCTAATGTTATTTTTTGGTGTACAAATTTTTTTATGTATCTATATTGCAAATACACCTAATTGTAAAAGTTGTGTATATTTTGGTTTGGTCCATCGCGGGTTATCTGTATTTATGTACCCTCTTATTGTTCTCTTTTGCCTGACCTTCAACTAGCAAGGTATGTTGTCCTTGGCGCCGTAATTTGTCAATATAAAACTGTGGTAAAGTTACACAAAGTGCTGTTACGCAACTACAGGTTTTGTTACAATGTGGACAATATAAAGATGTATGTTAACAACTTTCACCGAGCTCGCTAATTAGGGTACCTATTGTAACTCGGGAGTATTTGGGGCAGTGTTTGAGTGAGTTTCTATGTGCTCACGCAGGTGCCCGAGAGCTGTGGCTGCACCAAGGGCTAAGCTATTGTGTGTTGTCTCTTCGTGTACAGGTATGTCATTTATTTTGTCAGAATTATGTTGTATATCATTTTACTTGTATTGTATAGTGTGTTGTTAGGCACTGAATGTGTGCATGCAGCACCTGTTCTCTTTTGCCTGACCTTCAACTAGCAAGGTGCCCGAGAGCTGTGGCTGCACCAAGAGCTAACATATTGTGTGTTGTCTCTTCGTGTGCAGGTCGAATAAAAATTATCCAACCATCAGAATTCCAGTTGTGGCAGTGTCCTAATTACGTGACCTGCCGACTGGTCAGCTCAAGCCGACCGCCGGAGCTGTGCATGTGGATGAGGTGCACGACCTGCGCATGTGAATTTGTTGATGGTTTACTGTAAGTGAATATATACTGTAAACAGTGAAAGTGAATGTAGCATATTCATTAGATACAGGTATTCGTGCTTATTTGTATGTTTTGGATGAATTTGTTTATTGCATTTATTTTTTTTGGTATTTGAATGCACTAAATTACATTGTATTTTAGTGCTCTGTTGAGCCATGGAAGATTCTCAAATCCATAAGACGTGTTATGCTGGGGATTTTAGTGTGGGTAGAGGGAGGGGTGTCCTTCCATTTACACCAATTGTACAGTCAGCTCCTGGGAGTAGAGCGTTTGCTAGTCCTGAGTTTGCAAGCACTGGGAGGGGTAGGCTGTTTGTTCCACCTGACCAGGGTATCCCACCTCTGTCTTTTGATGTACAATCATCCACAGTACTCGGTGATAATGGGACGCCTCCGAGTCAGCTTAGTGACCTTATTAAGCAGATTGGTTCAGAGATAGGAGAATCTATCAGAGCGAGTTTACTGCAGCCTGGGGTTTCAAGTCTTTCTCCTGCCCGTCCCCCTCACCAACCCCAGCAGTTTCCCCTGCCTGAGCAGTGTGGGTCAACCTTTATTGATGCATCCAAGCTGAATCTGGTTGTGAAGTCAGATGTTAGTGCTCCACCTCTTTTTAGGGGTGATGGCTCAGATAAGTACTCTGTCCTGGAGTGGGAGGAGTTAATGGAAGTCTACCTAGAGAAGAGGGGTTACACTGGGTCTGGGAATGTTGGGGAGGTGATGTCTAGGCTCATGGGGAGGGCACGGGATGTGACCAAAGTCTGGAAGCGTAACAACCTTGTTGTCGCAGATGTTAAGGCGGTGTTCAGTGTTTTCAAGCAACACTTTGGGGATACTGTCTGCTCGGGTATGCCATTAGCTGATTTCTGTTCAATCAAACCATATGCTAATGAGGGTCCAATAGATTTCTGGATTAGGCTTAACAAAGCTGCAGAGGCAGCCGAACAGTACCTTGTGAGTGAGGGCAGGACCTTACCCAATCAGTGCTCAGAGTTGGCAGTCATGTTTGTACGCAACTGTCCTGATAAAGAGTTGGCCCAAGTGTTCAAGAGCAAACCCATTCGTGACTGGACAGCCAGTGAGGTACAGGATCGGTTGGATGAACTGTTAAGGGAACGTAAAGCATGTAGAACACAACTTTCACAGCAGGTTGCTGCTGTTTTTGACTGCCCTCAGGAGGGAGTGGGTCCTGTGAAAAGACCTAATGTGTCATCTTTTTCTCAATGTGGCTGTGAACCAGACCAGGCACCATCTGTATCTGAGGGTGGGACATTAAAGAAAGTTTTGACTTTGTTAGAGAAGGCTCTGGTCAGCAATACTCAGCAATACTCAGTCTGTGAGTGGCGCAGTGGTCTAAGGCACTGCATCGCAGTGCTAGCTGTGCCACTAGAGATCCTGGTTCGAATCCAGGCTCTGTCGTAGCCGGCCGCGACCGGGAGACCCATGGGGCGGCGCACAATTGGACCAGCGTCGCCTAGGGTAGTGGAGGGAATGGCCGGCTCAGTTCGTAGAGCATGGTGTTTGCAACGCCAGGGTTGTGGGTTCGATTCCCACGGGGGGTATGAAAAATAAAAAGTAACGTATGCACTAACTGTAAGTCGCTCTGGATAAGAGCGTCTGCTAAATGACTTAAACATGTTAAATGTAGAGGGCCCCGTAAACAGTTCCACAAACGTCAGCATGAGTGCGCTGACTGTGGAAGCACTAATCACTGGACCAAAGCTCACTGTCAGATGCACCAGCTGTGCGTCAAGTGCTTTTCTCCGGGCCACATGAGCTTTGACTGTAGTGAGGCTGGGCAGCGACAGAACCCTGGATGTGGACAGACTGGCAGGTCTCAGGAAAACTAGAAAGCCTCCGTTCTGAGGAGGGCAATGTGGGGCATTCCTATTTTTCCTCCACTGATGATGATATCCAATCTGTTTATTCTTACTTTTGTGAGTCAGTACCCAAGAACAACACAGTCATTTTTCAGAACACAATGAGAATTACTCAGAATGACAGTTTGTTTTACACCACTGTGCTAGTACAGGATAAAGTTGAGCTGAAGGGGATGTTAGATAGTGGGTCCATGGCTACTACTCTGCGCGCAGATATTGTACCTCGGTTGAGGGAGGCAGGAGTGGTAGAGGGTGTCACGATCGTCGAACAGAGAGGAGGACCAAGGCGCAGCGTTGAAGGCGAACATATTTATTATATTAATGATCACACGATCAAAACAACAAAACGATGACGTGACAGTCAATGGTAAACACAAACCAAATACGAACAAGAAACCACACCAAATGAATGCCTAACGGCTACCTAAGTATGACTCCCAATCAGAGACAACGAGCTACAGCCGTCTCTGATTGGGAGCCACCCTGGCCAACATAGATATACCAAACCAGAAAGTGAAACCTAGAACACACATAGACTATACACACCCTGGCTCAACATATTAGAGTCCCCAGAGCCAGGGCGTGACAGAGGGGAACTTTCTAGCTCCTTCAGACATCATCCTGGTGGGTTGTGGTGGGAACAAACTAGCCCAGTGGGCATGTGTGACTTAAAAATTCAACTTTATGGCTTCTGTTATGTAGTCCCAGTGCTTATTGTTGATGGGCAGGTTGATGAACTCATTGTGGGAACTAATGTGTTGAAGTCTCTGATTAGACAGTGAGTTTCTATGTGCTCACGCAGGTGCCCGAGAGCTGTGGCTGCACCAAGGGCTAAGCTATTGTGTGTTGTCTCTTCGTGTACAGGTATGTCATTTATTTTGTCAGAATTATGTTGTATATCATTTTACTTGTATTGTATAGTGTGTTGTTAGGCACTGAATGTGTGCATGCAGCACCTGTTCTCTTTTGCCTGACCTTCAACTAGCAAGGTGCCTGAGAGCTGTGGCTGCACCAAGAGCTAACATATTGTGTGTTGTCTCTTCGTGTGCAGGTCGAATAAAAAGTATCCAACCATCAGAATTCCAGTTGTGGCAGTGTCCTAATTACGTGACCTGCCGACTGGTCAGCTCAAGCCGACCGCCGGAGCTGTGCATGTGGATGAGGTGCACGACCTGCGCATGTGAATTTGTTGATGGTTTACTGTAAGTGAATATATACTGTAAACAGTGAAAGTGAATGTAGCATATTCATTAGATACAGGTATTCGTGCTTATTTGTATGTTTTGGATGAATTTGTTTATTGCATTTTTTTTTTTTGGTATTTGAATGCACTAAATTACATTGTATTTTAGACAGACAACCCATACAACCTCTTAGCCTTCAGGGCAAGCCAGTCAGCCTGCCTGCTCTGATCCTCAAGTCAATTGTATTTAAATTCATATTCATTAAAGATTTTTAGTCAAGACTTGAAAAATGCCATTTATTTCAAATGATAATTATTCAGTGTCTGCAACCCTCAAGAACCAGGGTGAGTCTGGGTCCCCCTTTAACTGGGCAAACACAACTTGCATATCGTCATAGACTAGGCCGAAACGTTAATCTTTTAACCTTGCTTAAATAAAACAATGCATTTTTAATAGTGAGCAAGAGTTTTCTATGATGATTAAAGTTTTTTGTCGCGCCCTCCACTTTTTTGTCAAATAATACATCTAAAAAAAATGTAATAAGTTAATTATTGAAAGCATTAAAATTGGGATTGGGATGTTTCCCACTTATTTATACAACCTACTCCACAAAGTTTAGAGAAATGTTCTGAAATTAATTAAGAATTAAACAGAAGAAAATCAGAATTGAAGGCAACTATAATGCAAAGAATTTAATGGTCTATGGTTCAATCCTGTTTCTGGTCTAATGAATAATTAATATTGTTCCTCCTCTTCCTTGTGGCAAGCGCAGCAGCACACTGCCCTCCAAAGCCTGCAAAAAAAACGCTGGACTGCCCCTTTCCTCGCCCTGCATGGAACATCCAGGGTCACGTCCTTGGTGACGTGTGGGGTGACGTCCAGGGTGACCACAGCAACATCCTCTGGAAAGGGACAAAAGCGGGACAGAATGTAAATAAATGCAAACCGTAGGTTCTAAACACTGGCCAGTTGAATGGGATCTTTTATTTCAGCTCATGAAACATGGGACCAACACTTTACATGTTATCATGATGAACGGCACCTGTCAGAGTGCTTTCTATAAGTCTTACTCACCTGCTTGGATGTCAGATGGCAGAGTGGCGTAGACGGCCACCATGAGAGGCTTTTCTTCAGGTGTGACGTCCACAACCTCCAAGAGTGAAGAAGCAGGGTATGCATCTGTGTTAGGGGTGAGGTCCACAAGCTCCAGGTGGGAAGAAGCAGGATCTGCCTCTGTGTTTGGGGTGATGTCCACAACCTCTAGGTGGGAAGAAGCCGGGTCTGCATCTGTGTTAGGGGTGATGTCCACAAACTCCAGGTGGGAAGAAGCAGGATCTGCCTCTGTGTTTGGGGTGATGTCCACAAGCTCCAGGTGGGAAGAAGCCGGGTCTGCCTCTGTGTTAGGGGTGATGTCCACAACCTCCAGGTGGGCAGATGCTGGGTCTGCCTCTGTGTTAGTGATGATGTCCACAACCTCCAGGTGGGAAGAAGCTGGCTCTGCCTCTGTGTTAGGGTTGATGTCCACAACCTTCAGGTGGGAAGAAGCCGGGTCTGCCTCTTTGTTAGGGGTGATGTTCACAAGCTCCAGGTGGGAAGAAGCCAGGTGTGCCTCTTTGTTAGGGGTGATGTCCACAACCTCCAGGTGGGAAGAAGCAAGGTGTGCCTCTTTGTTAGGGGTGATGTCCACAACCTCCAGGTGAGAAGAAGCCGGGTCTGCCTCTGTGTTAGGGGTGATGTCCACAACCTCCAGGTGGGAAGATGCTGGGTCTGCCTCTGAGTTATGGGTGATGTCAACAACCATACGGTGGGAAGAAGCAGGGTCTGACTCTGTGTTAGGGGTGATGTCCACAAACTTCAGGTGGGTAGAAGCCGTCTCAGCCTCTGTGTTAGGGGTGACGTTCACAACCTCCAGTTGGGAAGAAGCCAGGTGTGCCTCTTTGTTAGGGTTGATGTCCGCAATCTCTAGGTGGGAAGAAGCCGGGTCTGCCTCTGTGTTTGGGGTGATGTCCACAAGCTCCTGATGGGAAGAAGCCAGGTGTGCCTCTGTGTTAGGGGTGATGTCCTCAACTTCCAGGTGGGAAGATACCGGGTCTGCCTCTGTGCTACGGGTTTTGTCAGCAACCTCCAGGTGGGAAGAAGCCAGGTGTGCCTCTGTGTTAGGGGTGATGTCCAAAACCACTATGTGGGAAGAAGCCGGGTCTTCCTCTCTGCTACGGGTGATGTCAACAACATCTAGGTGGGGAGAAGCTGGGTCAAACTCTGTGTTAGGGGTGAATCCCTCAACCTCCAGGTGGGCAGAAGCCGGGTCTTTCTCTGTGTTAGGGGTGATGTCCACAACCTCCGGGTGGGAAGAAGCTGGGTCTGCCTCTGTGTTATGGGGGATTTCCACAACCTCCAGGTGGGAAGAAGCCTGGTCTGCATCTGTGTTAGGGGTGACAATTAAAATCCTGATTGGCTCTACTACTACAAGGCACCAGGATGTCATGACAAAAGGCATCTGTCAGAGTGCTTTCTATGAGTGCTACTCACCTGCTTGGATATCAGCTGGTAGTGTGGCGGAGAAGGCCACCACTAGGACAGGGGGAACTCGCAGGGTGTCTGCAGTAGGCTGGAAGTAGCTTTTCACCTCGTCCGCCACAAAGGCACAGACAGAGCTCATAAAAAAAGGGGTCTTGAGGTCATCCAGGGAGAAGGACTGGCTGATTCTCCCGAGGATCAACCTCACAGAGTCAAAAGCAGCAGCCCGGGAGAAAGGGGTGTGAGGAGAAGAGGCCTTCAACGTGTTGGAGAGCTTCTCCCCTACGGCCACCACCATACTCACAGCCATCCCGCTTAGGAGGATGGGGTGATCTGAATGGCCTTCCTCTGGCTGAAGCCACAGGGCCAGGAGGATCCTGGGCACCAGCTCCACCACCACCTGGGATGGGCTGAGCAGGTTGCTACAGGGCTTATTGGACAGCTTGTCCAGAATGCTCCTCACAGCTCTCTCCACGATGATGTGGACCTTGGGGTCGCTGAAATCAACAAAAAGCAGCAGAGAAAGCTAAACGATGTGCAATGTTCACACAGAGAACACTGCCCTAGTTATTTTCTGCATAGCTCCAGATGTGTAGATGAATGGAGCAAGCTGTATGCAGGGCAGTACATGGAACTCACATGTCAGCGCCAGCTGGAGAGGTGGTGTGCATAGAGCGGCGGAGCTTGCAGACAGCCTTGTGCTCCATGTCAATCATTTTTAGGCAGGTGTTTACTTCCCAGGTCTGCCGTAGGAAACAGGAAGTCCCATTAGTGTAATTTCACAACAGATATATTCTGCTGTACTGACTAGTTGTTGAAAGGCTAGAAAGGAGCTCACTGACTGATAGTCTAAGTCTCTAACTCTCAGATGTTTGTTTTTTTAACACAACACATTGAATTATTGAACAATTACACATTATTGAACAATTACATTTTATTTATTTTCTTATTAACTAGTAAACCTACACATTCTGAACAATTATAGTTTTAAGCAGTTTATTAGTAGTTAGTTAACATGCTACCTAACTGATCAACAATTATAGGTACAAGCTAATAACAAGGTATATATGCTATCTTATTGAACAAGCAACTTAACTCAAATAATAATGTGTGCGCTAGGCATCTCTCTCCAGGTTGTTGTGCTGCTTGGCTGGCCTGCGGCTGCCTGTGCACAATGCACTTTTGCAGCCAGACTGAGTGTGTGACAGAGACAATTGTTTTTGTGTCATTTAGAGGGAAAATGTGTGCATTTTAGCGTTTGAGTCACTTTTCAAAAGTTGCTAAAAGCTCCAAATACATTTTTTAAATTAGCTAAATTTGTTGCTAGGTGCTGTTTGAAAAAAAAGTTGCCAGGGTAGTCTGAAAAGTTGCTAAATCTAGCAACAAAATTGCTAAGTTGGCATCACTGCTGGTAGGCTAGCCATGATAATTTTTTGGAAGGAACTAAAACGAGTCAATGAAGTTAGCAGATTAGTAGACAACAACATGTGGTAAACAGCTGTCAATTGACACAGTTGACAGTGGGGCTCTGCCCATACCTAGTGTAATGATTTGTCTATTGCAGCCAGGGGTTCTCAAAGTGGGGTTCTTGGACCCGAGGTACTGCAACATTTTCTCTACGATGCCAAGAGATGGGCCTTTAAAATGTTCCTTCCCGAGACTTGGTTCGTCCGGCCATGCACTGCCAAAGTCATAGTCGAACTTCTTGTATGCTATTTATATCTCACTCGAGTTGTGTTCTGATTATGAGTGGGTCCCTGAAGAATTTGATATCACAAAAGGGGTCCCTGGACACAAAAAGTTTGAGAACCCCTGGTCTCTTGACTCAAAGCGAGTGAACACTACAGAAGGACACCTTACCATATAAGATAGGCTGCATGGCTTTGTCATTTCCTTTCCCATTTAAATCCTGAATGCGGTCCGACTTAGGCAGGACCAGTTCGTTTGGGGACACTGATTTTCCCTTTATGAGAATTTAATTGACATGCCTTATGAGCTTAGTACAACTATCTTACCCCATCAGAACCCCAAAATAACATAGTATTCCATTGTTTATAAACAATGTAATTGTAAAGAAACACTGTATAGCTTTAAAACATGGTTAAAACTATAATTTGGATCCCATGAATGGCCAGTCCATGCATCCATAGCTCCATCTATGAATTTGATTGGTTACATAATATTTATCAAAAAAACTGTTGGGGCTGCCATTTGGTGTTTGAATGCCAGATTGCCACTTTAACTCTTCCATGTGTTGTTTGAATTGCAGCTTTATTCATCTGGGATTATTTGCCAGAACTCGCCAGAGTTTGATGACTTGTTTGGTTTCTCTGTAAAAGATGTCCAGAAGGAGATGAGGAGGGGAAACAGACTGGTGAGGTTATTTTAATGTTTCTCTTGGTTTAAATGTTGTTTGAACAAATTATGTCAAACACAATCATGGTTTGAACATTGTTTGAAATAATTAAGTCAAATATGTTTTAGTAATGTTTTATGTTTCATTAATGTCTGATGGTTTAGTTGGCGTAATGTCACTGTACAAGCAAACTGTATGATTTCTCCACCCCAGAGTTGCTACAGGTGTAAGAGGAAGGGTGCCACGGTGGGGTGTGAGGTGGAAAGCTGTCAGAAGTCCTACCATTACCCCTGTGCTGTGCAAGACGGGGCCCACAACGTTGAAGACAATATTGAAGAGAAGTATACGTGAGTGCAAGGCATAAAACCTTTTCTTTCTAAACAACTGTGAAATATATTTTTGAACTTCATTGTGAAGGACAATTAGGTTTCAACTGACCAATTTAATAGATAAAGGTCATGACCATGTTATTGAATGGGTGTCTATGACCGTGTCTCTGTGTTTGTTACAGGGTGTACTGTCAGAAGCATAATCCAGAGTTAACAGGTGAGGTGGCTGCTGGTTAGTTTTATGTGTCCATCTGATTCATGTCTGTAGCCTAGGGTTGAGTGGTATTCAGGTTTCCATACCTTCAAACCGTTCCTGTACCATACTGGGGTATATGGTATTTCCAGCAGTGCCCACAAGGGGCACTATAAAAAAAAATGAAAACTTGAGATATATATATATAAATATAGTATCAAGTATCAGTCAAAAGTTTGGACACACCTACTCATTCAAGGGTTTTTCTTTATTTTTACTATTTTCTAAATTGTAGAATAATAGTGAAGACATCAAAACAATGAAATAACACACATGGAATCATATATATATTTAAACTCAGTTTTTCACAATTCCTGACATTTAATCCTAGTACACATTCCCTGTCTTTGGTCAGTTAGGATCACCACTTTATTTTAAGAATGTGAAATGTCAGAATAATAGTAGAGGGAATGATTTTTTCAGCTTTTATTTCTTTCATCACATTCCCAGTGGGTCAGAAGTTTACATACACTCAATTAGTATTTGGTAGCATTGCCTTTAAATTGTTTAACTTGGGTCAAACGTTTTGGGTAGCCTTCCACAAGCTTCCCACAATAAGTTGGGTGAATTTTGGCCCATTCCTCCTGACAGAGCTGGTGTAACTGAGTCAGGTTTGTAGGCTTTGTGATGGCCACTCCAATACCTTGACTTTGTTGTCCTTAAGCCATTTTGCCACAATTTTGGAAGTATGCTTAGGGTCATTGTCCATTTGGAAGACCCATTTGCGACCAAGCTTTAACTTCCTGACTGATGTCTTGAGATGTTGCTTCAATATATCCACATAATTTTCCTTCCTCGTGATGCCATCTATTTTGTGAAGTGCAACAGTCCCTCCTGCAGCAAAGCACCCCCACAGCATGATGCTGCCAACCCCTGTGCTTCACGCTTGGGATGGTGTTCTTCGGCTTGCAATGTACTCCCTTTTTCCTCCAAACATAACAATGGTCATTATGGCCAAACAGTTCTATTTTTGTTTCATCAGACCAGAGGACATTTCTCCAAAAAGTATGATCTTTGTCCCAATGTGCAGTTGCAAACCGTAGTCTGGCTTTTTTACATCAACGTCATTTAGCAGACGCTCTTATCCAGAGCGACTTACAAATTGGTGCATTCACCTTATAGCCAGTGGGATAACCACTTTACAATGTTTTTTTTCTTTCTTTGGGGTGGGGTAAGGGTGGGTAGAAGGATTACTTTATCCTATCCCAGGTATTCCTTAAAGAGGTGGGGTTTCAAGTGTCTCCAGAAGGTGGTGAGTGACTCCGCTGTCCTGGCGTCGTGAGGGAGCTTGTTCCACCATTGGGGTGCCAGAGCAGCGAACAGTTTTGACTGGGCTGAGCGGGAACTGTGCTTCCGCAGAGGTAGGGGGGCCAGCAGGCCAGAGGTGGATGAACACAATGCCCTCGTTTGGGTGTAGGGACTGATCAGAGCCTGAAGGTACGGAGGTGCCATTCCCCTCACAGCTCCGTAGGCAAGCACCATGGTCTTGTAGCAGATGCGAGCTTCAACTGGAAGCCAGTGGAGTGTGCGGAGGAGCGTGGTGACGTGAGAGAACTTGGGAAGGTTGAACAACAGACGGGCTGCGTCATTCTGGATGAGTTGTAGGGGTTTAATGGCACAGGCAGGGAGCCCAGCCAACAGCAAGTTGCAGTAATCCAGATGGGAGATGACAAGTGCCTGGATTAGGACCTGTGCCGCTTCCTGTGTAAGGCAGGGTCGTACTCTCCGAATGTTGTAGAGCATGAACCTACAGGATCGGGTCACCACCTTGATGTTAGCGGAGAACGACAGGGTTTTGTCCAGGGTCACGCCAAGGCTCTTCGCACTCTGGGAGGAGGACACAACGGAGTTGTCAACCGTGATGGCAAGATCATGGAACGGGCAGTCCTTCCCCGGGAGGAAGAGCAGCTCCGTCTTGCCGAGGTTCAGCTTGAGGTGGTGATCCGTCATCCACACTGATATGTCTGCCAGACATGCAGAGATGCGATTCGCCACCTGGTTATCAGAAGGGGGAAAGGAGAAGATTAGTTGTGTGTCGTCTGCGTAGCAATGATAGGAGAAGCCATGTGAGGATATGACAGAGCCAAGTGACTTGGTGTATAGCGAGAATAGGAGAGGGCCTAGAACTGAGCCCTGGGGGACACCAGTGGTGAGAGCACGTGGTGCGGAGACAGATTCTCACCACGCCACTTGGTAGGAGCGACCGGTCAGGTAGGACGCAATCCAAGAGTGAGCCGCGCCGGAGATGCCCAACTCGGAGAGGGTGGAGAGGAGGATCTGATGGTTCACAGTATCAAAGGCAGCAGACAGGTCTAGAAGGACAAGAGCAGAGGAGAGAGAGTTAGCTTTAGCAGTGTGGAGAGCCTCCGTGACACAGAGAAGAGCAGTCTCAGTTGAATGACCAGTCTTGAAACCTGACTGGTTTGGATCAAGAAGGTCATTCTGAGAGAGATAGCAAGAGAGTTGGCTAAAGACGGCACGCTAAAGAGTTTGAGAGAAAAGAAAGAAGGGATACTGGTCTGTAGTTGTTGACATCAGAGGGATCGAGTGTTGGTTTTTTGAGAAGGGGTGCAACTCTCGCTCTCTTGAAGACGCAAGGGACATAGCCAGCGGTCAAGGATGAGTTGATGAGCGAGGTGAGGTAAGGGAGAAGGTCACCGGAGATGGTCTGGAGAAGAGAGGAGGGGATAGGGTCAAGCGGGCAGGTTGTTGGGCGGCCGGCCGTCACAAGTCGCAAGATTTCATCTGGAGAGAGAGGGGAGAAAGAAGTCAAAGCATAGGGTAGGGCAGTGTGAGCAGGACCAGCAGTGTCATTTGACTTAACAAACGAGGATCGGATGTCGTCAACCTTCTTTTTAAAATGGTTGACGAAGTCATCCACAGAGAGGGGGGGGGATTCAGCAGGGAGGAGAAGGTGGCAAAGAGCTTCCTAGGGTTAGAGGCAGATGCTTGGAATTTCGAGTGATATAAAGTGGCTTTAGCAGCAGAAACCGATGAAGAAAATGTAGAGAGGAGGGAGTGAAAAGATGCCAGGTCCGCAGGGAGTCTAGTTTTCCTCCATTTCCGCTCGGCTGCCCGGAGCCCTGTTCTGTGAGCTTGCAATGAGTCATCAAGCCACGGAGCAGGAGGGGAGGACCGAGCCGGCCGGGAGGATAGGGGACATAGAGAGTCAAAGGATGCAGAAAGGGAGGAGAGGAGGGTTGAGGAGGCAGAATCAGGAGATTGGAGGGAGAAGGATTGAGCAGAGGGAAGAGATGATAGGATGGAAGAGGAGAGAGTAGCGGGAGAGAGAGAGAGCGAAGGTTGCGACGGCGCAGTAGGGGCAGAGTGAGTAGTGTTGGAGGAGAGCGAGAGAGAAAAGGATACAAAGTAGTGGTCGGAGACTTGGAGGGGAGTTGCAGTGAGATTAGTAGAAGAACAGCATCTAGTAAAGATGAGGTCAAGCGTATTGCCTGCCTTGTGAGTAGGGGGGGGGACGGTGAGAGGGTGAGGTCAAAAGAGGAGAGGAGTGGAAAGAAGGAGGCAGAGAGAAATGAGTCAAAGGTAGACGTAGGGAGGTTGAAGTCACCCAGAACTGTGAGGGGTGAGCCATCCTCAGGAAAGGAACTTATCAAGGCGCCAAGCTCATTGATGAACTCTCCAAGGGAACCTGGAGGGCGATAAATGACAAGGATGTTAAGCTTGAATGGGCTAGTGACTGTGACAGCATGGAATTCAAATGAGGAGATAGACAGATGGGTCAGGGGAAAAAGAGAGAATGTCCACTTGGGAGAGATGAGGATTCCTGTGCCACCACCCCGCTGACCAGATGCTCTCGGGGTATGCGAGAACACATGGTCAGACGAGGAGAGAGCAGTAGGAGTAGCAGTGTTTTCAGTGGTAATCCATGTTTCCGTCAGTGCCAAGAAGTCGAGGGACTGGAGGGTAGCATAGGCTGAGATGAATTCTGCCTTGTTGGCCACAGAATGGCAGTTCCAGAGGCTGCCGGAGACCTGGAACTCCACGTGGGTCGTGCGTGCAGGGACCACCAGGTTAGAGAGGCAGCAGCCACGCGGTTTGAGGCGTTTGTATAGCCTGTGCGGAGAGGAGAGAACAGGGATAGACAGAGGCATAGTTGACAGGCTACAGAAAATTGCTACATTAATGCAAAGGAGATCGGAATGAAATGAACTAAACATCTGGGAAAGCGAGAGAGCGTTTCACTCTAACACCCAAATATAACTCTCCCAACTTCCACCTCAGAAACTATAATTGTTGTAAACTACAGCGGTTCAATGTTTTCTAAGAATAGACTAACTTAGTTTATTCAGCTAGCTAACTCGGTACAGTATTCTTCCGTGAAAACTGTCCAGGGCACCTAGTCATATGACGCCACAGCCAGCTAGCATGCCGGCCTCCAACAACAAGGTTTAGCACCAATACTCGGCCACAACAAACCACCAGTGTGTCAACACGCCAAGCAGATCATTCGTGTCCGTGTCTAACGTTGTGTGTTAGTCCCGACAGCTTGAGCGAGTCCGTCGTCAACTTATTCAGGCAGCCTGCCAACGAAGAAACCTGTCCTCCCACGGCACGAACACACAGAGAGAGCCAAGCTAACGTTAACTAACCACCCATGTCCCAAATTCCCTTGAACGACTCTGGCTACCAGTATGTAAAAACAAAACACAAATGTAGGTTAGAACTTACCCCTAGCAGCTACTGTTAGCTAGCCAAGTGCAAAGCTAGCCACTGAATCGATTCGGCCAGTTCGCGTCTGTTAGCTAGGTCGTTCCAGCTATTGTTTAGTAGCTATCCAGGTAGTAACAAGCTAGCTACATTTCGAGCACAGTAGCTACTTACTACCTAACGTTAATGCTTCAGACAATGAGGTTAGAAAAACAGCTGAATGGTAGGCATTATTGTATGTAATTATTGTAGGCAGCTAGCTGGCGTAATTACAGGTACTCTCAGGCGTGAAACAACTATCCACAGTTGCTAATAGTTACCAGTAGCTACCCGCTAGCTAGTCCAGGTAGTGGGTTAGCTAGCTTCGTGCTTCACCGGGCTCAGCCAAATACAACACTTACCCACAATAATTACATACAACAACCCACGATAACTACCTACAATACCTAACTACAATCTAAATACATAGTTTAAGCTTTACTCGACAAAGCTTAAACTATGTATATAAGCCATATAAGCCAAGCTTACCTCCCGCCAGAGAGAGACACAACCTCACCCGACGACGACGACAATGGCGGTTTTGGAGCAGTGGCTTCTTCCTTGCTGAGCGGCCTTTCAGGTTACGTCGATATAGGACTCGTTTTACTGTGGATATAGATACTTTTCTACCTGTTTCCTCCAGCATCTTCACAAGGTCCTTTGCTGTTGTTCTGGGATTTATTTGCACTTTTCGCACCAAAGTACGTTCTTCTCTAGGAGACAGAACGTGTCTCCTTCCTGAGCGGTGTGATGGCTGCGTGGTCCCATGGTGTTTATACTTGCGTACTATTGTTTGTACAGATGAACATGGTACCTTCAGGAGTTTGGAAATTGCTCCCAAGGATGAACCAGACTTGTGGAGGTCTACAATTTTTTTTCTGAGGTCTTGGCTGATTTCTTTTGATTTTCCCATGATGTCAAGCAAAGAGGCACTGAGTTTGAAGGTAGGCCTTGAAATATATCCACAGGTACACCTCCAATTGACTCAAATGATGTCAATTAGCCTATCAGAAGCTTCTAAAGCCATGACATTATTTTCTGAAATTTTCCAAGCTGTTTAAAGGCACAGTCAACTTAGTGTATGTAAACTTCTGACCCACTGGAATTGTGATACAGTGAATTATAAGTGAAATAATCTGTCTGTAAACAATTGTTGGAAAAATTACTTGTGTCATGCACAAAGTAGATGTCCTAACTGACTTGCCAAAACTATAGTTTGTTAACAAAAAAATGTGTGGAGTGGTTGAAAAACAAGTTTTAATGACTCCAACCTAAGTGTATGTAAACTTCTGACTTCAACTGTACCTTTGACGAAGGGAAAGGACGTCAGAAGATCTTCTTCGAGTTTCAGTCACAGCACAATAAAAATGGCCATTACTGCCACCAACTTATACGGGGTGTAATAACAGCCGTGGTTGAGCCAATAGCTTTAACATCACATGTATGTAACATTATGGAAAGTATGATTACGGAGAGGCTAACTTACTTCCTGGAGAGCAGAGGGCTAGTATTGTCTTTATCAGGCAGCTACCTGGTGGATAACAATGATAATATAATATAATATGCCATTTAGCAGACGATTTTATCCAAAGCGACTTACAGTCATGTGCGCATACATTTTTACGTATGGGTGTTCCCGGGGATCGAACCCACTACCCTGGCGTTACAAGCGCCATGCTCTACCAATTGAGCTACAGAGGACCACTCCAATTGAGCTAATTAGTCCTCTATTGTTCTCAATCATGATCAATGATGTTTACTCTCAGGTACAGCCGGATATAGGGAGGTCGTTATTTGCAGATGATGGGGCCTTATGGAAGTGGGTAAGAAATGTACCATACATAGTCAGGAAGGTACAGGAAGCAATTGTTGAGGTAGAGTGGTGGGCATTAATGTGGGGATTCAGGTTCTCTGTAGAGAAAACCCAAACAGTGTTCTTTACCAGGAGGAAGGTGGGAGATGAGGTATGCTTGAGGTTATATGGGATAATCTTGGAGAGGGTGGGGGCCTTCAGGTTCCTTGGGGTATACTTTGACACTAGACTGACCTGGGCAGAATACATTGAGAGAGTGGTGGGAGAGTGTAAGAAGGTGCTGAATGTGATGCGCTGTCTGACGGGGAAGGAGAGGGGGCTGGGCGTTCCTCATTGAAGACCATGTTGCATTGATCCGATCTGTAATAGACTATGGCAGTATAGCATATGGTTCGGCAGCCCCGACCTCACTGGATAGGCTAGATGTCATACAGGGGCAAGGACTCAGAATGTGTAGTGGGGCGTCCCCAGTGGCTGCATTACAGGTGGAGATGGGGGATATGCCATTGCAGATTAGGAGACAGCAGCTGGCAATGGATTATTGGGTCAACCTACAAGGACATGGGGTGTCTCATCCTGCGAAAGGGATTTTACAGGCATGCTGGGAACATGAGCGAAGACAGAACACGAGCTTTGGGTGGGTGGGTAATACCCAGGCGAAGGAGATGGGACTGTATGGAAGGGAGTTTAGTCCAACGGTAGTTATTCCTGTAAATCTACCATGGCTACTCCCGCCTCCAGTAGTTGATCTAGAAGTGTTGGAGAGACTACAGAAAGATAGGGAGGGTGTTGATCCATCTGATTTGTTTCAGAGACGTCTGGATACTGTGTATCAGGATTTTGTGTCCATTTACACAGATGGTTCAAAAGATCCAAGGACAGGACGTACTGGGTCAGCATTTGTAGTGCAGGAATGTGAGATGGAAATCTGGAAACGTATTACAGATCATCTGGCTGTATATACGGTGGAGCTGATGCCCATACTGTTGGCCTTGCAGTGGGTGAAGGAAGTCAAACAAGACAGAGTAGTTATTTGCTCTGATTCATGTGCAGTGTTAATGAGTTTACAGTCCTTTAGCTCACGTAGCAGACAAGACCTGCTTTATGAGGTGCTACAAACCCATGGCAGGATTAAACAGATGGGTATACAGATAAGATTTACATGGGTCCCAGCCCATGTGGGGGTGGAGGGGAACGAGGCAGTAGATCAACTGGCTAAACAAGCACTTAGTAGTGGGGATGTTGATGTTGAAGTCTCAATGAGCAAGGCAGAGGCAAAAACACTGATATATACAGTGATGGTGCAGAGACTGCAGGAGCAGCGGAATAGAGATAATAAGGGAAGGCATTTATTTCAAGTACAGAGGAAAGTCGAGGAGGGGAGGACGGCAGGAAGGGATAGAAGAGAGGAGGCTATTTTTACAAGATTAAGGGTGGGACACAGCCAGTTGAATAAGACATTAAATGTGATAGGAAAGCATCCAAAAGGAAAGTGTGATTATTGTCAGGAAACAGAGACCGTGGAGCATGTATTGCTACAGTGTGGGCAGTATCAGAGGGAAAGAGAGAGGATGAGATCTAGTATGAGGGAGAAGGGGATACAGGAAATTAGTTTAAAGAGCATATTGAGAAGAACGTCATTAGATATAGTCTCAAATATTTTGTTATATTTTTTAAGAGCAACGGGGCTGGCAGGTAGGATTTAGTTTCTCCCTGTCTCTGGCCCACACTCCAGTAGGTGGCGGTAATGCACCATAACGTTGGATGCCAACCGCAGATAAACCCCACTGAAGAAGAAGATGAAGCAGTGGTTGATGCTTTTTGCCTACTCGGAAATTACTGTCTGATTCATATCGCGTGATTTCTGATTGCATCTGTATGAGTGTAGAAGAAGCGAACCGGATGTCCAGCAGCACAACATTTCGAAGGGGCGAACATACGGAGGTTAGCGCGAGCCGCGTGCACTTACATTGCTAGCATGCTGTGGTTTTCTGTAACATTCTGTCAAGTTGTTGCTGAAGATAACATAACGCATTGAGAATGGGTCTCGAGCGACATTGTAGGAAAGTACGATGCGTACTTTGTAAAGGGTCCGAGGAAAATCTGACAACTGGACGGCTATCGATGAAAGGTTCCGTCACCGCTCATCAGAACTGCTTGGTAAGATTCGAAAAACTCTGTTGCCGTTACGTGTCATTTTACTTTGGGCGAAGAATTTGGTACTGGTAGCAGTGTTGGCAACACATTTTCAGGGGAAGTTGCTAGAGGCAGGTCGATTTGTTGCTAAAAGTTGCTAAATGACTTCATTACGTAATAATGTAAAACTGCGTAAATACACAATAACGGTACTCAAATTGACTGGCCATCTCGGCGTCAAATATGATTTGACATTTGTTAGTTTAGATTTGTTTGTTTATTATCCCATATTTTTATTTGTAAAAGTAATATAAACACAACACATTTTATATGATCAGATGTTTTTTTTTTAACACAACACATTGAATTATTGAACAATTACACATTATTGAACAATTACATTTTATTTATTTTCTTATTAACTAGTAAACCTACATATTCTGAACAATTATAGTTTTAAGCAGTTTATTAGTAGTTAGTTAACATGCTACCTAACTGATCAACAATTATAGGTACAAGCTAATAACAAGGTATATATGCTATCTTATTGAACAAGCAACTTAACTCAAATAATAATGTGTGCGCTAGGCATCTCTCTCCAGGTTGTTGTGCTGCTTGGCTGGCCTGCGGCTGCCTGTGCACAATGCACTTTTGCAGCCAGACTGAGTGTGTGAAAGAGACAATTGTTTTTGTGTCATTTAGAGGGAAAATGCGTGCATTTTAGCGTTTGAGTCACTTTTCAAAAGTTGCTAAAAGCTCCAAATACATTTTTTAAATTAGCTAAATTTGTTGCTAGGTGCTGTTTGAAAAAAAAGTTGCCAGGGTAGTCTGAAAAGTTGCTAAATCTAGCAACAAAATTGCTAAATTGGCATCACTGCTGGTAGGCTAGCCATGATAATTTTTTGGAAGGAACTAAAACGAGTCAATGAAGTTAGCAGATTAGTAGACAACAACATGTGGTAAACAGCTGTCAATTGACACAGTTGACAGTGGGGCTCTGCCCATACCTAGTGTAATGATTTGTCTATTGCAGCCAGGGGTTCTCAAAGTGGGGTTCTTGGACCCGAGGTACTGCAACATTTTCTCTACGATGCCAAGAGATGGGCCTTTAAAATGTTCCTTCCCGAGACTTGGTTCGTCCGGCCATGCACTGCCAAAGTCATAGTCGAACTTCTTGTATGCTATTTATATCTCACTCGAGTTGTGTTCTGATTATGAGTGGGTCCCTGAAGAATTTGATATCACAAAAGGGGTCCCTGGACACAAAAAGTTTGAGAACCCCTGGTCTCTTGACTCAAAGCGAGTGAACACTACAGAAGGACACCTTACCATATAAGATAGGCTGCATGGCTTTGTCATTTCCTTTCCCATTTAAATCCTGAATGCAGTCCGACCTAGGCAGGACCAGTTCGTTTGGGGACACTGATTTTCCCTTTATGAGAATTTAATTGACATGCCTTATGAGCTTAGTACAACTATCTTACCCCATCAGAACCCCAAAATAACATAGTATTCCATTGTTTATAAACAATGTAATTGTAAAGAAACACTGTATAGCTTTAAAACATGGTTAAAACTATAATTTGGATCCCATGAATGGCCAGTCCATGCATCCATAGCTCCATCTATGAATTTGATTGGTTACATAATATTTATCAAAAAAACTGTTGGGGCTGCCATTTGGTGTTTGAATCCCAGATTGCCACTTTAACTCTTCCATGTGTTGTTTGAATTGCAGCTTTATTCATCTGGGATTATTTGCCAGAACTCGCCAGAGTTTGATGACTTGTTTGGTTTCTCTGTAAAAGATGTCCAGAAGGAGATGAGGAGGGGAAACAGACTGGTGAGGTTATTTTAATGTTTCTCTTGGTTTAAATGTTGTTTGAACAAATTATGTCAAACACAATCATGGTTTGAACATTGTTTGAAATAATTAAGTCAAATATGTTTTAGTAATGTTTTATGTTTCATTAATGTCTGATGGTTTAGTTGGCGTAATGTCACTGTACAAGCAAACTGTATGATTTCTCCACCCCAGAGTTGCTACAGGTGTAAGAGGAAGGGTGCCACGGTGGGGTGTGAGGTGGAAAGCTGTCAGAAGTCCTACCATTACCCCTGTGCTGTGCAAGACGGGGCCCACAACGTTGAAGACAATATTGAAGAGAAGTATACGTGAGTGCAAGGCATAAAACCTTTTCTTTCTAAACAACTGTGAAATATATTTTTGAACTTCATTGTGAAGGACAATTAGGTTTCAACTGACCAATTTAATAGATAAAGGTCATGACCATGTTATTGAATGGGTGTCTATGACCGTGTCTCTGTGTTTGTTACAGGGTGTACTGTCAGAAGCATAATCCAGAGTTAACAGGTGAGGTGGCTGCTGGTTAGTTTTATGTGTCTGATTCATGTCTGTAGCCTAGGGTTGAGTTGTATCCAGATTTCCATACCTTCATACCGTTCCTGTACCATACTGGGGTATATGGTATTTCCAGCAGTGCCCACAAGGGGCACTATAAAAAAGAAAAGAAACTTGAGATATATATATACAGTGGGGGAAAAAAGTATTTAGTCAGCCACCAATTGTGCAAGTTCTCCCACTTAAAAATATGAGAGAGGCCTGTAATTTTCATCATAGGTACACGTCAACTATGACAGACAAAATGAGAAAAAAAATCCAGAAAATCACATTGTAGGATTTTTTATGAATTTATTTGCAAATTATGGTGGAAAATAAGTGTTTGGTCAATAACAAAAGTTTCTCAATACTTTGTTATATACCCTTTGTTGGCAATGACACAGGTCAAACGTTTTCTGTAAGTCTTCACAAGGTTTTCACACACTGTTGCTGGTATTTTGGCCCATTCCTCCATGCAGATCTCCTCTAGAGCAGTGATGTTTTGGGGCTGTTGCTGGGCAACACAGACTTTCAACTCCCTCCAAAGATTTTCTATGGGGTTGAGATCTGGAGACTGGCTAGGCCACTCCAGGACCTTGAAATGCTTCTTACGAAGCCACTCCTTCGTTGCCCGGGCGGTGTGTTTGGGATCATTGTCATGCTGAAAGACCCAGCCACGTTTCATCTTCAATGCCCTTGCTGATGGAAGGAGGTTTTCACTCAAAATCTCACGATACATGGCCCCATTCATTCTTTCCTTTACACGGATCAGTCGTCCTGGTCCCTTTGCAGAAAAACAGCCCCAAAGCATGATGTTTCCACCCCCATGCTTCACAGTAGGTATGGTGTTATTTGGATGCAACTCAGCATTCTTTGTCCTCCAAACACGACGAGTTGAGTTTTTACCAAAAAGTTATATTTTGGTTTCATCTGACCATATGACATTCTCCCAATCCTCTTCTGGATCATCCAAATGCACTCTAGCAAACTTCAGACAGGCCTAGACATGTACTGGCTTAAGCAGGGGGACACGTCTGGCACTGCAGGATTTGAGTCCCTGGCGGCGTAGTGTGTTACTGATGGTAGGCTTTATTACTTTGGTCCCAGCTCTCTGCAGGTCATTCACTAGGTCCCCCCGTGTGGTTCTGGGATTTTTGCTCACCATTCTTGTGATCATTTTGACCCCACGGGGTGAGATCTTGCGTGGAGCCCCAGATCGAGGGAGATTATCAGTGGTCTTGTATGTCTTCCATTTCCTAATAATTGCTCCCACAGTTGATTTCTTCAAACCAAGCTGCTTACCTATTGCAGATTCAGTCTTCCCAGCCTGGTGCAGGTCTACAATTGTGTTTCTGGTGTCCTTTGACAGCTCTTTGGTCTTGGCCATAGTGGAGTTTGGAGTGTGACTGTTTGAGGTTGTGGACAGGTGTCTTTTATACTGATAACAAGTTCAAACAGGTGCCATTAATACAGGTAACGAGTGGAGGACAGAGGAGCCTCTTAAAGAAGAAGTTACAGGTCTGTGAGAGCCAGAAATCTTGCTTGTTTGTAGGTGACCAAATACTTATTTTCCACCATCATTTGCAAATAAATTCATAAAAAATCCTACAATGTGATTTTCTGGATATTTTTTTCTCAATTTGTCTGTCATAGTTGACGTGTACCTATGATGAAAATTACAGGCCTCATCTTTTTAAGTGGGAGAACTTGCACAATTGGTGGCTGACTAAATACTTTTTTTCCCCCACTATATATATATATATATATATATATATATATATATATATATATATATATATATATATATATAGTATCAAGTATCAGTTAAAAGTGTGGACACACCTACTCATTCAAGGGTTTTTCTTTATTTTTACTATTTTCTAAATTGTAGAATAATAGTGAAGACATCAAAACTATTAAATAACACACATGGAATCATATATATATTTAAACTCAGTTTTTCACAATTCCTGACATTTAATCCTAGTACATATTCCCTGTCTTAGGTCAGTTAGGATCACCACTTTATTTTAAGAATGTGAAATGTTAGAATAATAGTAGAGAGAATGATTTATTTTAGCTTTTGTTTCTTTCATCACATTCCCAGTGGGTCAGAAGTTTACATACACTCAATTAGTATTTGGTAGCATTGCCTTTAAATTGTTTAACTTGGGTCAAACGTTTCGGGTAGCCTTCCACAAGCTTCCCACAATAAGTTGGGTGAATTTTGGCCCATTCCTCCTGACAGAGCTGGTGTAACTGAGTCAGGTTTGCAGGCCTCCTTGCTCGCACACGCTTTTTCAGTTCTGCCCACACATTTTCTATAGGATTGAGGTCAGGGCTTTGTGATGGCCACTCCAATACCTTGACTTTGTTGTCCTTAAGCCATTTTGCCACAACTTTGGAAGTCCATTTGGAAGACCCATTTGCGACCAAGCTTTAACTTCCTGACTGATGGCTTGAGATGTTGCTTCAATATATCCACATAATTTTCCTTCCTCGGGATGCCATCTATTTTGTGAAGTGTACCAGTCCCTCCTGCAGCAAAGCACCCCCACAGCATGATGCTGCAACCCCTGTGCTTCACGGTTGGAATGGTGTTCTTCGGCTTGCTAGCCAACCCCTTTTTCCTCCAAACATAACGATGGTCATTATGGCCAAACAGTTCTATTTTTGTTTCATCAGACCAGAGGACATTTCTCCAAAAAGTACGATCTTTGTCCCCATGTGCAGTTGCATACTGTAGTCTGGCTTTTATATGGTGGTTTTGGAGCAGTGGCTTCTTCCTTGCTGAGCGGCCTTTCAGGTTATGTCGATATAGGACTCGTTTTACTGTGGATATAGATTGGGATTGATTTGCACTTTTCGCACTTTAAGTATGTTCATCTCTAGGAGACAGAACGCGTCTCCTTCCTGAGCGGTATGACGGCTGCGTGGTCCCATGGTGTTTATACTTGCGTACTATTGTTTGTACAGATGAACGTGGTACCTTCAGGCATTTGGAAATTGCTCCCAAGGATGAACCAGACTTGTGGAGGTCTACAATATTTTTTCTGAGGTCTTGGCTGATTTCTTTTGATTTTCCCATGATGTCAAGCAAAGAGGCACTGTGTTTGAAGGTAGGCCTTGAAATGCATCCACAGGTACACCTCCAATTGACTCAAATGATGTCAATTAGCCTATCAGAAGCTTCTAAAGCCATGACATAATTTTCTGGAATTTTCCAAGCTGTTTAAAGGCACAGTCAACTTAGTGTTTGTAAACTTCTGACCCACTGGAATTGTGATACAGTGAATTATAAGTGAAATAATCTATCTGTAAACAATTGTTGGAAAAATTACTTGTGTCATGCACAAAGTAGATGTCCTAACTGACTTGCCAAAACTATAGTTTGTTAACAAGAAATGTGTGGAGTGGTTGAAAAACAAGTTTTAATGACTCCAAACTAAGTGTATGTAAACTTCCGATTTCAACTGTAGTAACCAAAAAAGTGTTAAACAAATCAAAATATATGTCATATTTGAGATTCTTCAAAGTAGCCACCCTTTGCCTTGATGACAGCTTTGCACACTCTTGGCATTCTCTCAACCAGCTTCATCTGGAATGCTTTTCCAACAGTCTTGAAGGAGTTCCCACATATGCTGAGCACTTGTTGGCTGCTTTTCCTTCACTCTGCGGTCCAACTCATCCCAAACCATCTCAATTGGTTTGAGGTCGGGTCATTGTGGAGGCCAGGTCATCTGATGCAGCACTCCATCACTCTCCTTCTTAGTCAAATAGCCCTTACACAGCCTGTTGAAAATTGTCCTGTTGAAAAACAAATGATAGTCCCACTAAGCGCAAACCAGATTGGAGGGTGTATCGCTGCAGAATGCTGTGGTAGCCATGCTGGTTAAGTGTGTCTGTCATTTATTTAGAATTCAAGGCAGTGTCACCAGCAAAGCACCCCCACACCATCACACCTCCTCCTCCATGCTTCACGGTGGGAACCACACATGCGTAGATCATCCGTTTACTTACTCTGCGTCTCACAAAGACACAGCGGTTGGAACCACAAATCTGAAATTTGGACTCATCAGACCAAAGGACAGATTTCTACCGGTCTAATGTCCATTGTTCCTGTTTCTTGGCCCAAGCAAGTCTTTCACACAGAGGGAGTCCATATAACTTATGTGATTTGTTAAGCCAAATTCTACTTCTTAACTAATTTAAGCTTCTGAACTGGTCCTCTGTAGCTCAATTGGTAGAGCATGGCGCTTGTAACGCCAGGGTAGTGGGTTCGATCACCGGGACCACCCATACGTAAAAATGTATGCACACATGACTGTAAGTCGCTTTGGATAAAAGCGTCTGCTAAATGGCATATTATTATTATTATACTTCTGCAACAACTATATTTTAGTTCTTTATTTTTTATGAATTTGTAAAATCTATAGAATTTTCTTTTCACTTTGACATAATGAAGTATTTTGTGTAGATCAATGACAAAAATACAATTAAATCTATTTCGATTCCACTTTGTAACGCAACAAAATGTGAAAAAAGTTCAAGGGGGTTTAAACTTTCTATAGGCACTGTATTTGGCACATCTTAGGTTTGCTCCATGTGGTCTTTGTAAACAAACATACCATGTGACTGGCTCAATATAATTGTTGTGGGTTGAAAAACATGACAAAAAAACACATTGGGAAGGTATTGAAAATCATACCGTCCGTATTTCAAAATACCCCAGTATACCGCCCAAGCCTGTAGAAGGAATCAATTAATTGACCATCCAAATACTCATCTGGATGTGTTTAGTTTATTAAATACCTATTAGTCCATCAGGGCAAATTTTCCTGGCTTTGTACACAAACACGCAGCCTCTGCCAGTCCAGCTGGCACTTTCAACAAAAAGCTATAAGTTAATGAGGTGTTACTTTGACTTGTTCTTGAGGGTTGTTTCTGTCTCAACACAGCAACCAATGGCACAGCTTTGTCCTGCAACGGTGATTCAGACACAGAGAAGAACAACAATGGAGAAACGTTATCCAAGGTCTGTATGCCACTGACTACTGTGTAATGTAAGAATTTAATAACACACACACAGGTCATTTATGGAATGGATAGTTAATAGCTAGGCCTATATATGATTGATTAGCTGGTCACTATTCCAGTCTTCTGGTCATCATTGAACAACATCATCTAGCTGAAGGCTCAGAAATGAATACAAATAACGGTTCTCCCTCCAAATAATGGTCCTGTAGTGTAATACTATAACCAAAAATAATATAACCTAAAGTTAATCAATATTCATTCCGAATTCCAGCTGTTTTGTCTCATCTGTGAAAAGAAAGAGGAGCACGTCAGTCTGGAACACATCGACAGTGGCATTGTCAAGTGAGTATGAGGAGGAGTCTTACATTCCAAAACAAAATGCTCATTCATTACTATCATTGATGTCAGTAAGGGGGATTTATTATGTTGTTGTAAGAGCCTGGAATGTCTCTGTCACTTAGGTTGTATTGTGAAAAGCATAAACCACAGTTTTTGCAGAAAGAGCTGAATAGTAAGTAATTTTGCTCCAATGACTCACACCAACATAGACTTGACTCTTCCTTTGGTTGTGTGTTACACTAAGGTATTCTCTGTAGTTTAAATATCAGATACATCATTTAGAAATGTATGTTTCATATATGTTTGAATTTAGAAGGACATTCAGGTGCAGTGTCAGGACCCTCATCTTGCAAGAGTGACTCCAACACATCTGGAAACCGACGGCAGAAACAAACACCCAAGGTGTGTATTTAGCTTTTTAAAATGAATGTTCTGTAGTAAAGAACTTCACTTAATATGTTATTGTAATCATATGAAAAAATAGTGAATCATAATCTCTTTGCTTTTGCTGTTGAAACAGAGATGTTTGAGCTTCTCTAGCAAGTAAGTATGGAATTCAGGTATGCATGTCGTAGGGTGGTCTGTCTCTTTGATTCTGTCCAGCTGACCTGCTCTGTTCTGTTTCACGTTTGGAGTGCATGCAACTTTATTTACATTCTTTGCTGTCAAACAGTTCAGTAAATGTGTCTCTCACATTCATAAAATATGGACTGGATTCTTTGGGTACTATTTTCTGAACACTGCGCCCATTCTCACTTTTTCTGTCAGACAGGAAGTGACATCATCAAAGTCCAAACACAGGAGGATACTGGATTACTCCTCAGACTCAGGTTGCTTTATTGTTCCAGTAGCCTCCCTTTTCATTACCTTGATTGTTGTCATTGAAAACATTTTTTTTTACAAAGACATGAGCGATACATTGCATTGATTAGTATGTTGGTATGTTCTGCAACAGATGGAGATGTGAATAGCATTGATATGGAGTTTTCCCCTCTGGAGTCCAATCTAGAAGACAGTGTCAACTCTGAACAAAGGTAATGGTGATAGTGCTCTCGTCTAGTCTCAATTCAACTACTTTCAATGGAGGCAATGCATGTTTTATTCTGACAAGCATGAAAAAGGACACATTTCTTTACCTACCAAGGCTCTCTATTGTCAAGGTTGTTCAAATAGCATGTTATCATTTCAGTGTTGAGGCGTTTCCTGTGTAGGCCAAATGTTATAAAAAGGGAGGGAGATAGTTGCCTGCCTCTGTAGCGTACAGTGACACAAGATAAATAATATTGCTCTCTTACTTCACAGAAATCATGCTGAAGCCCCCATAGCTTCCACCACAGGTAAAACATGTCAGGACGCACATTAACAAACACACACACACACCACATTACCAGGAGGTTTAATATCAAACCTAATAATATCAAACCAACTGTCATTTTCCTTAGGAAATCAGCCAGCACCTGAAAACGGAGATGGAGATGGGGACGATACATTCATCGACTTAGTGAGTTACATGGTTATATTTATGTCCAATACTTCTCGTGTGGCATTACTGTATCTCTATCTTGGTCCTAAACCATTGGTTCAACCATAAGGTGCTACAGAGGTTGGTGAGTACGGCCCAGTACATCACTGGGGCCGAGCTCCTTGCCATCCAGGACCTCTATACCAGGCAGTGTCAGAGGAAGGCCCAAGAAATTGTCAGACTCCAGCCACCCAGGCCATAGACTGTTCTCTCTGCTACTGCACAGCAACGGTACCAGTGCACCAAGTCTGGAACCAACAGGACCCTGAACACGTTTTACCCCAAAGCCATAAGGCTACTAAACAAGACTGCTAAATAGCTAATCAGATGGCTACCTGGACTACCTTCATTGACCCTTTTTTGCACTAACTCTCTTGCACTGACTCTACTCACACACACTCTACATACGCCCACACACACATAACATATGCATACTGACGCCACACACACACTTTCACACTCACCACATACGCTGCTGCCACTGTTAATCTATCCTGTTGCCTAGTCACTTTACCCCTACCTATATGTACATATCTACCTCAATTACCTTGTACTCCTACACAGTGACTCGGTACTGGTACTCCCTGTACATAGCCATGTTATTCCTTGTGTCACTGTTTCAAATATTATAATTCTATAAAAATTTTTGGTACTTTGTACCCCTTTTTCTCCCCAATTTCGTGATATCCAATTGGTAGTTACAGTCTTGTCCCATCGCTGCAACTCCCGTACGGACTCGGGAGAGGCGAAGGTCGAGAGCCATGCGTCCTCCGAAACACGACCCTGCCAAGCCGCACTGCTTCTTGACACACTGCTTGCTTAACCCAGAAGCCAGCCGCACCAATGTGTCGGAGGAAACACCGTACAGCTGGTGACCGAAGTCAGCATGCATGCGCCTGGCTGCCACAAGGAGTTGCTAGAGCGCGATGGGACAAGGATATCCCAGCCGGCCAAACCCTCCCCTAACCCGGACGACGCTGGGCCAATTGTGCGCCGCCTCATGGGTCTCCCGGTTGTGGCCGGCTGCGACACAGCCCGGGATCGAACCCGGATCTGTAGTGACGCCTCTAGTACTGCGATGCAGTGCCTTAGACCGCTGCGGCACTCTGGAGGCACTGTTTCTATATTTTTAAAAATCTTTATATTTAACTCTGCATTGTTGGAAAATGACCCGTAAGTAAGCATTTCACTGTTAGTCAACACCTGTTGTTTACGAAGCATGTGACAAATATAATTTGATTTGATCTCCCTCCAGGATGCTAAGTCCCAGAGTCTTTTGCTGCCAGTGATGCTGTGTGTGGCATCTGAAGAACCCTCTCAGGGCACAGGGAGCTACAGCTCCTCACCTCTCACCTGTACGCTCACTTTTCATTTTACTCAATTCTTACATACAATCCTTCCCTACTAGCCAGGAAGGAAAAACTAAACCAAATAGTTGAGTTCTCTATTGTCTCGCTCCCTCTGTGTTCTCTCTATCCTCTCAGTGTGCAGTTCTGAGCTGTGTTCTGCGTCTTGTCAAGTTTCTGTTCCACACTCACCTGGTTCACCTGTTATCTCTGGTGGACACAGCAGCTCTCACATACCTGGACCTGCTCATGATCCCATCTCGCCTGTCCACTCACCTGATCGCTCATCCGTCCACTCTGGTCCACTCAATTTCACCAGCACAGCTACTGTGTGTTATGGCCCAGTGTCCTCTCCTCCCTCTCCCTCTCACCACTCTGTCTCCCAGTGTCCCCTGGTAGGGCCTGGAGGGCCGGGTTCACCTGGTGGTTCTGGTTCTGACTCTGGCTCTGCAGCCAGCAGGGTGTTCTGGAGGAGGTGTAACGAAGCAGGCTGTACAGAGTCCATCTTCAACACCTTCATCTCTGACATGGTCGGCATCTCCAAGAGAATCCTGTCAGATCAGGCCAGACAGGAGGGTGAGTGGAACGGCTGGGGGGGTGGGCTGGTATATTAAATTTGAACACTGTTGGGAGCATATATTCAGAATTGCAGGCTTCATTTATTTTCTTTCATATGTTTTTGCTTTCTCTGTCTTTCCTTCACAGATTATGATCTCTCTCTGAGAGTGATGGAGGCCTCTGGAAAATTATCACAGATGCTCTCACAGCAGGAGAGCGGTGAGAATTAGTGGGTTAATAACTGGTGTATTGGAGTTTTTATAGCATTGTGCAAATGGTAAGGCTTCTTATTTTTAAAGCTTGTGAAGCCTGTATTCATGTATTTGTCTAGGCCAGACCCATTGTTTGTTGTATGCTCTGTAAGTTGCTGTACATGCTCTTCATGTGCCTTTAAACAACTAAAATTATGTAAATATAAACCAGATGTATTCTCCCTCCTTTGTTCAGAGTTTAAGAAGAAGCAACGGGAGCTACAGAGATCTACAACAGCCATAAGGGAAGCCAGGTCAGCCCTAAAAAGATAAGCAGCACTGCCAGATAAATTACAGCCCTCAAAGTTAAATTCACCTTTCCACATTCAGTTCATTGGCAAGGATTTTAAAGGTGTACTATGAAGCCATATATTGATCATTTGATTTCTCAATGGTTTTTGGAGAAAATGTGTTCCACTTTCTTACCTTATCATAATACCAAAAACATAACCTAATCTTATATTACCACCGTGTTCATATTTATATATAGTAGAATCAATTGTGAAGCTGGCTTTTTCACTTGCCAGAAAATGAACTTTATAGCTTCAGCAATGTAAAGCTATATATATTTCTATATAGGTAATGAAAGTATTGATCATGTATTAAGTGTATTTGCAAGTAAAATTGTTGCATTGAGTACCTTGTTTTACATACTGGCCCATCTCGTTGTAGTCTTTTTAAAGAACATTTTCTTACCCGAGTTGTGATGTTTCATCACTGACTGATTACTTTTTTCAAATCCAATGTATTTTCTACGTAGATTCCACGTCACAATACGCTGAAACAATGTTGATTCAACCAGATTGTACAATGTTGATTCAACCAGATTGTGCCCAGGGGGTTAGATTGATTTAGTACATCGGAGAAGGAAAACCTTTCACCTTTTCAACCTAAAAATGACAATAAATCAGTTTTTGACAATTACAATGTCTGCTTTAGGTATAATGACAGGAGCCGCTTGTGGATTTGACAGCTCTAACGCAGTTACACCTCCGAAACAACGCTTTGCAGATGTCAGCTAAAGCGGATCTGATTGAATAGAGCTCTTAAATACAATGTTTCCGCAGACTGCATTCACGTTAAACGCTGCATATGTCTGCTCAATCTAAAATTGCAGCCACGGATTTAATCTTACGCCCTCCACCCAACCATCCTTTTCTTTATTTGACTCTCACTTATACCCCACCCACTAACCTGTTACTGTAAGCTCTGCCCACAGAGCTTTTATCCAACAGATCAACTGTGTTCTGACCTCAGAACAGGATCCAATAAGGAAAACTCCATTGAGCTGGTCAGTGTATTTTTATTGTTTCAGCAGTGGTTATATTGAGAAAAGTCATAGTCAAATGAATTACTGATAGTTGGAATCATATACAAACTCAACTGGAATCTCAGCAGCTCCACAAAGCAGCCTTGACCCAGCCATCTCACACTCGGTGTGTAACTAAATATCTACACGTTGTCTTTAATAAACATCAAAAATAGGCAATTTATAATTTCTGTATAATATTTCTGTACAGCTGAGATATAGTGCAAAAATTACTGAAAGTAACAATACCTTAAATGTCTGAAATCATCTGTAACATCTTTCAACATAGGCTGAAAATATTGCATTCAAAAACCCAGCCAACCCAATGTGCTCCAAAGACAATGTTCTCCAAGAACTCTGTCATGGAGTTTACATTGATCCCCTGCACAGGTCTTTTTTGTTGCACTTTTTAGGAATGATGTGATTTCACAAGTGTAACATTTGTATTGCTCTAACAGATTAAGGCCTAGATTCAATCAGATCAAGCGTTAACAGGCAATAGCAGATGTTTTGGCAGTGGAACTGTGTTGGAGCCATTATATCAGTGAGCAGCTACTCTTGATCATTGTCACGAAGCCACACCCGTCCCAATAATGGAGGCGTAGATTACATCTCACATTCCAGTGTTTGAACTTGTAAACAAGGCTGCATGGGATTTCTGTTAATGCGACTCCGTGCAGCCAATAGCAATGTCCGCTTTAGGTATAAGGCCAGGAACCACTTGTGGATTTGACAGCTCTAACGCAGTTCCACCTCCGACACCCCCAAAACAACTGCTATGCTGATGTTGGCTAAAGCGGATCTGATTGAATCGAGCCCTAAGACTGGATCTCATAACCTGAGACCCTCTGTTCAATTGGAACACTTAAGACTGCTATCTGTCAGTAGTGATACATTATATAATCAATCTCACACAGGCTTTCCCAGAACCCACTGCACCATATCAGAAAGTGCAAACGTGCTCCTCACTCGTCAAGAAGAACTCAATCCACACGTATGATTGGAAGGAAAAAAGGGAAACAAAATACTGGTAAAAAACTCTGGCCTCCAAAGCTGCAGGATGAAACTACCAAACCACAGCGGGAGATGGAAGATGATCTCAATATCTAATACCTCCTCTGAACAGTTCTGTAACACCCCTTATACAGGGGTTAGGGTAGCTTCTTAACATCCTTTGCCACCCATCTCATGTGCAGTAGACAGACAACCACAGGCAGGCACTCTGGCTAACGCTACAGCTAACGGGACAGCCTGGTGGCTCGGTATCAGACTGCAGGCCAGGGCGTGGTTGGCCTTGCGTAGCTCCGTGATGGAGACTGTGAGAGATGAAGAGCAGGTTCAGCGGTCAGTTCTTGAAGGCTCCACAGCGGCTGGCTCGGCAGATGAACTCTTTAAGCAGGTTTCCTTCGACCTGCCAGAAGGCTGCAGTCTGAGTCACCTCCGTCAGGTGGTTCACACAGAACTTAAAGCAGAACTCCTCCAGGTCCTAGATACGCCACGTGGTTAAGCAGGAAATAGGAAGTTAGCACTTGTTTGAACTTGTCCAATAACAAACGCTCGTTTTAATTTTCCTTTGCTATGGTGTGCCCCAATGAACACAACCCTGGTAGAGTAGGCTTGGTAAAAGTTGCTCTTAGCCACTGGTACAAGGTCAGATATGTGTTAATCTGCCTAAAGGTTAAGATTGGGTGAAGGGTTACCTGTTGCTAGGTATGGAAGCAGGACTGACCTCTGCGTCGTAGCGCACGGCAGCAGCGAGCAGAGAGAAGGCGTTCTCGATGGTGATGCCTCTCTTGATGATGTGCTGACATAGACGCTTCAGGCGGTCCTCACAGTAGGACGTGGCCAGGTCCAGCAGACCTGACAACGATACAGGATAGACTGTCTGGATCACTGTTGGCTTGGGATGTTTGCATACATTGTTTGCTTAGTTATGTGTATATTGTATCTGCATCTGTGTTTCTGGACTTTTATAAATCAATGATCCTTGGTCTACAGACAAGTTTTACCCCAATATATATGAGCTTGACTGGTAGCACTGTCACTGTCACAGCCTTTAACCCTCCCTATTGATTAATTCCCTTGTCAGTAAGGCATGGCTGGGTGTGGGACTGACCAATAGCGTCCTCTGGGGGCAGGTCTATGTTGTCTGTGTAGAGAAACTCTAGGAAGGAGCGGTAGACTGGGTAGGTGAACTGGTCGATCTC
Organism: Coregonus lavaretus; assembly: GCF_964263955.1. Lineage (NCBI taxonomy): Eukaryota > Metazoa > Chordata > Actinopteri > Salmoniformes > Salmonidae > Coregonus > Coregonus lavaretus. The sequence goes on along the minus strand of NC_139992.1, from coordinate 29,251,139 downwards.
TATCACCTCCTTCATGTCCTCATTCCAATGGGACTGGAACATGGACCTGAAGTGCTCACACCTAGCAGTGTAGAGAGGACAGCTGTTAGTATCACTAAATATCCTAAATTTAAAGGGATAGTTCAGGATTTTGGCAATGAGGCCCATTATCTACTTCCCGAGAGTCACATGAACTTGTAGATACCATTTTTAAGCATGCTAGCTGTACCAAAATACTTTCAGTCTTTGTGCTAAGCTATTTAGCATTGGCTCGTGGAACTACCTCTCTTCCTTCATACTGGACACAGATACATATAAATATTATCCACGAGTTCATTATTGACTCTGGGGAAATAGATAAGGGCCTTCATGTCAAATCCTGTACTATCCCTTTAAGTGTATTTGGGTCCTTTGAATAGCCCTAATGTAAAACCTGTGTTCTATTATATTGTGGAAAAAAATCCACATTTCCTCATTCACTACGAAAGAAACTTGCAATGGGTCTGGTAAAACAACTTGACTCTCAATAATAGCCCATTCAACTTCAAACTTTCACAATAATCCAAAAAAGTATTTGATGTTGGCTGGGTAATTTGATCTTGCTGTGTTAGAGCCCAATGAACAACCTGCCTGACCTGATCTTGAGCACAGCCTTGTGCACATGGATGTATTTGCCGTCTACGCTGAACTTGAGGTCGGCCGTCTCTGGGCTGTCAAACTCCTTCTTTAAAGACTGGGACACCGTCAGGAAGTCATCATGCTCTGGAGAGAACACACAAACACAATGAAAGTCATCATGATCTGCCAAAAGGAGAGGACGCACTCAGTCAGGAACCTCCAGCGCAGTCCCACACACCCCCTTACCCATGGAGAGCAGCCTCCACATGACTGAGGGCGTGGCGAAGCAGGCAAAAACGTCATCAGTGCAGGAGAAGTGTGTGAGGAAGGGCAAGACGATGGACTGACCCCTACACTGGCCCCACATGTACACCTGGCCACTCTGAGTCTTAGCTGATGAGGTGTGTGTGGAGTGGCATGCTGCAATCTCTACAATCCTGCTGGAGAGGAGGGAGGAGATCAGTGTGTATTCATAGACCGCCTCATCTCTCTCTCAGCCATGATGTGTACTGTGTGTCTGCCTGTGTATATACACATTTCTCACCTCTCCTTCTCAGCCATGATCTGGACTGGGCTGAGTTGGTTGCTCTTGTTGCCTGTGCCCAGCTGGCCGTAGGTGTTGGCCCCCCAGGCATACAGCAGCCCCTCGTCTGTTAGGGCCAAGGAGTGGGCATAGCCAGACACTATCTGGACGGGAAGAGAGGGGTTAACGTTAGTGGAAGTAGTGTGTGTGTGTGTGTTTGTGTGTGCGTGCTCACCTGTAGCACACAGAGACCCTGCAGGCCCACCAGGCGACAAGGTGTCAGCTGATTCCCATTGTTGCCCAGCCCCAGTTGGCCGTTGCCGTTATAGCCCCAGCCGTACACCTGACAGAAACAAACGCACACACACACTCTCTTAGGTGTCCTGCAAGGTTGCTGCATACTTGTGAACCTACTAAGTTAAAGTACACTGGCTGATTGAATACAAATAGTTAACATATTTAATATCAACCTCATATCCAAACTGTGGTCACTCTCACCCACCTCTCCATTCTCGACCACAGCCAGAGAGGAGGTTTGACCGCAGGTGATGCTGACGACCACCTTGTTCTGCAGACAGTTGGACACCCTCCTGGGGGTGGGCTGGTTGGCCGTGGACCCTGACCCCACCTGGCCACAGTTATTGTAGCCCCACGCATACACCTAGACAGGGAGGTCAGAGAATCACATTTAACTGAATAACTTCTTTTTCTTCAGGTTTAATAATATAATGCAAAACACTATAGAACATCACATCTAACAGCAATACAAGTCCAACCCACTACCCTGATAATACAAGAGGCTAATTCTAGAATGGTGTCAGTCACTGGACCAGTGACATAAAGCTGACTCAGTGAATAAACAGAGGGTAACAATAGGGCCTTTTATATCAGAGCTTAGGTTTACCGGGTCACAGTAAGTGGGTTTAGACTAGGGTAAGGGGGTTTAGAGCAGTGTTTCTCAATCCATGGAATGTTGTTGGCCAGTCCCTCAGATGTTTCTTACAGACACAAGTGTTATTTTCAATATAAGCAGAACCCCATGGACCGCCCCCACACACCTCTCTCTCCTCTTTCTCTCTCCATCCTTCTCTCTATACTTTCATCTTTTAACCTCTCCAGCATTAATAAGGATCATGGGGTGAGGAGTCAAAAGCCACCTATCTCCCACTCTCTCTCTCCCTCACTTTGCCTCTCCATCCTTCCTTCGCTCACCTCTCCAGTGTTGGTCAGAGCCAGGGAGTGATGTGAACCACAGGCCACCTCCATCACCCTCTTGTTGAGCAGGCTGGCAGACACCAGCACAGGAGCCACCCCCTGGTTGGTGGTCCCGTTCCCCAGTTGGCTGTAGCCATTGTGGCCCCAGGCAAACAGCTCGCCCTCTGACACACAATGGAGGAAACGGTGTGTTAGAAACCCCAAATAGTGGTAGAAATACTTAGAACAGACATCTGGAATAGGGATTAGGGAATCATGTCAACTCTATTAAAGACATTTCTATGTCCAACGTTCTGTGCCGTCCTCTTGAACGTTGTGGCCGTGTTATGTGATGTAGTACCCTCTGTGGCCAGGAGGATGTGGGGTCCGCTGCCATAGCTGAGGCTGACCACTTTCCTCCCACTCAAAAAGTCCAGCTTCTTAGGTAGGATGGTGCTCTGGCTGTCCCCTGTTCCCAGGCAGTTACTGCAGTTCAGCCCAAACACATACACCTAAGAAAGGGAAAGGGAGATGGGTCACTGATGTTTGAAACAAGCACAGACACCAGTCAGCATGTGCAGTGTGTGTGTATTCCAGAAGAGAGACCTAGGGGTCACTCCAGATAAAACACACATGCGCGCACATTGACTACTCCAATCATCTGGCCACTTAACGTCGTCGTTGTGGGTGATGTAGATGACCTCGTTGGCGGAGGTTCCGAACACACAGGCCTGTCGTATGGACGAGAGCTCCTGGCCTTCCATCAGGCTAAACAGCGGCCATTTTGTCACATCCACCATAGTGCGCTTTGGTCTCCGTTGCGACGGTGGAGGGGTGTGTCCCCGGCTACAGGGAGGAGCAGGTGCGTGGTCTTGGTGGGTGATGCTACCCCTGCTTTTCACACAGAATATTACAGACAAGAGACATTGAGAGAACACAGACAGACAGAGTTTACACAACCACCACAGCACACACAACTCGAAGTCAGAGATCAAACACACGCTTTCACAATCATCAGAGCACACATGGGCACAAACACAGTCACACACACATCTGAGAACACACACATACTGTATAGCTCAGATAGTCCTCAGGCCACCTTTAATTCTCATTGGTGTGTTTTGAGTTGGTGATATTGAGCAGACGGAACAAAGAGCAGACCATTGTCCTGGCCTATAATCTCTAAACATTTCCGGATTATAATTTAATCTGTTCCCCACGGACCGCAGGGTTTCACATTTGTATTCTATCCCAGCACAAACCTGAGTAATCGCCAAGCCCTATATGAATCAGGTGGGTTAGTGTTGAGCTGGAACAAATATGTGCAACCAGAGGAACAGATTGTGAAACACTGACCTTAACTGTGGTCAGTTCTATATCCAGTGAGCTGAGACATACAGTTGAAGTCGGAAGTTTACATACCCCTTAGCCAAATACATTTTAACTGTCTTAGGTCAGTTAGGATCACCACTTTATTTTAAGAATGTGAAATGTCAGAATAATAGTAGAGAGAACGATTTATTTCAGCTTTTATTTATTTCATCACATTCCCAGTGGGAAGTATTTGGTAGCATTGCCTTTAAATTGTTTAACTTGGGTCAAACGTTTCGGGTAGCCTTCCACAAGCTTCCCACAATAAGTTGGGTGAATTTTGGCCCGTTCCTCCTGACAGAGCTGGTGTAACTGAGTCAGGTTTATAGGCCTCCTTGCTCGCACACGCTTTTTCAGTTCTGCCCACAAATGTTCTATAGGATTGAGGTCAGGGCTTTGTGATGGCCACTCCAATACCTTGACTTTGTTGTCCTTAAGCCATTTTGCCACAACTTTGGAAGTATGCTTGGGTCATTGTCCATTTGGAAGACCCATTTGCGACCAAGCTTTAACTTCCTGACTGATGTCTTGAGATGTTGCTTCAATATATCCACATAATTTTCCTTCCTCATGATGTCATCTATTTTGTGAAGTGCACCAGTCCCTCCTGCAGCAAAGCACCCCCACAGCATGATGCTGCCACCCCCGTGCTTCACGGTTGGGATGGTGTTCTTCGGCTTGCAACAACCCCCTTTTTCATCCAAACATAACAATGGTCATTATGGCCAAACAGTTCTATTTTTGTTTCATCAGACCAGAGGACATTTCTCCAAAAAGTACGATCTTTGTCCCCATGTGCAGTTGCAAACCGTAGTCTGGCTTTTTTATGGCGGTTTTGGAGCAGTGGCTTCTTCCTTGCTGAGCTGCCTTTCAGGTTATGTCGATATACGACTCATTTTACTGTGGATATAGATACTTTTGTATCTGTTTCCTCCAGCATCTTCACAATGTCCTTTGCTATTGTTCTGGGATTGATTTGCACTTTTCACACCAAAATACGTTCATCTCTAGGAGACAGAATGTGTCTCCTTCCTGAGCGGTATGACGGCTGCGTGGTCCCATGGTGTTTATACTTGCGTACTATTGTTTGTACAGATTAACGTGGTACCTTCAGGCGTTTGGAAATTGCTCACAAGGATGAACCAGACTTGTGGAGGTCTGCCATTTTTTCTCTGAGGTCTTGGCTGATTTCTTTTGATTTTCTCATGATGTCAAGCATTCTAAAGCCATGACATCATTTTCTGGAATTTTCCAAGCTGTTTAAAGGCACAGTCAACTTAGTGTATGTCAACTTCTGACCCACTGGAATTGTGATACAGTGAATTATAAGTGAAATAATCTGTCTGTAAACAATTGTTGGAAAAATTACTTGTGTCATGCACAATTTAGATGTCCTAACCGACTTGCCAAAACTATAGTTTGTTAACAAGACATTTGTGGAGTGGTTGAAAAACGAGTTTTAATGACTCCAACGTAAGTGTATGTAAACTTCCGACTTCAACTGTATGTAAAAAAAGAAAAGAAAACGAGATACTGTTTTAAAGCAGGCAGCTAGGCTAGGAATAATTTCTCAGTGGGCGCTTTGCTATAGGATCGATTGCAGACCCTTGATCTCAACCCTAGGCATTACCACACAAACATGTCAATCGAAAAAGATCAAGACAAGAGTCAATTTTCTGACACTACACAAGCAAAACTCAACTAGCCAGTTTAGTATATCAGAAAAGAAAGTAAATAACGTTAACGCTACAACCGAAAATGCATTCACATTTTCTTGAGTCTTGATGAAATGAGTAGCTAGTGGAACTAGTTGGCTAAACAACTTTAGCTGATTAGCTAGCCATCTAACGTTACCTATACAGTGATCAGATATTTCACACAGTGCCACACTCGCCTTAAATTAATCCGTGGACCTGGCTAGATAACGTTAGCTAGAAAGCAAGCCAACAAAATATTCTAGTTGTAGCTAGCTACTGTTAGTAAACGAGTGTGCCAGCTGACAACAAAGTGCATTCACTGACCTACAAGAGCGCTCCATAGTCAATAATGACAACTTTTCCGGGGAGGAAAACAAAATAGATCAAAATAAAACTATGTTTAAAAGCGTAACACCACCAAGCCTACCTATGAGATGCGATAGTTTGGTGCTATTACCGGTGGACAGGTAGCTAGTCTCCCGGTCACTGAAACTCTTTCTACTGCCACCACCACCTCTCCGATAATGTTAGCAGCTCCCTTCGTTGTTGATGTTAGTGTGTCCGGAAGTGAGAGACAATAAATGTTACGCGATCAACATTCAACCAAGAGCAATCGAATTCAGAGCTGCAGAGATGGTCACATAGAGTAAGAGAGGCCCAAATCCAAGGAAAATCTGTCCTACTCTGTCTCCCTCCAGCAGGTGGCGTTGTTTCGCCCGCCAAGGAAGCAGTTTTTGTATGGTGTTCAATGAGTGTCGAATTTGGTCAACAAAAAAAATGAATGGCTTATTTGCTACGTGAGGTGTATTTGATCGAATATAATTGTCGTAATGCTTAAGTTGTTACGAGTGTACTGACAGAAGTAGGACACGTGACATCACTGCAACTTTGAGAAAAAACGTTATATCAGAGTTGTCACGAGATGGCATGAGTGAATGAATGAATTGAATGAGGCTAGTAGCATAGCATCTCTCCATTGAATACAGGCGGTTGACGCCAACAACACTCATCGAATATTCAAAAAAAGATTACAATAATGAGATGTATCCACCAATCTAAAGAAAGTATAGGAGGGAGCTAGATCACCAATGCCGCTTTGTGGACAACGACTCCCATTGTTTGGGCTGAGAGATGTATATTGTCAGTATATCCTAAATGAATAGGGCAAAGGTCACTAGATGGCCGTCTGACCATAGAATAAACACCCCCAAAACATAAATATGATAAATATTTGCATTTCTCAACATAATCCTCTTATTTCAGGTTTTGCAAGAAGCCTGATCGCGCTCCTGATCCAGTTTTGCTCTCAGTTAATCATGGGGGTTATCAGGTGATTCAGTTGGTGATTCCTTTGTTTTGTTCCCCTGTAGCTCAGTTGGTAGAGCATGGCACTTGCAACGCCAGGGTTGTGGGTTCGTTTCCCACGGGGGGCCAGTATGAAAATGTATGCACTCACTAACTGTAAGTCGCTCTGGATAAGAGCGTCTCCTAAATGACGTAAATGTAAATGTTTGCTCTAATCTAGGACAGAGCAGAGGTGAATTTAATCCATATCCTTGGTGGTCAATTTGACTGTGCCCTTCTGTCTGTCTATTTGTTTGATTAACAAGCACGTGTTGCTCCTCATGTTGTCCCACCTCATGTTGTTGTTCCTTGTGTTATCCCTCATGTCAGTCAATGGCACATCCATCTTCCATTTCTTTAGTAGCTCTGAAATAAATGAACCAAACAAACAATTTATCAACTCAGCTGGTGCCACAGGTATAACCAGGTGAAGCCACTGCCATGGTTACCATTCCCAGTGATTGAAATCCCAGTCAGCTAGGTGGATCAGTCCAAGGGAGATAGAGCTGGCTTAGAAAGCTGCATGCAAACACATGAAAATAAGTAGAGATCTCCTCATTTGGTTATGACTGTTCAGTGGCATTCAGCTATACTGTAGGAGCATTCTTATCAGCACAGAGGTGTGTTTTTTTTTTTTTTACCTTTATTTAACCAGGTAAGCCAGTTGAGAACAAGTTCTCATTTACAACTGCGACCTGGCCAAGATAAAGCAAAGCAGTGCGAGAAAAACAACAACACAGAGTTACATATGGGGTAAAAAAACAAAGTCAAAAAATACAACGGAAAATATATATACAGTGTGTGCAAATGTAGCAAGTTATGGAGGTAAGGCAATAAATAGGCTATAGTGCAAAAACACTGGAATGCTAGATGTGCAAGAGATTATGTGCAAATAGAGATACTGGGGTGCAAAAGAGCAAAATAAATAACAATATAGGGATGAGGTAGTTGGGTGGGCTAATTTCAGATGGGCTGTGTACAGGTGCAGTGATCGGTAAGGTGCTCTGACAACTGATGCTTAAAGTTAGTGAGGGAGATAAGAGTCTCCAGCTTCAGAGATTTTTGCAATTCGTTCCAGTCATTGGCAGCAGAGAACTGGAAGAAATGGCGGCCAAAGGAGGTGTTGGCTTTGGGGATGACCAGTGAGATATACCTGCTGGAGCGCAGAATACGGGTGGGTGCTGCTATGGTGACCAATGAGCTAAGATAAGGCAGGGATTTGCCTAGCAGTGATTTATAGATGGCCTGGAGCCAGTGGGTTTGACGACGAACATGTAGTGAGGACCAGCCAACAAGAGCGTACAGGTCACAGTGGTGGGTAGTGTATGGGGCTTTGGAGACAAAACAGATGGCACTGTGATAGACTACATCCAATTTGCTGAGTAGAGTGTTGGAGGCTATTTTGTAAATGACATCGCCGAAGTCAAGGATCGGTAGGATAGTCAGTTTTACGAGGGCATGTTTGGCAGCATGAGTGAAGGAGGCTTTGTTGCGAAATAGGAAGCCGATTCTAGATTTAACTTTGGATTGGAGATTCTTAATGTGAGTCTGGAAGGAGAGTTTACAGTCTAACCAGACACCTAGGTATTTGTAGTTGTCCATATACTCTAGGTCAGACCCGTCGAGAGTAGTGATTCTAGTCGGGTGGGCGGGTGCCAGCAGCGTTCGATTGAAGAGCATGCATTTAGTTTTACTAGTGTTTAAGAGCAGTTGGAGGCTACTGAAGGAGTGTTGTATGGCATTGAAGCTCGTTTGGAGGTTTGTTAACACAGTGTCCAATGAAGGGCCAGATGTATACAAAATGGTGTCGTCTGCGTAGAGGTGGATCTGAGAGTCACCAGCAGCAAGAGCGACATCATTGATATACAGCTGGATTGCATCCTCACCAACCAACACTATGAAGAGGCATCACGACTTCGCTGATAATAACTGAAGCGGTTATAATACAATTCAAGGCCTTGGATGCTTAACTGATCTGCTCCACTCATTGGGCTTTTAAGGGAAAAGCTTGGATGGACTCCAACCATCAGAGATCTGCAGAAACCTCCATCCTTCATAAAAACCTAATGTCCTGTCTGTCATGGGCCTGGCCCTGTGCAGACAGTCTCACATGCATATGTCCAAAGTCGTTCTAGTGGACCTGGACAGGGCAGTGAAGTCCACCCTTCTCCACTGTCTTGAGAAGGGTGAGCTGGCCCATGCCACCCCCACCGTGGGCTTCAATGTTGGCTCGTTGGAGCCAGACTCTGGCCCGGGCCAGGGGGGTATGCAAGCCCTGAGGAAAGACCACATGGAGGGCTGCGATGCCCTGGTGTTCATGGTTGACGGAGTAGACCGGGGGAGGCGTTGGGGACGAGAGGGTGCGGGGGAGTCCCCCTTAATGGTGCTAGTTAATAAGACAGACCTTGCAGAGGCCATGGGGCTCCAGGAGGTGACGGATGGGCTGTGGCTGGAGCAGTCCTGGGACATAGACTGGGAGGTGCAGCGGCCCTGGGCTCTCTGGCCATAATCATCAGAGACCGCTGAGGGGTAACGCAGACACTCACACATGGATATGAAAAACATTCACAAATACACAATACAAACTGGTCAATGGACAAGGCATGGGCACTCAAACGGTTTGGGTTAAATGCAGAAGACACATTTAGGTTGAATGCATTCAGTTGTGCAACTGACTAGGTATCCTCTTTCCCTTTCATACATACACTCACACAATACGAGCACAAAGGGGAACATGCAAAGCTTTTCATAAGCTAACTGTGCTCCTATCACTATAACTAGCTCTATGCCTCAGAATGTATCAGGCCAGTAGGTTATTTGAATATAGAATCAGTTGTGACATTCACTCTTAAGGAAACTATTCAAATGGGACTCGAGAATTGTTTGCAGAGAAGATTGGAATGAAATAGCTACTTTTATCAAAATGACAAAATCCTATGGGATCATCCACCCTTTCCTACGCTCATTGCAACCATTATACGTTAAACTAATCTCCTCACAGCAATGTCACTTGAGTGCCACTCATTTTTAGTTTACAGAATATGCAGTACCCTTCTACACCACAAGGTGGTCTCCTTACATCATCCACAATTCAATCCTGCTGGTTTGTTTCTCCCTGGAAGTTGGATCATTGGTTACTACTGATTTAAGTATTGACACTGCCAGTCTGAAGGGATTGGTGACATACAATGACATTAAAATTAAACCTTTAGTCGTACTTTCAGTAAAGCTTATGATTATTGATTGGTATTTTACAGTCAGGTATATTTCTCTAGGTACCATGGACAGCAACTCAATCACGTAAATGCGAGCATACACAGTCAGTCACTTTGTCCCTTATTACGGACTAGGATTCTCTCTCCCCTTTTTTCCAGACACACAAAGACACAGACGCCTTGATGTTAGTGTACAAATCAGAACGCTTGCAGCAGTGAGGATCCAACGGCTAACAGGAAGTTTATTTTGGTTAGGATCAGTAATACAGAGACCATGTCCTGAGGGCGAGATGGGAGGAAGTGATATCATCATAATCCCCCGATTGGTTAGCAGAATGTGACATTGATGGGTTTGTTTGTGGTGAGGTGAATGTAGATATGGCTGGACATGTCAAAATGGGTTACACTGCTCAGCCCATAGAATTAGGAATTATAATATTATTAATAGGATCTCTATGGCTTAGCCAATAAAATAGGAGTAGAACAATCACTACAGCAGAGCAGCATTGACTAATCCCATGGCAGACTCCAGTAATAAGGGAGACACCACACACACACACCAATTTCAGATGCTCCAACAGCTTCTAGCATTTGTTTTTTTCATTAGTACGTTCGAGGAAAAACTTTAGTTTCGTAGAAATGAAAAACAAAAAGGCACAATGTCAATGAATTTCAACTCATTCTCGCCTTTAATATGCACAAGAGTTGAAAGCATCAGTGAGCCACCTTAAAGAGAAGAATTCAATCTAACATTTATTTTAAAAAATATATAAACATTGAGGCCAAAACGCAGTCTGTTGCTATTTCTCTCTATTCTCTTATTTAAAACAACTTTTCTCCGGCAAGTAAAAATCTTGCAACAAACATAAGCTTGTATCGTTTTCCGATACAAGACAAAGAAATTGTAATTCTTTAAAGTGGCTCGGTCCGTCTAGGCGGATAGTTCATGACTGTACACCCCCTCTAAGGTTTTGTTCATCAGCAATAAACAACTACTCCCTTTCCCACCCCTAATCCAAACCCACTACTGCCTGCGCCTCCACCCACCCACCGTCTATCAGTAGTTAGCAGCCTAATGGCCTGTTCAAACATACAGCTGCAAAATAGTATTATGCCTTGTGGTGGCAGAGTAGCAACTTATTTGACCTCTACAGTAGTGACCGGATGACTGGACCAACCTTTCGTGGGCGAGACCTCACCTAGAAACGCCCCATTGCTACTGCTGCCAAGCTTCCATTGAAAACAACAACTTCCCTGCTTTTGCTGTGCACTGTTTGAACAGGCCATAACCGAGGAAAACAAGTCCAGACCAGAGACCTAGGTCCTGGAGACCAACTGGGACCAGCTCTGGGACGGTAAAATGACACAGGTGTCAGGTTCATCAGCATGTCATCACAATACATATGAATGTTACAAAAATAAAGATAAAACAAAAATCAAAAAACAACAACTGAACAAACCCCCCAGTCCGTCTTTGATAGTACGTAGGTTATCGTTCTGCAGGGTGAGTCCAGTTCCAACAATGACTTGTCATCTGCAGCAGCTTTGTACAGGCATTATGGAAATATATATTTATATATTCTCAAGAGACGAGTTTAAGAGATACACATTGCATTTTGTACAATTATTCAGGTTGGTGATGACGTGACAAAAAAAACACGAAAACCCCCCAGATGAGTGTAAAGTTTTGTATAGGTCAGAGGTCGTGTTCTATCCTCCGTTAGTCCCGTCTTCAGTATCTGTCTCTTTCCGCAGGAAGAGAGAAAAACTATACCTCTCAGACATGTGCATAAGATGAAATAATACAAGTAAAAACGGCAAATCTGGAAGCTCCACAGCCTGGACCAGAACAAGCCAAGTAGATTTTTTTCAATTTCAACATAAAATATACATATCTTTAAAAGAATGGGAGAATTTAAAAAAGAGAAACCCCAAAAAATCCCAGATTTGCCAAATGGTCCGTGCTAGCTGGAATCCTTGGGACGTCAATACCCCCATTGAAGTAGACATTTAAAAATGGATAAGGGTTACGTAAGGGTTATGGTTAAGATTAGGGTTAAGGGTAGGGACGTCCCAAGTTTCCCGGATAGCACTGAGCATTGCCAAATATAGGTTTGTTTGAGTTTGACTGTTCTGGTATTGAAGAATTCAGGTGAGATTCACCTGTCAACTACTCTGTTGGATATCCCAATAGTGACATCACTACCTGCCCCTCCACATGACGTGACATCACTTGTGCAGCAGGATTTAATGTCCTCTGGGGAACAGGGCTACAGTAGAGATATTCCGTCACAATACCCAGAGGTATTTTCCTCCAACTTGGGTAGCCAGATCTGTAAAAAGCTTTTTATTTTGCTCTCCCCTGAATTAGAGCAAAATTGCAAAACAATTGTATACTTCTTTATGTACGAGTTTTGCAGTATGATATATTTTTTACAAATTTCCTTTTTTTAGATACATAAAAATCAATAACTCCACTTTATGATTCAAGAGAAGTCAAAAGGAAAAAAGGAAAAAGTAATACAATATATTTCAGTCAGTCACAGAATCCTCTTTCGCCTAAAGCCCACCCTTTCCTGTCCTAGGACTTTGGGAAGTGGGATGGGGTCCATGGCTATTCATGGGTTAGCTCTAGGGTTAACGTCTTCAATTGGGGGGCACTGGGGTGCTCGGCCATCACTACAGAGAGACTGTGTGAGTGAGTGAGTGTGTGTGTGTCTGTGTGCGCGTCTGTGTGTCTGTGTGCGCGTCTGTGTGAGTGTCCACGACAGAGGGAGAATGACAATCCAGGAGTGAAGCACAAAACTAAACCGCAAACAAACGGCAGTATCCTTTCCCCATCTGTGATATATTAGCTTCTAAAACAAGTATGCACACAAATTCTTTCCAAGTGTCTTCAACTGTGTTTTTGTGCATGTGTGTGTAGATAGTGACATTTGGCAATTCAAAAATATTGCCCCAAAAGGCTTTTTCTTCCTTCCTTGTGATTTTCACGTGACATTTCAAAGCATTTGCTAGGACTGCCTGAGATCAGATTGTACTGGTGCTGGACGAATGACCTGGACCCGTATGGGTTGCCAGGTTGTGGTGGAGGGTGGTAGTTTTCAGGGACCCTTCAGTACAGAGGTGAATTATTGTGGCGGTGGTGGTGGGCGAATCCTTCAATTGCAAGATGGGTGGCCATGTTGAAGTAATAGTAATGGTAGATGGGTACAATCCTTCTGTAGCAGGTTGCCAGGTTGGTGGAGAGATAGATGGATGAATGTCTGAGGTGGGTTTGACAGTACCCGTGCAGCTCGATGGACCGGCTCCTAGAACTTGAACTCCTTCGTCTGCAGGTTGGAGGCGGGGTCAAAGTTGAATGTCCCTCCTTGGGTGGCTTCAGGAATTAAACTGGGATCCTCATCAATCTGAGAGAGAAAGAAGAAGGGTAAGAGGTGTGGGTGTGTGTATGTGTGTGTGGGGGTGTGTATATATATGTGTGTGTGTGGGGGGGTGTGTGTGTGTGCACGTGTGTTTTATATCTCACATCGTCGCCTGAGAAGTACTGGTCGATGATCTCGAAGGCTAGTTTGTAGATGTCCTCATTCTCATGTTGCTGCAGATTCTCAACCTTCTCAAGACCTAAGATCAGAGAGCAGAGCAGTGGGAGGCGCAGTCAGACAACAGCAACATTCACCTCAGACACACCTTCAGCTATGATGACAATATGCACACACACCTCCACACTCCTCTATGATCTCAGCGATGGTGCTGGCCTCATCTCCGGCCATGATGAGGACGTTCTTGAGGCCGTCTAGGACCACCTGGACCACCTGGGAGTCCTTCACTGACAGCAGGCTGCAGAACGGAGGGATCACATTCTGCTGCACCAGGTACTCCACCTACACACACACATCAACATATCATATACATAACTGTAGACAGCAGTAAGCATTTCTGACAAATAACTCCTGACACGTGTGAATGTGTAAGCAGGTTCAGTCACTGGCATTAAACTACTTCATGAACTCACGGTTATGAATGCTCCAGCTACAGAGGCCCTGGCATGACAGTGCTAGCCCCGTACCTGTCTCTTGTACCTCTGTCCATGTCAATAGTCTGGCTGATATTGAGGTTGCAGTGTGTGTGTGTGTGTGTGTGTGTGTTACTTTCCTGGTCTTTCCTGCCGCTGATGGTGAGGTTGCTGATGGCCCATGCTGCCTCCTTCTGAGTCCCAAAGTCCCCCTGCAGACACACAGGCTGTCAGCACTACAGAACAACTCAGTACACAGCAATGACAGGAATATAATCTCTACCACAGTCAAACGTACACACCAACCACACACCACAGCATGTCTCTCTCACCTTGGCCAGTTGGTGGATGATCAAGGGGACGAGTCCTGCGTCGATCACTGCCTGAACCTGCTGCTGGTTCCCAGCCGTGATATTGGACAGGAACCACACTGCTTCCTGTAAACGAACCAATCACTTACGGTTATGCCAGAACACTTTCTAATAACAGTCTAATCACACACAGTCAAACCAAACAACTTCTTATTAGCAAGACAATCATAGAAAAGCCTTGACATAAGCTTCTTCCCTCTTCCCCGTTCCCTCTCCGGGAGAGTGTGTGTGTGCTACCTTGTTGATCTTCTCTTTGGGGTGTGTGAGCAGGTTGGGAAAGTGGGAGAGGACGTCACAGTTGAGCACCACCTGTGTCTGCTCGTCTGTCCCCGTCACAATGTTCCCCACCGCCCTCAGAGCAGCAGTCTGTAGGAAGTGACATCACAGCAAGTCAACACCCACAAATGCATAGAACACCCTGAATTTATTACTTATAAAATGCATCATTTCCTCCCTTCCTTGAAATAAATCACTGAGCATGTTGTAAGTAGAGCCATGAGTTTTTCCTGAACATATGGCAGCAATGTTTCTGCAAAAACTCCTACCCCTAGTGATAGGTAGAGTCAAGATTTCTATAATGTTGCTTTTACCAATCAGTGTTTTTTTTTGTTTTTTTTCCCAGATAGGAAGGAGGTAGTAAATTATAGATTTTATAAGTACACCATACCAAAGTTTGTTTAGGTCTTCTAAATCAGAATGTTATCAGTTGCCATGGTCCCCTGTTGACCCCTTACCTGAACTTTGACCTCCTGGTGGCTGAGCAGGGGGACAAGGAAGGGGACCACCCCAGAGTCTATCACCATCTGAATCTGCTCATTCCCACCGTCTGTCAGGTAGGACAGAGCCCACACCGTATCCACAAGGATCTACAAACACACAATGTTAACGAAGGAGTCCAATAAGTGTTGAGTTTCACTAAAAGCTGCTGAGTATGGTAGGGCTTAACATGCTGAAGTCAAACTTGTGACAAACCGTTCAATTTAGTTGAACGTACAGTGCCTTCAGAAAGTATTCACACCCCTTGACTTTTTCAAAAAATTGTTGGGTTACAGCCTGAATTTAAAATGGATTAAATTGACATTATTTGACACTGGCCTACACACAATAATACCCCATAATGTCCAAACGGAATTACGTTTTTCAAAATGTTTACAAATTAATTACAAATTAAAAGCTGAAATGTTTTCAGTCAATAAGTATTCAACCCCTTTGTTATGGAAATCCTAAATAAGTTCAGTAGTAAACATTTGCTTAACAAGTCACATAATAAGTTGCATGAACTCACTCCGTGTGCAAGAATAGTGTTTAACATGATTTTTGAATTACTACCTCATCTCTGTACCCAACACATACAATTATCTTTAAGGTTCCTCAGTAGAGCAGTGAATTTCAAACACAGATTCAACCACAAAGACCAGAGAGGTTTTCCAATGCCTCGCAAAGAAGTACACTTATTGGTAGATGGGTAAAATAAAAAGCAGACATTGAATATCCCTTTGAGCATGGTGAAGTTATTAATTACACTTTGGATGGTGTATCACTACAAAGATACAGGCGTCCTTCTAACTCAGTTGTCGGAGAGGAAGGAACCGCTCAGGGATTTCACCATGAGGTCTATGGTGACTTTTTTACAGTTAAAAGAGTTTAATGGCTGTGATAGGAGAAAACGGAGGATGGAAAACTGATGATGGATCAACAACATTGTAGTGAGTGGCCAAGTTACAGTTTTGACCTAAATCTAGTTGAAAATCTATGTCAAGACCTGAAAATGGTTGTATAGCAATGATCAACAGCCAATTTGACAGAGCTTGAAGAACTTTGAAAATAATGATGGGCAAATGTCCACAATCCAGGTGTGGAAAGCTCTTAGAGATTTACCCAGAAAGAAACACACCTGAAATCGCTGCCAAAGGTGCTTCTACAAAGTATTGACTCAGGGGTGTGAATACTTATGTCAATGAGAAATTTCTGCATTTCATTTTCAATACATTTGCAAAGATGTCTAAAAACATTATGGGGTAGTGTGTGTAGATGGGTGAGATTTTAAAACTATTTAATCCATTTTGAATTCAGGCTGTAACAACAAAATGTGGAATAAATCAAAGGGCATGAATACTTTCTGAAAGCACTGTATGCTCTCATACTTACATTTATATCTGTGTGGTATATAAGAACACACAGCGCTGGGAGAAGCTGGGAAAGAGAAAAAAACAAAAAAGAGGTAGAGAGAGGAGTGTCAAAAGCAGACTGGAAATGTGGCCATGTAAAGTTATGTAGCTAAACATTCCCCCTAGTGATAAGAAAGTGATTTGGCTGACTGGCTGGAGAGAGCACCACTATAACGCTACTCATACATTGGAACAAAACACACACACGTACCTCCTGTACTGTTTCCATGGGGGGCGGTGGGTCCTTGTTGCGGCAGAGGTTGACGATGACCCAGGTGACGTTACGGAGGAAGGTGATGGGGATGGAGGGGTTAATAAACGAGAGCAGGGGCTTGACCACGCCCAGGGAGATGACGTAATCCCTGCACTGTGGCCCGTCGCCTGGAGGAGGAGCATTACAGGTCAAAGGTCATCATTGGGGCACAGAGTTTTTCCTGGTCCGGTCACATGGTTAGTTATTACAAAAAAAATACACAAACATAACTTTAATGATGTGTTAACTGTATCAGCCATACTCACCTATGATGTTGCCTAGCGCCCACACGGCCTGTTCACACACATTGTGATGGGGAGAGTGGAGCAGCCGCAGGAACAGGGGAACAGCATCTGTACATGCGCACACACACACAGAATTAGGAATTTACATATCACAATTTAACACACACACAAAGATAACAAACATTAGCGAAGCCCAGACAGTCAGAATAACAGCAGAGCAGAATGACGCAGGGTAAACTGGTGAACTTACTGGATTTGACCACAGCCTGGGTCTGTTGTGACGTGCCAGACGCTATGTTGGTCAGGGCCCAGGCTGCCTCGAACTGGAGAGACGGACTGGAGGAGAGAAAGGAGCGGGGGAGAGTGAGAACGAAAGAGAGAGATCATTCTAGGCCTTCCATTAATATGAACACGTCTTTCTCCTAACCCTGCCCCCACTTCGTCCTCCTCTTCTCGGTCCACACACAATGTGTGTGTAAACTATTGGTTTGTTGGGTTGCAGTGCCCGCTGTGCTCCAGGAATTTCAGTGTCTGACAGCCTGCAGCAGTGGTCGCCATTACAGCTGTGCATCCGCAACTCATCGTTATGGTGACCCTCCAACCCCTGCCCCATCCTGTACTGACTCCAGGGTGTGTGCGTCTGTCCCCTTCCTGACCACAAGGTCCTGTGTGTGTGTGTGTGTGTGTGTGTGTATATGTGTGGCCCTGAACACAACAAGGTCCTGGGAATGGGGGAAATCCAGAGGACAGGAATGCTCTTTTATTTGGGTTGGCACCGGACGGCAGGGCCAACGGACCACCCTGTGCATCACACACACAAAGAAGCATGCACACACACACACTAGCAGCCCCTCTACATCCTGTATCCTAGCCAGTCTTCAGTAATCCCAGTAAATGTCCCAACAGTGCATTAGTAGAGGCGGTCCAGGGGAGGACATTGGGTTAATGCATCAGCAGACTCACTTGTCGTCTCTCTCCAGACATTTGACTAAGATGGGCAGGATGCCAGACTTTATCAAGTCATCAATGGGAGGGTTTCTGTCACTGGAGAGGAGTTTTCTGACAGACACAAAAACAGGAAGAGTTATGTTTCAATCATGGAATACAAATGTGAGAGGTTCAAAGCAGAGAGGAGATCACACACACCAAACACTTACCTGGCAGCCTGTACGGCACTAAGCTGGACCACCGCATTATCACTGGTGGCGTTCTTCAGCGAGAGAGAGAGAGAGAGAGATAACAAGTTACAGCACCACACTCTCACAGAGGGAGGGAGGGAGGGAGGGAAGGAGACAGGGAGAGAAGGGGAGAGGGAGAGCAAAAGAGAGAATGAAGGGGATAAGAGTTTTAGTCACTATTCTCTGTGTGTACACAAAGTTGAGCCTTACCTGTAAGATGGCCTCTAGTGTGACATTTTGCTGCAGAGTGGGAAGGGGAGGGACAAAATCAATACCAGGTTACAGATAAACAACATCAACAACATGGGGGAAGGGGATACAATTCACATAAACATCTGGCTACTTCACACTGATCGGTCAACATGTCATTGACATAACACACACACAGTCTGACCCTCTCTGTCGGTCGTCTCTGTCTCTCTCCACACGCAAGTGTTTTCAGAGTGCTGTGTTTCCTCTGCTGCTGAGTTGGTGTGTTGGCTGGCTGGTTGAGGCTGTGTGAGCTCACAGGCTGAGAATGCCATGCTACTCCATCATCACCATACATCACCTGGTAGCAGCTAGGTCAGGTCAGACCAGGGCCTATTCCTCATCTCATTAGCTCAATGACAGGCCTCCAGTCAGCAGTGTGAAAAGGCTTTGAGCACGATACATTATACAAACCCTAGAGAGGCCATGGGGGGGGGGGGGGGCTTAAGGACGCATGTCTAGATTACAACATCATACATAGAAATGTATTGTATAGAGCTGACACAATGTCCAATGTCAGTAGCTCTTCAGAAGTAGGAATGGCCACACCTGCCCCGTCCAAACAGACAGAGAATCTAGGCAGTACATTTCTATCTGGAACAAGTCTCTCGTCTCATAGAGATCGCCATTCCACTGCAATGGCAAATGGGTCGCTAAAGTGGAACACACAGACATCCCACATACCCCTTTGAAGTCGGAGTCGAAGTCGGAGTCCTCCAGACTCTCCTCCTGTGGGACATTCCTCTTCTTCAGTAGATGCTCGTCTCGTTTGTTCTGACGGAAGACAGGGGAGAGCGAGGAGAGATTAAAGAATAAAACACCACATTGATGAATACTCAAATATGTAACTGTGAGAGTAGCAGCATAAACTCCTACAGCAAACTTTTTGTAACTGCAAGCCAGATATTGGTCGAAAAACAGCTGACCCTCGCATCCCTAGAATATGTGTGTCAGTGTGTGTGTTGGGGTCATCTCTGGGTCTCTCCGTACAGGGGACAAAGTACAAACCCTGTGTTGTTATGAGGATGTTCCCTATAGTTACTCAACTTTACATAGAGACACCCTAATTAAAACACCCCCATTAAAAACACACAAAAAACGAAGGCATACACTCCCAGAAAGTTGAGGAGCAGGCACACCCATACTGGTGTTGAATAGAGCGTGAAAAAGACAGACATGTGAGTCAGTGGTAGGAGGGAGGGAGGAGAATCCCTTGGCCTACATTCCAGTGTGTGTTGCAGTGCTGGGCCGTGCGTCACTGCTGGTGACTAACCATCCCTGTGCTGCTCTGGCACAATGAAATGTGCAGCCAGACTACAGCAGCACACTAACTCAGCTCTTTCTTTTTTTTCTCTCTCTCGCTCACTGAATTAGGCTCTAAACTAGTTTCTAGCCATGTCTCACTCTCTTCCTTAATGCTAACTTAGCAACGACTACAGGGGATTGTTTTAACCTCAGATAAATAAAAAAACCTGTGAAGAGGAAGGAGAGTGAGGAATGTGTCAAAGCCCTGAGGGGGGTTTAACGGAGGAAGAGAGAGTTGAGAGAGGGGAAAGTAAGATTGAAAGCCATGACCAGGGGACTCATGTCAGAGAGATCACCAAGTCAACATGAGAGCAGCAGACTGTTGGATGTATGAGTGACAGGGATACCTGCCAATCACAGGAGAGGAGAAGAGAAACCCTCCAGTCTCTGGCTCTTTACAATGTAGTACTGCACGATATGGGCAAATCATCTAACTCAAATTATTCAGATTCTATGGTTGGTGTTGTTTGGCATGACAACTAATGACAAAGACAGGTACAGTAGAAGTTGTTGTGACAGGGTAGGAGCCAAAGTGTTGGTCAGAGTTTCCCAGGGGACCCTTATTAGGTTTGAATGCTACTACATTCATGGCATGTAAAAAAATGTGCAGCCTCTTACAATATGGATATTGCACATGTCAATATTTCAATTCAAATTTGATTAATTGTGCAGCCCTATTACAAAGGCGTAAGTAAATGCATGACTACCATACTAATTGGGTGTATTGTAGCCATTACAGTGTTCTGATTTAGGCATCCACATCAAACAGGCAAGCACAGCAAGCACCTCAGGATAGATTACATTTGGATATTCTTTTAAATCTTTGCTAATCCCCATGGACTGGCATCTAATCTAGGTTTCAGCATCCTGATGATGTAGTCTGTTAATGATCATCACCAAGTCTGGATAGTACAGTTAGTATACAGGGACAGCACATAAGTATGCAGATCAAGGCGAAGGGTAGTGAGCATGTGGAGGGAGTTAGGCTTGGGCGGTATACCGTATATTTGGAAATAGCCACGGGATGTTTTTTCAATACCATTGAAACTATTTCTTTGAAGTTTTTTTTTATACATTTGAATAATTGTAGCTACTTTTTAAGTGAATATCTGCAATCAACTTGTGCAATATGTTAGGAGATAAAGAAGATTGCGTTCTTTCATTTCAGGGGGGGGGGGGGGGGGGGGGGGGTCAAGTGCAAGTGCTGGTTAAGTGTTGGGGGGGGGGATTATTTAAGATACTGTTTGAAGAGGTCGGGTTTCAGATGTTTTCAGAAGACGGGCAGGGACTCTGCTGTCCTAGCTTCAGGGGGAAGCTGGTTCCACCATTGGGGTGCCAGGACAGAGAGGAGCTTGGACTGGGCTGAGAGGGCCAAGAGACCTGAGGTGATAGAACGCTTGGGTTGATGTGTAGGGTTTGAGCATAGCCTGAAGGTAGGGAGGTGCAGTTCCTCTTGCTGTTCCGTAGGTAAGCACCATGGTCTTGTAGTGGATGCGAGCTTCAACTGGAAGCCAATGGAGTGTGCGGAGGAGCGGAGTGACATGAGAGAACTTGGGAAGGTTGAAAACCAGGCGGGCTGCTGCATTCTGGATAAGTTACAGGGGTTTGATGGCACAAGCGGGGAGCCCAGCCAACAGCGAGTTGCAGTAATCCAGACGGGAGAGGACAAGTGCCTGGATTAGGACCCGCGCTGCTTCCTGTGTGAGGTAGGGTCGTACTCTATGGATGTTGTAGAGCATGAACCTGCAGGAACGAGTCACTGCTTTGATGTTTGCAGAGAACGATAGGGTGATGTCCAGGGTCACGCCAAGGTTCTTTGCACTCTGGGAGGGTGACACTGTGGAGTTGTTGACCGTGATGGAGAGGTCTTTGAGCAGGCAGACCTTCTCCAGGAGGACAGTTCCGTCTTGTCGAGGTTGAGCTTGAGGTGGTGGGCCAACATCCAAGTTGAGATATCTGCCAGGCACGCAGAGATGCGTGTCACCACCTGGGTGTCAGAAGGGGGGGGGGGGGGGGGGGAGAAAAGTAGTTGAGTGTCATCCGCATAGCAATGATAGGAGAGACCATGTGAGGATATGACAGAGCCGAGTGACTTGGTGTATAGAGTGAAGAGGAGAGGGCCTAGAACCGAGCCCTGTGGGACACCAGTAGTGAGAGTACATGGTGCAGACACAGATCCTCTCCACATCACCTGGTAGGAGCGGCCTGCCAGGTAGAATGCAATCCAAGAGTGTGCATAGCCTGAGACACCCAGCCCTGAGAGGAGGATCTGATGGTTAAGGAATACCTGGAATAGTATAACAGTAATCCTTCTAACCCCCCCCCGTCAGATGAGTCGAGTGTTGGTTTCTTGAGGAAGGGAGCAACTTGGGCCATTTTGAAGTCAGAGCGGATGCAGCCAGTGGTCAGGGATTAGTTGATGAGGGAAGTGAGGAAAGGGAGGTCTCCAGAGATGCTCTGGAGAAGGGAGGAGGGGATGGGGTCGAGCAGGCAGGTTGTCGGGTGGCCAGACCTCACTAGTCGCAGGATGTCATCTGGAGAGAGAGGGGAGAAAGAGGTCAAGGCGTAGGGTAGTTCTGTGTGAGTGAGACCAGTGGACTCAATAGGCTGAGTGAATGAGTAGAGGATGTCATCAACCTTTTTTTCAAAGTGGTTGACAAAGTCGTCCGCAGAGAGGGAGGAGGGAGGGGGTGGAGGATTAAGGCGGGAGGAGAAGGTGGAAAAGAGTTTCCTATGGTTAGAGGCAGAAGCTTGACATTTAGATTGGTTGAAAGTGGCTTTTGCAGCGGATACAGAGAAAGAGAAGGTAGAGAGGAGGGAGTGAAAGGATGATAGATCCTCCAGAAGTTGAGTTTTCCTCAATTTTCAGCTGCCCGCAGCCCTGTTCTGTACACTCGCAATGAGTCACTCAGCCACGGAGCAGGAGGGGAGAGCCGAGCCGGCCGGGAGGAAAGGGGACAGTACGAGTCATTGGAAGTGGAAAGGAAGGAGAGTAGGGTCAAAGAGGCAGAATCAGGAGACAGAAGGGAGAAGGATTTAGCAGAATGGGGAGATGATAGGATAGAAGAGGAAGAGAGTAGTGGGAGAGAGAGAGAGCGAAGTTTGCGACAGCACATTACCATCTGGGTAGGGGCTGAGTGGTTAGGGTTGGAGGAAAGGGAGACAGAAAAGGACACAAAGTAGCGATCAGAGACCTGGAGGGGGGTTGCAGTGAGATTAGCAGGCGAGCAGCCTCTAGTAAAGATTAGGTCAAGAGTATTGTCTGCCTTGTGAAAGGGTGAGGTCAAAAGAGGCAAGGAGGGGAAAGAGAGAGTTGGAAAGAAATGAATCGATGGCAGACGTTGGGAGGTTGAAGTCGCCAAGCTGGTAGAGCACGGCGCTTGTAACGCCAAGGTAGTGGGTTCGATCCCCGGGACCACCCATACACAAAAAAAAAAAAATGTATGCACGCATGACTGTAAGTCGCTTTGGATAAAAGCGTCTGCTAAATGGCATATTATTATTATTATTATTATTAAGTACGAAGAGCGGTGAGCCATCGTCAGGAAATGAGTTTATCAAGGTGTCAAGCTCATTGACGAACTCTCCAAGGGCACCTGGTGGGCGATAGATGACAACAATGTTAAGCTTGAGTGGACAAGTGACAGTGACAGCATGGAATTCAAATGAGGAGATGGACAGGTGAGAGAGGGAGAAAAGAGAAAATCTCCACTTAGGAGAAATGAGTAGACCTGTGCCACCACTGCGACGACCAGATGCTCTCGAACTATGAGAGAAAATATAGTCAGACGAAGAAAGAGCAGCTGGAGTAGCAGTGTTCTCTGTGGTGATCCATGTCTCTGTCAGGGACAAAAAGTCAAGGGACTGAAGGGCAGCATGGGCTGAGATGAACTCAGCGTTCTTGACCGCAGATCGGCAGTTCCATACGCTGCCAGAGACCCGGAATCCCACATGGATTGTGCGCACAGGGTACACTAAATTAGAAGGGTTGCAGCCAAGGGGTGGGGAGCATCTGTAATGCCTACAGGGAGAGGTGTGAACAGGTATAGAAAACACACACAAAATATCAAAATGAGATAATCTGTAAATAACTAGGTGAAGCCCTCCTCTCTTTACTTCCTCGAATAACTCTGCACAACAACTCAGCAGAACCGTCTTTGTTTCGGCGACGGTCTTAGTTTTGCGACAAAACCGCCACTGACACGACCACCACTTACAGCTGCCACTGACAAAAAAGCGGCTGCCGCTGAGAAAAGTACTCGTTAAATTTTGAAAGATTAGCAATACAGGAAAAGTATCTAATTTACGCACTTATCAAGAGAACATCCCTGGTCATCCCTACTGCCTCTGATCTGGCAGACTCACTAAACACAAACGCTTAATTTGTAAATGATGTCTGGGTGTTGAAGTGTGCCCCTGGCTAGCCGTAAATTTAAAAACAAGAAAATCATGCTGTCTGGTTTGCTTAATATAAGGAATTTGAAATGATTTATACTTTTACTTTTGATACGTAAGTATATTTTAGCAATTACATTTTTTCTTTTTACACTTAAGTATATTTAAAACCAAATACATTTAGACTTTTCTCAAGTAGTATTGTACTGGGTGACTTTCACTTTTACATTTTAGTCATTTAGCAGACGCTCTTATCCAGAGCGACTTACAATTAGTGAGTGCATACATTTTCATACTGGTCCCCCGTGGGAATCGAACCCACAACCCTGGCATTGCAAGCGCCATGCTCTACCAACTGAGCTACACGGGACTTGAGTCATTTTTGTTTAAGGTATCTTTACTTTTACTCAAGTAGGACAATTGGGTACTTTTTCCACCACTGCTTATAACTATTAAGTTAACTGTCTAAAAGGTGCTAAATGCTCTACAGTTGTGCATTTGCCCTGCCTAAATGACTACCGACCCGTAGCACTCACGTCTGTAGCTATGAAGTGCTTTGAAAGGCTGGTCATGGCTCACATCAACACCTTTATCCCAGAAACCCTAGACCCACTCCAATTTGCATATCGCCCCAACAGATCCACAGATGATGCAATCCCTATTGTACTCCACACTGCCCTTTCCCACCTGGACAAAAGGAACTCCTATGTGAGAATGCTATTCAAGGACTACAGCTCAGCGTTCAACACCATAGTGCCCTCAACGCTCATCACTAAGCTAAGGACCCTGGGACTAAACACCTCCCTCTGCAACTGGATCCTGGACTTCCTGACGGGGCGCACCCAGGTGGTAAGGGTAGGTAACAACACATCCGCCACACTGATCCTCAACACGGGGGCCCCTCAGGGGTGCGTGCTCAGTCCCATCCTGTACTCCCTGTTCACTCATGACTGCATGGCCAGGCATGACTCCAACAACATCATTAAGTTTTCCGATGACAACAGTGGTAGGCCTGATCACCGACAACGACGAGACAGCCTATAGGGAGGAGGTCAGAGACCTGTCCGTGTGGTGCCAGGACAACAACCTCTCCCTCAACGTGATCAAGACAAAGGAGATGATTGTGGACTACAGGAAAAAGAAGAGGACCGAGCACGCCCCCATTCTCATCGACAGGGCTGTAGTGGAGCAGGTTGAGAGCTTCAAGTTCCTTGGTGTCCACATCACCAACAAACTAACATGGTCCAAGCACACCAAGACAGTCGTGAAGAGGCCACAACAAAAACCTATTCCCCCTAAGGAGACTGAAAAGATTTGGCATGGGTCCTCAGATCCTCAAAAGGTTCTACAGCTGCACCATCGAGAGCATCCTGACTGGTTGCATCACTGCCTGGTATGCCAACTGCTCGGCCTCCGACCGCAAGGCACTACAGAGGGTAGCACGTACGGCCCAGTACATCACTGGGGCCAAGCTTCCTGCCATCCAGGACCTCTATACCAGGCGGTGTCAGAGGAAGGCCCTAACAATTGTCAAAGACTCCAGCCACCCTAGTCATAGACTGTTCTCTCTTCTACCGCATGGCAAGCGGTACCGGAGCGCCAAGTCTAGGTCCAAGAGGCTTCTAAACAGCTTCTACCCCAAAGCCATAAGACTCCTGAACATCTAATCAAACGGCTACCCAGACTATTTGCATTGGTTTGCTAATTTAGTAGCTAGTTAGCTATCTAGCTAAGTGGTTAGCTTCTTCCAAAACCAAGCTTCGCTTCGGGTAACAGCAGAGAATCCCGTCCTGGATGAAAAATGTATGCACTCACTAACTGTAAGTCGCTCTGGATAAGAGCGTCTGCTAAATGAATCAAATGTAAAAAAAATGGATCAAGAGCCTTGCTGTCTAATATTTGTTTTGTGTGTGCAGCAAACTGTGAGTAGCATTTTTTTGTTACTTGTATAACTTTATGAGCTGGGATGTCTGTCCTGAAAATAGTTTAGGTCAGAGACTGTATAAAATGTTTGCAAAGCGCTCGTTAGCATTTAGTTAGCATTCTCTATAGGATTGTCCATGTACTTGTTAGCATTGCTAACATTCAAATTTAAAAGGCTCAGTGGGTTTTGAAAATAGCGCCCTTTGTGTTCAGTTATTACCGGTATGGCACAAGGTCGGTATGACAATCTGGATACCGCCCAAGCCTAGAGGGAGTAGCTGAATGACAAAGGCAATTTCTACCTGCAGCACATCACCGCAGTGGGCCAAACAAAGACACACCTATGGAGTTTGAGAAGGCAGTTTACAAGGATCAGAGGCCAATCCAGAGAGGTGAAATATCATGTTTGGGTCATGGTCAGGGTTGGAAACAGAGGGGGTCAAATTGGGGTTAGTGGCCCCATAGAGAGAATAATCATTCTGGATGGATTGAGACGAATACCAAGTCTGTGTCTGGGGCAAGACACAGGGTGAGAAAGGAACAGCCTGTCTACAGATCTGTGTGTGTGGTAAGCAGGGAGGTGAATATTAATATATTAATACAGGGAGCTGTGGAAGTACGCCTACAAAGTTGTGCATCACCAAAATGTAAATTAGGCTTCTTCTCTCACCTTCCTCAGCTCGACTGTCACGTCATTTCGATGTCTTCTCATAGTCTGGAACACAAACACACAGGGAGCAATATGAAACAGAGACAATAATTCATTGATAACACATTTTAACAACATAACATCTCCCTCTCTGGACTACTTAATGGCACAAATTGCTTTTGGAAGCAACATGAAAATATACTAGAAAGTAATATAGGCCCAGGTCAGAACATAGGAATTGAGGGATCTAATATGTAAGCTATAGGCTAAAAGCATAAGTTACACACACCACTCGATATCGTAATGGTTCAGGTTAATCAATGTGTGTTTGTGTAATGGTAATGTGTTCTTAGTCCACTCATGACTGTGAGCTGGTCTCAGATCTTGTGACTGTGCGCTGCGGTTCATATTGCCATACTAAATAGCCCCTTACGTCACGTGGGCCAGTCACATCATCCCAGCCTTGGTCTGATCTTGCCCCTGTCTGGGGAGGCTGAAGAGCTGAGAACCAGAGGGAGACCCCCTCTCCTCTCTCTAACAACCAAACAGTGACCCAGCCAGAGCACCTGTCTCTCTCAGAGCTGCACCAGTCACTCCTCAGACCCCTACGCCTAGATCAGCATAGGGCAGGTGTGGGTCAGTCTTTTCTTCTAGCCTAGCACTAACACACCTGATTTATCGAACTGATTCAGATTGAAGACCATGATTAGCAGATACAGGCCTTCAGAAAGTTCACACCCCTTGACTTTTTCACACCCCTTGACTTTACAGCCTGAACGTAGATTTAAAAAAAACTAATTATCTTAAAATGAAAAGCTGAAATGTCTTGAATAAGTATTCAACCCCTTGGTTATGGCAAGCCTAAATAAGTTCAGTAGTAAAAATTTGCTAAACAAATGACATAATAAGTTGCATGGACTCACTGTGTACAATAATAGTGTTCAACATTATTATTTTCTTTTTTATGACTACCTCATCTCTGTACCCCACACATACAATTATCTGTAAGGTCCCTCAGCCGAGCAGTGCATTTCAACACAGATTCAACCACAATGACCAGGGAGGTTTTCCAATGCCTCGCAAAGGTCACCTATCGGTAGATGGGAAAAATAATTAAGCAGACATTAAATATCAATTTCAGCATGGTGAAGTTATGAATTACACTTTGGATGGTCTATCAATACACCCAGTCACTACAAAGATACAGGTGTCCTTATAACTCAGTTACCGGAGAGGAAGGAAACCGCTCAGAGATTTCACCATGAGGCCAATGGTGACTTTAAAACAGTTAGAGTTTAATGGCTGTGATAGGAGAAAACTGAGGATGGATCAACAACATTGTACAGTGCATTCGGGAAGTATTCAGACCCCTTGACTTTTTCCACATTTTGTTACTTTACAGACTTACTGTGGAATGCAGTGTTTGGTTTTCGCCAGGCATAATGGGCCCCATCTCGTCCAATAAGTTGACTCAAGTTTGCCAAAAAGCACCTGAATGATCATCAAGACTCTTGGAAGAACGTTCTATGGACAGATGATTCAAAAATATAACTTTTTGGACGACATGGTTCCAGTAATGCCTGGCGAAAACCAAACTCTGCATTCCACAGTAAGAACATCATACCAAAGGTCAAGCATGGTGGTGGTGGTGTGATGGTTTTGGGATGCTTTGCTGCCTCAGGACCTGGACGACTTGCCTTAATAGAAGGAACGATGAATTCTGCTCTGTATCAGAGAATTCTACAGGAGAATGTCAGACCATCTGTCTGTGAGCTGAAGCTGAAGCGCAGCTGGGTCATGCAGCAAGACAATGATCCAACACACACAATCAAGTCTACATGAAAATTGCTAAAAAGCAACAAATTGGAAGTTTTGGAATGGCCTAGTCAAAGTCCAGACCTAATCCTAATTGAGATGTTGTGGCAGGACTTGAAACGAGCAGTTCATGCTTGAAAACCCACATCACTGAGTTAAAGCAGTTCTGCATGGAAGAGTGGGCCAAAATTCCTCCACAGCGACGTGAGAGACTGATCAACAACTACAGGAAGCATTTGGTTGGAGTCATTGCAGCTAAAGGTGGCACAACCAGTTATTGAGTGTAAGGGGGCAATTACTTTTTCACACAGGGGAATTGGGTGTTGCATAACTTTTTTTATGAAATAAATATGTAATTGTTGTGTTATTTGTTCACTTATGTTCCCTTTATCTAATATTAGGTTTTGGTTGAAGATCTGATAACATTCAGTATCACAAATATGCAAAAGTAGAGAATATTAGAAAGGGGGCAAATACTTTTTCATAGCACTGTAAGTATTCAGACCCTTTGCTATGAGACTCGAAATCGAACTCAGGTGCATCCTGTTTCCATTGATCATCATTGAGATGTTTCTACAACTTGGAATCCACCTGTGGTAAATTAAAAAGATTGGACATGATTTGGAAAGGCACACACCTGTCTATATAAGGTCCCACAGTTGACAGTGCACGTCAGAGCAAAAACCAAGCCATGAGGTCGAAGGAATTGATCGTAGAGCTCCGAGACAGGATCGGGTCGAGGCACAGATCTGGGGAAGGGTACCAAGAAATGTCTGCAGCATTGAAGGTCCCCAAGAACACAGCCTCCATCACTCTTCAATGGAAGAAGTTTGGAACCACCAATACTTTTCCTTGAGCTGGCCGCCCAGCCAAACTGTGCAATCGGGGGAGAAGGGCCTTGGTCAGGGAGGTGACCAAGAACCCAATGATCACTGACAGAGCTCCAGAGTTCCTCTGTGGAGATGGGAGAACCTTCCAGAAGGACAACCATCTCTGCAGCACTCCGCCAATCAGGCCTTTACGGTAGAGTGACCAGACAGACGCCACTCCTCAGTAAAAGGCACATGACAGCCTGCTTGGAGTTTGCCAAAAGGCACCTAAAGGACTCTCAAACCATGAGAAGTACAGAGAGATCCTTGATGAAAACCTGCTCCAGAGCGCTCAGGACCTCAAACTGCGGCGAAGGTTCACCTTCCAACAAGACAACGACCCTAAGCACACACCAAAGACAACGCAGGAGTGGCTCCGGGACAAGTCTCTGAATGCCCTTGAGTGGCCCAGCCAGAGCCCGGACTTGAGCCCGTTCTAACAACTCTGGAGAGACCTGAAAATAACTGTGCAGCAACACTCCCATCCAACCCGACAAAGCTTGTGAGGATCTGCAGAGAAGAATGGGAGGAACTCCCCAAATACAGGTGTGCCAAGCTTGTAACATTTCTAAAAACCTGTTTTTGCTTGGGGTATTGTGTGTAGATTGATGAGGGGGAAAAAATATTTAATCCATTTTAGAATTAGTCCGGACTCTGGCTGGCTGTAACCTAAAAAAATGTGGAAAAAGTCAAGGGGTCTGAATACTTTCACAATACTAACCTAAATGGCAGTGAAAAAGAAGCCTGTACAGAATCAAAATATTCCAAAACATGCATCCTGTTTGCAACAAGGCACTAAAGTAAAACTGCAGAAAATGTGGCAAAGATATTCACTTTATGTCCTGAATACAAAGCGTTATGTTTGGGGCAAATCCAACACAACAAGTAACTGAATACCACGCTTCATATTTTCAAGCATGGTGGTGGCTGCATCATGTTATGAGTAGGCTTGTCGTCGGCAAGGACTAGGGAGTTTAGAATGAAAAGAAACGGAATAGAGCTAAGCACAGGCAAAATCCTAGAGGAAAACCTGGTTCAGTCTGCTTTCCAACAGACACTGGGAGACAAATTCACCTTTCAGCAAGTCAATAACCTAAAACACAAAGCCAAATATACACTGGAGTTGCTTACCAGGACGACATTGAATGTTCCTGAGTGGCCTAGTTACAGTTTTGACTTAAAAACCGGCTTGAAAATCTATGGCAAGACTTGAAAATAGCTGTCGAACAATGATCAACTTGACAAAGCTTGAACAATTTTAAAAGAATAATGTGCAAATATTGTACAATCCAGGTGTGCAAAGCTCTTAGAGACTTGCCTAGAAAGACACACAGCTGTAAACGCTGCCAAAAGTGATTCTAACACGTACTGAATCAGGGGTGTGAATACTTATGTAAATGAGATATTTTGGTATTTCATTTTCAATAAATGTGCAAAAATGTATACAAAAATGTTTTCACTTTGTCGTTATGGGGTATTGTGTGTAGATGGGTGAGAAAATATATTTATTCCCTTTTGAATTCAGGCTGTAACAACAAAATGTGGAATAAATCAATGGGTATGAATACTTTCTGAAGGCACTGTACATATATTAGGCTGTAGCCTAAATATAGCTTAACCAGTGAGCAGTGTCCTGAGCCAAGAGTGAGTGTTACTCCTGGATACAGTGTTCTGGGGTAAACATTAAGGCCCAGAACACTGACTGAGCAAGTTAAAACCGTTAGAAAGTAATGCTCATGGCACAAACATAAGCTGGGCTGCATCTCACATGATGTCCCATCAGGCTGTTTAACGAGAGACCGTTGAACTATGAGGAATTGTTCAAAGTTGTCCCTTCCACTGGTGCAGGTTCAGATCATCCTAGTTCAGGATTAGGTAACCTCATCCCAGATCTGTGGTTATAAGCAACTTCAACCTAGAGCGAACCCCAATGATTGATTTGCCCAGTGATCACCATACCGACCTACTATAGAGTGGGTGCCAGACTGTTTCTGTATTCAACAAAGCTACATTGTTGCCTTGCCAAGACAACGGCACTTTATGTGTTATTGACTGTACGTTTTGTTTATTCCATATGTAACTCTGTGTTGTTGTTTTTATCGCACTGCTTTGCTTTATCTTGGCCAGGTCGCAGTTGTAAATGGGAACTTGTTCTCAACTGGCTTAACTGGTTAAATAAAGGTGAAATAAAATAAATAAAAATAAAAACTTTGGCCAGAGCAGAAACAGCACCCAGACTACCATTCATATAGTGATAGCTACAGTATTCATACTTAGTAGCTTATTTGTAAAACCTAGCACAAACACTCAAGTAAATTCTGAAGGGGGAAGGATGATGCATTTCTAAAAACCATTGCAGGAACACATAACTTCCTGGTCCCAGATCAGTGCTGCTTAGGGGCTTCTTCTACCTCCTGGCCCCTCCATTGGGCCACAGATCGGGTTGTACCTCCAGGGAGAACCCAAGCCAGACCTCCAGGATGCCCGAAATAGCCCTAGTGGCGCACGTGGCCATGTCCGACATAGTAGCCATGTGTTTGTCACGTTGTCTCTCAGTTTCAAAACAACAACCTATGAGACTGGTCCACTTCCCATGGTTTTAGATGGCTCCCAAAGACAATAATCTCTAATTCAACTATTAC
Organism: Coregonus lavaretus; assembly: GCF_964263955.1. Taxonomy (NCBI): domain Eukaryota; kingdom Metazoa; phylum Chordata; class Actinopteri; order Salmoniformes; family Salmonidae; genus Coregonus; species Coregonus lavaretus. Next base: position 29,219,121 of record NC_139992.1, on the reverse strand, counting down.
TCCGAAAACCCATTCCTTCATACAGTGGGGGTATCCCAAAGATGACTAGTTGTACAACTCTGTAAAGACAAATGTGTGTGTGGGTTATTGTCAAAGATGGCACAGCTAACCACTATGAATACATGTGAGGTCAGCATGCCATAGTTTTTAATAATACCACCAGCACCCGCTGAAAACATTGACAGCTGTCATGACGATGACTACTCAGCCACAAGATACTGAGCGATGCAGATAGCAAGCTATTGATGGTGGAAGCAGCAAGTAAACGGATTCAGGCAATTAACAACATCTTCACCTAGCTAGCCAGCTACATAAGAATATTTTCTGCACAGGCCGTTGTTCAAATGCCTATTTTAGCTGGCTAGCTTGCTAGTTCACAGTTAGCTAGCTCATTATGGCCAGATGATTCCGACCTTGCCTGACAATACCGCAGTCAGATGAATGCCATACATTTGTTTGGAAAATTTCATCTCACAAGCTTTAGAAGCCAGAATGTTGAATTAAATTATATTTTAAAGTACTGTACCAGTTGACTGTGCTGTTGGTCCTTTTGTTTACACTGAGCTGCACTGTGGTCGGAATGTTCATCAAGGTTATATTAAGACACCGCGGAGCAGGCGCGAGATATAAAATGTACTTCAATGCAGGGATGGGATATACCAGAATACATTTTACCTTTACCCAAACTGATTTATCGAGAAGATTGAAATACTGCTTGTTTTTCCGAAAAACTGCAATTTTCATCCTCATGCTAGCTAGCAGTAGCCACAGCAGTCATTATGGAATGGCACATGGCATTGAACAACAAAGGAGCTGATTGGCTGAATATGCCATTCCAAAATGGCTGCTGTGGCTACAATTAGGACGAAAACGTGCAGTATTTCAATCTTCTCCATGTATCATTTTGGATAAAGGTAAAATGTGGAGTACAGTGGTATATCGCATCCCTGCATTGAGGTACGTTTTCCGACCCATATCTGGCACCTGCTAGGCAGTGTGTCCATGATGACGTTCAGACCCCAGTGTAGGTCAATGTAAACAAGCTAACTGTAGGGTCGGAATCATGTTTAATTATGGTTGGATATGAGTGTTAGCTAAAACGACAAGTTATCAAGAGGGTTCAATTAGCTAATAGATAGCTAGTAATAGCATGCATTAGCCAAACCAGCTAAATTCGCTAGTTACCGACATATACTCTACCTACTCCGGATTCTGCTAGTTGGGCTGTCAATTCTAACCTTAGTCTGCTTTCAAAACCGGTGGTAGCTGCTAACAATATCTTAGTTAAGTAATCAGCTAACCTTAGTTACCTAGGCTAGAGCTTTTCGTTGTAGGCGAAACCGATTGACATTTCAAACTATTTGATGGGGAATAGGCCAAGGGCCGTAAACCACGCCCGTTCGTTATGATGATGGCGAAGATGTGGTGGAGGATATTCCGAATAAGCTCAGACAGCACACAGCAGGCTGGCGGCAAATAGCTAGCTAACTTAGTTGACTAGCCAGGCTTCATCAAAATATTGTCAGACAAGGCGGGGGAAGAGAGCCGGTGTCTTAAAATAAAATCCTACACGGATCATTGTCTAAACCACCCTATCCAAATGCACTCCTACCTCGACATCGCGTCCCTTGTTTTTGAAGCTCTTGATACGGTGGTTATCCAAGCCGGCGTTTTCTGCCATGGCTGTTTGCTGGGTTGAGAGTACTCCGGCGTTCGTGATCTCCAGCGAAAGACAGAGCGCCTATGCTGCGGAGTACAGAGAGGGGGCGGCTACGGTAACAGAACGCAGAGAGTTAGGAGGGAGGAGCTCCGAGACGGGTTGTCCTATTTTTGATGGGATCCCTGACCTCGCACAGAGACAGATGCTACGTTCTCGTTCTAGTCGGAAGTAGGAAACTCGGAAATGTCCGACATGCTAACTGATTGTATTTATACACGTGCCGCGTTCAGCGAAATAGCAAGTCGGAAATGTTCGAGTTTCCTAGTTCCGACTAGTATTTGAACGCGGCAAGAGCATCATCAACCTCGTCGCCATACTTCTTCTTCTTCCGTGCAGTACTGTGTGGTAAATCACGTTACATTTTGTGATACCAAAAAAAATGTAAAGGGGGAAAATTTCAACAAACGCACCACCAACTAACCCTACACTTACAGTGCATTCGGAAAGTATTCAGACCCCTTTACTTCTTCCACATTTTGTTAGGTTACAGCCTAATTCTTATTCTAAAATTAATTAAATCGGTTTTTCCCCTCATCAATCTACACACAATACCACATAATGACAAAGCAAAAACGGGTTTTTAGAATTTTTTGCAAATGTATTGCAAATAAAAAACGTAAATATCACATTTACATAAGTATTCAGACCCTTTACTCCGTACTTTGTTGAAGCACCTTTGGCAGCGATTACAGCCTCGAGTCTTGGATGACACTACAAGCTTGGCACACCTGTATTTGGGGAGTTTCTCCCATTCTTCTCTGCAGATCCTCTCAAGCTCTGTCAGGTTGGATGGGGAGCTCCGCTGCACAGCTATTTTGAGGTCTCTCCAGAGATGTTCGATCGGGTTCAAGTCAGGGCTCCGGCTGGGCCACTCAAGGACATTCAGAGACTTGTCCCAAAGCCACTCCTGCGTTGTCTTGGCTATGTGCTTAGGGTTCTTCTCCTGTTGGAAGGTGAACCTTTGCCCCAGTCTAAGGTCCTGAGCGCTCTGGAGCAGGTTTTCATCAAGGATCTCTCCGTTCATCTTTCCCCCGATCCTGACTTGTCTCCCAGTCCCTGCAGCTGAAAAACATCTCCACAGCATGATACTGCCACCACCATGCTTCACTGTAGGGATGGTGCCAGGTTTCCTGCAGACGTGACGCTTGGCATTCAGGCCAAAGAGTTAAATATTGGTTTCATCAGATCCGAGAATCTTGTTTCTCATGGTCTGAGAGTCTTTATGTGCTTTTTGGCAAACTTCAAGCGGGCTGTCATGTGCCTTTTACTGAGGAGTGGCTTCCGTCTGGCCACTACCATAAAGGCCTGATTGTAGGAGTGCTGCAGAGATGGTTGTCCTTCTGGAAGGTTCTCCCATCTCCACAGAGGAACCCTGGAGCTCTGTCAGAGTGACAATCGGCTTCTTGGTCACCTCCCTAACCAAGGCCCTTCTCTCCCGATTGCTCAGTTTGGCCGGGCGGCCAGCTCTAGGAAGAGTCTTGGTAGTTCCAAACTTCTTCTATTTAAGAATGATGGAGGCCTCTGTGTTCTTTGGGACCTTCAATGCTGCATAATGTTTTTGGTACCCTTCCCCAGATCTGTGCCTCGACACAATCCTGTCTTGGATTCCTTCGATTCCATGGCTTGGTTTTTGCTCTGACAAGCACTGTCAACTGTGGGACCTTATATAGAAAGGTGTGTGCCTTTCCAAATCATGTCCAATCAATTTAATTTACCACAGGTTGTAGAAACATCTCAAGGATGATCAATGGAAACAGGATGCACCTGAGCTCAATTTAGAGTCTCATAGCAATGGGTCTGAATACTTATGTAAATAAGGTATTTCTAGTTTTATATTTTTATACATTAGAAACATTTTCTAAAAACCTGTTTTTCGCTTTGTCATTATGGGGTATTGTGTGTAGATTGATGAGGATATTTTTTTATTTAATCCATTTTAGAATAAGGCTGTATCGTAACAAAATGTGGAAAAAGTCAAGGGGACTGAATACTTTCCGAATGCACTGTATATACCACTATTTCATAAACATTTAAATCACCACCCCATTCCATTACTTTGACCCTATACAGGCCGATGGCCTGGGAGGATGGGACTCTTTCGTTCAACACACCTTGTAACTCTTCTGCAGTAAAACCGTGTACACCCAAGTACTTCTCTGCAGCTGCCACCACAACATCTATTTTCTGTGATTTATGTTCCACTTATGTGGTACAGTTGACAACCATGGCAATTAATGCTAAGAAGCCAACCTTACTGAAGCACAAATTCTTAATAATAATAATAATAATAATAATAATAATAATAATAATATGCCATTTAGCAGACGCTTTTATCCAAAGCGACTTACAGTCATGCGTGCATACATTTTTGTGTATGGGTGGTCCCGGGGATCGAACCCACTACCTTGGCGTTACAAGCGCCGTGCTCTACCAGCTGAGCTACAGAGGACCACCCATGTATTGGCCTAGGCCTTCTACTCAACCTTGAACCATCATCCTCTACTCTCTTCACTGCCTCAGCATATGACACCTGTTCTATTCTGACCCTGGCAACCTCAACCTGTCTCTCTCGCACCAGGCACTTCTGATCCCCAGCAACATGGGCACCCCCACAATTGACACACACAGTTTTTCTACCAATACGACACATTCCTTTGTCCCATGCCCTCGTGCATACTTCTCACATCTCGGAATCTCCCTCCAACACACTGCTGCAACATGGCCATAAGCTTGGGGCATCTGAAACACCTTAGTGGGTTCGGCACAAAAGCTCTCACTGGATGTCGTCACCATGCACCATATCAGTCACATCTTAACATAATTAAAACAGTTAGCTTGCTACTAGTAGATGTCATGTCACTTCAAGTTTATGTCAATTCAAATTCCTTTAAATAATAATAACGTTATTCATTTAACCGTTTAGAACCCATAGCAGCCGTCGACGGCCTTTCTTTAAATTACTATAGCGGCCACGAATGGCCTTGTTTTTCTAACAATAACATCTCGCAAAATTAACTTGCTAACAACCTGTTGTCGTATTCGTGTGGCTGTTGTCATCAACCAGAAACCGGAACAGGGTATGCTTTCATTTGACTTTTCAATGTTTTTTTAACTTCATTACTCAAAATGACGGCTCCGAAGCAGACACGACATTTCACTGTGATAGAGGCTGTATCTATGTTGGTTGGTGATACGGATTCGGATACGTCCTTGCACTTTGAAAAGCGATGATGTCGAGGTAAGTGAAATAAGTAAACAGCAGATATTTGTTTGGTGTTGTCGATGTTTGATGCTGTGAAACTTGGATAATAGCGCTCAGATTAGCAAATCATGTCATGATAACTTGGTTGGTACAGGCGAACACATCAATGATGGATCTCGAAATATTGCTCTCTGTCTCATGGAAAGAGTTGCAGTGTTTAGCTGTATATAGTCAGCTAACTAGTTGGTTGTTTTGTCTTGTTTCTACCAATGTAATTCATATAGAAATGGCCCAAGCTGCTTGCTATAGCTAGCTAGCTAACTAGTTAGTCTGTCAGACAAGAAAAGTTGTGTGTAATGGTAAATTAGGGCTGCGCTCACGTAATGTCAACCTCAGCTGTCACTTTCACTAGCTAGCCATACAGACAACAAGCTAACTAGCCACCGAAATGAAGGCTAGAGTAATTCGTTTTTTAATCTGTTGGGTTTAGGAGGCGTGTAACTGTATCACACAATTTATTATGGAAACCCCTTACTAGGAAGAGAGTATGTGTATGGTTGAGGGAAAAAAAGAGGAAGGAAGAGAGAGAGTGCCTCTCTGTTACTCTGTTCCTCTAGGTCAGTGAAAGTGAGGGAAGTGATGTGGAGAGTCAGGGCTCAGCAGAAAAAGGCAGGGAGGAAGAGGAGTTAGAGATGATTGGAGGGATAGTGATGTGGAGGGAGGAGTGGAACGAGAGGAGAGTGGAGGGAGAGAGGAAGAGGAGGGAGAGGAGGAGGAAGAGGGAGAGTACGAAGCAGAGGGAGCTTACGTTTCCATGGAGTGTGTCTGCCCCAAGTCCCACCATTGTACCACACAGCCTGGGCCTAACTAAAGTGAAAGTGCAGGGGTTTTGGGGTTGTTTTTAAAAGTGCTATGAATTTATATCTGTTCCACAGCTTTTAATGGATTACAACAAGAAAATGGGCGGGGTTGACCATCTTGACCAACTGAGGAGCTATTACAATGTTGGACGCACAGGCAGAAAATGGTGGAAGTATGTGTTTTGGGGGATGCTCAACATTGCCATCATAAATGCGTACATTGTGTGGTGGACCCTACAAAGGCCCCTTCCCAGAAACCGCAGGCGCTGGTCCCTGAAGGCATTCAAAATGCAGCTTGTGCATTCACTTTGTGATATGGTTACAGTGGCAGGAAGAGGGGAGCCAAGACTGTGGCACCAGGGCATGTGGACCGATTTGCAACTCATTTGAAAGCAAGTGAAGTTTGAAGGGTGCAAGAGAGGGTGTGTGGTGTGCATCCGGAGTGGACGCAGGGCAAAGAGTGGGAGATGTGTAGAAACCTCCTTTGGGTGCTCTATGTGTTCTGTGCCACTTTGCAGGATGGGGCAGTGCTTCCAGAAGTTCCATTACATGTTGTAGGCTAAAGTGACAGTGTGAAATATGAATTTGTCCTACAAATCTTTTATTGTCTCTGAACAATTTTGAAAATCTGCATACACCTTACAGCCACTCATGTACCTTGGCCTAACCAATTAAGTTTTTCCCATCAGGATTTTGAACCATTCACTACATAGTGATGTTGTTTATGACAGAGCTAGTGCACTAAGAGAGAGGACTGTGAAGTGTTTGTGTGCTTACTATTCACATCAAATTGTCAAAAAGGGGAAATTATACAAAATATTTGTCTAGTCTACTATATGTAGCTGCAACCTGGACTCAGGGGTAGATGGGACATTCCAATTAGTATGATATGTTACGTTTCGTATGGTATGTGTTAATTTGTGGATGTCCATCATACATTTCGTATATGTTACGAATTACAATTCGTATGATACGAATTGCAATTCGTACAATAGTTACACATTTACTAAACATATATATTACGAATTCCAATTTGTGGCTAATGTTAGCTAAGCTAGGGGTTAGGGTTAAGGTTATGAGTTAGGTTAAAGGGTTTCGGTTAGGGGAAGGGTTAGCTAACATGCTAAGTAGTGATATAGTAGCTAGAAAGTAGTAAGTTGTTGCTAATTAGCTAAAGTTGTCCATGATGAGATTCGAACGCGCAACCTTTGGGTTGCTAGACATTTGCGGTATATTAAATAAAGTAGTTCCAAAAGATTAAATGCTTCCAGAGACAAGTTTCTTGATTGTATTCAACAATAAGTATTCAGATTTGGTTTATTATTTAACATACATCTCATTAGTGCAAACAAAAACAAGCGTTTAACATTTAAGACAGTTTTCACGCTTCAAAGGAGGATATGCATTCATCTGATCGTTAAAATACAGCAGGGTCGGAAAATGTCACATCCCCGAATACAGCCAATGAGCAGAGCTTCGCCAGTTTGCTGACATTTGGAATACCAATCAGAGCCGTGACAAATTACTTTTAAAGACAGATCATAATCAAAATAATAAATCAAAATACAAATAATTAAATCTAGAATTAGAAGTAAATTATCAGGGAAACAAAACATTGAACATTAGTGTCAGCTATAAACAAATAAATATCAATATGGCATTGAGAGTTCATAGAAAGATTGCCTTCCATAATCAAACCACACACACATACAGTGAGGGAAAAAAGTATTTGATCCCCTGCTGATTTTGTACGTTTGCCCACTGACAAAGACATGATCAGTCTATAATTTTAATGGTAGGTTTATTTGAACAGTGAGAGACAGAATAACAACAAAAAAATACAGAAAAACGCATATCAAAAATGTTATAAATTGATTTGCATTTTAATGAGGGAAATAAGTATTTGACCCCTCTGCAAAACATGACTTAGTACTTGGTGGCAAAACCCTTGTTGGCAATCACAGAGGTCAGACGTTTCTTGTAGTAACCAGGTTTGCACACATCTCAGGAAGGATTTTGTCCCACTCCTCTTTGCAGATCTTCTCCAAGTCATTAAGGTTTCGAGACTGACGTTTGGCAACTCGAACCTTCAGCTCTCTCCACAGATTTGTTATGGGATTAAGGTCTGGAGACTGGCTAGGCCACTCCAGGACCTTAATGTGCTTCTTCTTGAGCCACTCCTTTGTTGCCTTGGCTGTGTGTTTTGGGTCATTGTCATGCTGGAATACCCATCCAAGACCCATTTTCAATGCCCTGGCTGAGGGAAGGAGGTTCTCACCCAAGATTTGACGGTACATGGCCCCGTCCATCGTCCCTTTGATGCGGTGAAGTTGTCCTGTCCCCTTAGCAGAAAAACACCCCCAAAGCATAATGTTTCCACCTCCATGTTTGACGGTGGGGATGGTGTTCTTGGGGTCATAGGCAGCATTCCTCCTCCTCCAAACACGGCGAGTTGAGTTAATGCCAAAGAGCTCGATTTTGGTCTCATCTGACCACAACACTTTCACCCAGATCTCCTCTGAATCATTCAGATGTTCATTGGCAAACTTCAGACGGGCCCGTATATGTGCTTTCTTGAGCAGGAGGACGCTGCAGGATTTCAGTCCTTCACGGCGTAGTGTGTTACCAATTGTTTTCTTGGTGACTATGGTCCCAGCTGCCTTGAGATCATTGACAAGATCCTCCAGTGTAGTTCTGGGCTGATTCCTCACTGTTCTCATGATCATTGCAACTCCACGAGGTGAGAACTTGCATGGAGCCCCAGGCAGAGGGAGATTGACAGTTCTTTTGTGTTTCTTCCATTTGCGAATAATCGCACCAACTGTTGTCACCTTCTCACCAAGCTGCTTGGCGATGGTCTTGTAGCCCATTCCAGCCTTGTGTAGGTCTACAATCTTGTCCCTGACATCCTTGGAGAGCTCTTTGGTCTTGGCCATGGTGGAGAGTTTGGAATCTGATCGATTGATTGCTTCTGTGGACAGGTGTCTTTTATACAGGTAACAAGCTGAGATTAGGAGCACTCCCTTGAAGAGTGTGCTCCTAATCTCAGCTCGTTACCTGTATAAAAGACACCTGGGAGCCAGAAATGTTTCTGATAGAGGGGGTCAAATACTTATTTCCCTCATTAAAATGCAAATCAATTTATAACATTTTTGACATGCGTTTTACTGGATTTTTTTGTTGTTATTCTGTCTCTCACTGTTCAAATAAACCTACCATTAAAATTAGACTGATAATTTCTTTGTCAGTGGGCAAACGTACAAAATCAGCAGGGGATCAAATACTTTTTTCCCCTCACTGTAAGTAGCAGTAAAGAACATCCACTAAACATGGCTTCTGGTCCAGACCAATGGAAATATGTAGCAATTGCACCATGATACTGTCAGATTCAAAGAAAACACCTAAACATTGTTTAAACTCTATTTTCTGAAAGAAGCAGCAACCACAAAAGATTGTGGCAATGCAGGATGATTACAACTGAAGAAAAGTAATATTGACTGAGTTGACTGTCTTTCAGCTACAAATGCACACCCCACTTTGGTTACTCTATGCCCTTCACTGCTGTCTTGGGATCAGTTTTCTTACTGCTCCAGTGTTGGCATCAACCAAGAGCTAAACTACCCACGTTGACCCAGAACAGCTTTAAAGCAGACAGTAACCAGGACACAACACACACACACACACAAAGGGACACTCAAACCAGACGGAACGAGGGGGGGTCACAGATCTCTGCAGAGCAACAAGGAGCACTGTAAGCTGAGGGTTGTGTGTGTGTGTGTGTGTAAAGGCCTGGAGGTATACAGGAGGTGCTGCTCAGAAGATTTGCTGCTCAAACAGAATCTTCTCAAAGCCTTGTGGTGCCGTATGGCAGAAGTCACTGAACTGGCAGTCTAAGATGGCGCTGTCATCCACTGGAATAGAGGAGAGATCAAATCAACATCAGTTCAGTCAGTGTTTCATGGGGGTTCTTTAGCAGGCATAACTCACTGACTGCAACAACAAAAACTAGTAGTGTTCAATTGCTTTTACATCGTATGCTACCAACCAAAAAGGAAGGACGTCAGTTTCAGCTATGTACGAACTGCCCTCTTGTGGCAGAAAAATACCACAACCATAAAGACAATTCTGGGGCAGATTTCCTTGGCATTTGCGCCAGTTTTTTCCCCACTGGGAATTAACAAAAGGTAGAGCAAGGGTTAATATATATTATGTAAATAAAGGTTAAGAGAAAGAATAACATTCATAAAAGAAAATTGTTTAATGTTTGATATTGTTGCTTTTCCCTCCTAAGAGGTAAAGTCTGTCCCTGTGCATGCAGCAGTGTACACACACACTCACTCACTCACCATAAACCACCGGGAACACGGTGCCTCTGATCCCTGAAGCTGGACAGTGCATATTCTTCCCATTCAGATAGAGATTCATCTCCACGTGGTCATATGTGATGCCCTGAGATGGAAAACAAACAACTGATTAGATCAGTGTTGATTGTGTTGGTCAGTTTATTCTGATTCATTTAGGCCATATCTTTAGAAGTATTTCAACATCAATACAGCTGATCAGTGATCAATTAAGTAAGAATTAGATTAGAGAACTTGTTGGTGGTCATCTCTTTGATAATCTCGCCCACCAGCCGGTTCTCTCTGTCAAGATGTCTTGTTTCCGAGCGCCTCAGAACGGGACTTGACTGGAAGCCTATGGCAGGAGCCGACGAAACAACCGCTGGTTTTAATTGGCTGATCTCTCAGTCCATCACCAACCTCCCCCTAAGTGTGCTGTATCCAGGGGCCAGTATTGTTTTTGTGTTTCCCCACCCCCCTGAAAAAAAGTATTATTATAAAAAAAAAGAGGAACTCACTCCGGCTTTCAACTTACTCTTGAAAGTTGTAATAGTAGAATGCACAAGGTGCAATTTCGAAATTGGGTAGTGCAGCAAGTTTTCCTCTTTTCATGTCAGTCATTGCATACCTTAAGAGCTATTTATAACTTGTCAGAAATGTCCAGATCAACTAGCCAATGTCAGCTAAAGTTTTTTAGCTACATTTTTTAGCCTATAGATTTTGTTGTAATGTTTGAGTCAATCAAATATCACATGAATAGACATTAGACATGGCAAGACAATTAGCTTTAAAACTGCTCAATTTTGTCTGCACCCCATGACAAAATGTGTAGAATTATATCCGCCAACAAGAGAGCTGTGAACAATTTGTCATGAACAGCGCTTATGCCCATAGAAATAGACGTGGCCCGCGCAGGGGGGCGTGTGATGTTCCCCAATGCTGGAAGGGGGGCCTGAGTGAAAAAGTTTGGGAACCACTGCTTTACAGTAGTCAGTGTTCTGCACCATTGCCATTGGTATGGAAAAGACTGCTTGTACTTTTTACTGGTATAGTGTTCTGCACAACCACAACATACATCATCAACTACCTTTGAGGTCGTCTCTACTTTCTATATTTGAAGACATTAGTGTACAGTGTACAATGTGTTACAGGACAGCTAGCAGAGATTCCCTGGCTAGCGATTAGCATGAACGGCGATATGTTCCTACTTTTTTTTTTTTTTTTTACCTTTTACCTTTTACCTTTACCTAGGCAAGTCAGTTAAGAACAAATTATTATTTACAATGACGGCCTACACCGGCCAAACCCGGATGATGCTTGGCCAATTGTGCGCCGCCCTATGGGACTCCCAATCACGGCCGGTTGTGATACAGCCTGGAATCGAACCAGGGGGTCTGTAGTGACGCCTCAAGCACTGAGATGCAGTGCCTTAGACCGCTGCGCCACCTCGGGTTCCGGGGAACTATTTCTGTGGTGCACCATAACAAACACTTTTACGCCTCGATTTGGAGCCACGCCACATAGTTATGTGAATCTCTAAAAATTTGAATGATCATGTCACTCAGTAAATCCACATCCCCTAAGTCCCATACAGTCCCACACGGTTACCAGGCTCAATGCCCCAGCAATTCGAGCCTGGGGTCGAGGTTCTCTTTGATGGTATGTACATTGATGATATGCACTGTAAAAAAATGTATCCCTGCACACCTCCTGACCGACTTCCCCCACTTAGCCTATCCCAATCCAATCTACGTCTATAGAGGCGGGACTTCCTCCAACACACCTTAACCCTTAAGTAGCCTCATCTGCCTTTAAAGGGAGTGTAGCAACTATTTGTCAATGACAGAAACACATATAATAGTAACTTAGAGCACCCCAAGAAAACAAACAAACTCTTAAATCAATTTTCATAATATTGTAATGTTGTTCTAAATGTTGGTTTTGAGGTTCTCCAAATCAACTCTAACTTCGGAAACAATCCCACAATGCCCTGCGGTCAGCGTCACGCGGTGAATGAAAAACTTTGTAAAAAGTGGGATAAATTTGATATTTACTAGCCCATACCAGTGACAAATTTAGCTATGTTATCAACATATGGCAGTACACAAACAAAATGTAGATCACTTATTTTGCTAGTTAGAATGAAATAGCCACAAATTAATTCAGAAAAGGAGGAAGAGGATAGCTATAGGATGCTAACATGATCTGCTGCGTCTTCGAAAAGAAGCAACTGTGACCACATTGATCCTACGATAATTTTTTTTAAAAAACTTTCCCATGGAGCAAAATCCACAAGAAATCATGTCTCCGGGGCTTCTCCGAAATGCCATCAGATCCGCGATAGGATCCATGGCCAAAACGTGGCATTTCAGTTCAACCCGCATTCGGCAGGGGAGCCACAGAATGGTCAAATTACCACAACACGCAGCCCCCACAAGCACCTTAAACTCCGGTTTCCATATTCCATTCCTAAAATCTGCCATCAGTCCAGCGTAGGACTGTAGGGAATATCTTTGAGATGCCCTAGCCCATAGCAGAGGCCAGAATAAAATTCTGCTGGAGGTGTCGCATCAGTTTACCTATTTACTGATGGCCCTGCCTACACCGGACAACTTGTTAAAAAAAATTATATGAGCAAAACATATTCCACTTTATTTGGAACGGCAAGCCAGACAAAATTAAACAGGCCTATTTATATAATGAATATAAATTCGGGGGGCTACAATGATTAAATATTAAAGCATTGAACCTCTCACTAAAGGCTTCAGTCAAAAGTTATACTTAAATAAAATAAAATAACATTTTATTTGCCACATGCGCCGAATACAACAGGCAGTGCAAATAGTCCGGGTAGCAATGATTAGCTGTTCAGGAGTCTTATGGCTTGGGGGTTGAAGCTGTTGAGAAGCCTTTTGGACCTACACTTGGCGCTCCGGTACCGCTTGCCGTGCGGTAGCAGAGAGAACAGTCTATGACTAGGGTGGCTGGAGTCTTTGACAATTTTGAGGGCCTTCCTCTGACACCGCCTGGTATAGAGGTCCTGGATGGCAGGAAGCTTGGCCCCAGTGATGTACTGGGCCGTACGCACTACCCTCTGTAGTGCCTTGCGGTCGAGGCCGAGCAGTTGCCGAGCAGTTGCGGTGATGCAACCAGTCAGGATGCTCTCGATGGTGCAGCTGTATAACTTTTTGAGGATCTGAGGACCCACGCCAAATCTTTTCAGTCTCCTGAGGGGGAATAGGCTTTGTCGTGCCCTCTTCACGACTGTCTTGGTGTGTTTGGACCATGATAGTTAGTTGGTGATGTGGACACCAAGGAACTTGAAGCTCTCAACCTGAGAATGGGGGCGTGCTCAGTCCTCTTTTTTCCCCCTGTAGTCCACAATCATCTCCTTTGTCTTGATCACGTTGAGGGAGAGGTTGTTATCCTGGCACCACACGGCCAGGTCTCTGACCTCCTCCCTATAGGCTGTCTCATCGTTGTCGGTGATCAGGCCTACCACTGTTGTGTCGTCAGCAAACTTAATGATGGTGTTGGAGTCGTGCCTGGCCGTGCAGTCATGGGTGAACAGGGAGTACAGGAGGGGACTGAGCACGCACCCCTGAGGGGCCCCCGTGTTGAGGATCAGCATGGCAGATGTGTTGTTACCTACCCTTACCACCTGGGGGCGGCCCGTCAGGAAGTCCAGGATCCAGTTGCAGAGGGAGGTGTTTAGTCCCAGGATCCTTATCTTAGTGATGAGCTTTGAGGGCACTATGTTGTTGAATGCTGAGCTGTAGTCAATGAACAGCATTCTCACGTAGGTGTTCCTCTTGTCCAGCTGGGAAAGGGCAGTGTGGAGTGCAATAGAGATCATCTGTGGATCTGTTGGGGCGGTATGCAAATTGGAGTGGGTCTAGGGTTGATGTGAGCCATGACCAGCCTTTCAAAGCACATCATGGCTACAGACGTGAGTGCTACGGGTCGGTAGTCATTTAGGCAGGTTATCTTAGTGTCCTTGGGTACAGGGACTATGGTGTTCTGCTTGAAACATGTTGGTATAACAGACTCAGTCAGGGACATGTTGAAAATATTAGTGAAGACACTTGCCAGTTGGTCAGCACATGCTTGGAGTACACGTCCTGGTAATCCGTCTGGCCCTGCGGCCTTGAATGTTGACCTGCTTAAAAGTCTTACTCACATCGGCTACGGAGAGCGTGATCACACAGTCATCCGGAGCGGTTGAATTTTTTAGCGATCCAATACGTAATATGGCACACTTATCATAGTTTGGTTAGAAAAATGATCTAGATCGTCTGAGGCTGTGCAGGTTTAAAAGAAAACATGAGTCGTCAGCGTACAATGACACCTTTGTTTTTATGCCCTGGATTTCTAGCCCCTTGATATTACTGTTGGATCTTATTTTAATAGCTAACATTTCTATGGCTATAATAAATACACTGCTCAAAAAAATAAAGGGAACACTTAAACAACACAATGTAACTCCAAGTCAATCACACTTCTGTGAAATCAAACTCTCCACTTAGGAAGCAACACTGATTGACAATAAATTTCACATGCTGTTTTGCAAATGGAATAGACAACAGGTGGAAATTATAGGCAATTAGCAAGACACCCCCAATAAAGGAGTGGTTCTGCAGGTGGTGACCACAGACCACTTCTCAGTTCCTATGCTTCCTGGCTGATGTTTTGGTCACTTTTGAATGCTGGCGGTGCTTTCACTCTAGTGGTAGCATGAGACGGAGTCTACAACCCACACAAGTGGCTCAGGTAGTGCAGCTCATCCAGGATGGCACATCAATGCGAGCTGTGGCAAGAAGGTTTGCTGTGTCTGTCAGCGTAGTGTCCAGAGCATGGAGGCGCTACCAGGAGACAGGTCAGTACATCAGGAGACATGGAGGAGGCCGTAGGAGGGCAACAACCCAGCAGCAGGACCGCTACCTCCGCCTTTGTGCAAGGAGGAGCAGGAGGAGCACTGCCAGAGCCCTGCAAAATGACCTCCAGCAGGCCACAAATGTGCATGTGTCTGCTCAAACGGTCAGAAACAGACTCCATGAGGGTGGTATGAGGGCCCGACGTCCACAGGTGGGGGTTGTGCTTACAGCCCAACACCGTGCAGGACGTTTGGCATTTGCCAGAGAACACCAAGATTGGCAAATTCGCCACTGGCGCCCTGTGCTCTTCACAGATTAAAGCAGGTTCACACTGAGCACACGTGACAGACGTGACAGAGTCAGGAGACGCCGTGGAGAACGTTCTGCTGCCTGCAACATCCTCCAGCATGACCGGTTTGGCGGTGGGTCAGTCATGGTGTGGGTGGCATTTCTTTGGGGGGCCGCACAGCCCTCCATGTGCTCGCCAGAGGTAGCCTGACTGCCATTAGGTACCGAGATGAGATCCTCAGACCCCTTATGAGACCATATGCTGGTGCGGTTGGCCCTGGGTTCCTCCTAATGCAAGACAATGCTAGACCTCATGTGGCTGGAGTGTGTCAGCAGTTCCTGCAAGAGGAAGGCATTGATGCTATGGACTGGCCCGCCCGTTCCCCAGACCTGAATCCAATTGAGCACATCTGGGACATCATGTCTCGCTCCATCCACCAACGCCACGTTGCACCACAGACTGTCCAGGAGTTGGCGGATGCTTTAGTCCAGGTCTGGGAGGAGATCCCTCAGGAGATCATCCGGCACCTCATCAGGAGCATGCCTAGGCGTTGTAGGGAGGTCGTACAGGCACGTGGAGGCCACACACACTACTGAGCCTCATTTTGACTTGTTTTAAGGACATTACATCAAAGTTGGATCAGCCTGTAGTGTGGTTTTCCACTTTAATTTTGAGTGTGACTCCAAATCCAGACCTCCATGGGTTGATAAATTTGATTTCCATTGATAATTTTTGTGTGATTTTGTTGTCAGCACATTCAACTATGTAAAGAAAAAAGTATTTAATAAGATTATTTCATTCATTCAGATCTAGGATGTGTTATTTTAGTGTTCCCTTAATTTTTTTGAGCAGTGTAGATATGTCGATAGTGGACAACCTTGTTTTACTCCTTTTGAAAATGTTATACTTTCTGAGAAGTACCCATTATTTAGTATTTTACAACTGGGGTTACTATACTTAACTTTAACCCATAGTCCATGCATGTATATATAAATTCTAGTCGTACTTTATCAAAGGCTTTTTCAAAATCAGCTATGAATACCAGGCCTGTTTTCAATTTTTCCATCTATTTCACTTTATACTTGAACTTTCTTGAATAAGTTCCTCTTTCTTTTTGCTTTTCCTCTAACTAATTCTGTGCCTATTTTACAGTTTTTATTGCTATATGTACTGTTAGTTCCTCTATTTCCATTGTTAATATGAACTCTTTTGACCTAAATCGTTTTTATTTTAAAGATGAGTATTGAATTGCATGGCCTCTAAAGGCACATTTAAAAGTGTCCCATACAATAAGGGGATCTGCTGTACCTATGTCGGAAAAAGTCCGTTATAAATTATTCTGTCTTGGTTAAAAATAAGTTGTCATCCAGTAGGCTTTGGTTAAATGTCCAATATCCACGCCCTCGTGGAAATTCTGTAAGAGTAATGTGTATACCAATTATTTGATGGTCTGACCGCATTCTGTCGCCTATCAACACTTTTTAAACTTTTGGTGCCAGGAAGAATGACATTAGAAAGTATTCAAGATGACTAGCTTGATTGAGCCTCCGCCATGTATATATCACGAGGTCAGGATATTTAAGCCTCCATATATCCACTAGTTTCAAAAGTATTCACCCCCCTTGGCATTTTTCCTATTTTGTTGCCTTACAACCTGGAATTAAAATAGATTTTTTTGGGGTTTGTATCATAAACAGGTTTCCCTCAAGAATGTCCCTGTATTTAGCGCCATCCATCATTCCTTCAATTCTGACCAGTTTCCCAGTCCCTGCAGATGAAAAACATCCCCACAGCATGATGCTGCCACCACCATGCATCACTGTGGGGATGGTGTTCTCGGGGTGATGAGAGGTGTTGGGTTTGCGCCAGACATAGCGTTTTCCTTGATGGCCAAAAAGCTCAATTTTAGTCTCATCTGACCAGAGTACCTTTGGGGAGTCTCCCACATGCCTTTTGGTGAACACCAAACGTGTTTGCTTATTTTTTTCTTTAAGCAATGGCTTTTTTCTGGCCACTCTTCCGTAAAGCCCAGCTCTGTGGAGTGTACGGCTTAAAGTGGTCCTATGGACAGATACTCCAATCTCCGCTGTGGAGCTCTGCAGCTCCTTCAGGGTTATCTTTGGTCTATTTGTTGCCTCTCTGATTAATGCTGTCCGTGAGTTATGATGGGCGGCCCTCTCTTGGCAGGTTTGTTGTGGTGCCATATTCTTTCCATTTTTTAATAATGGATTTAAATGGTGCTCCGTGGGATGTTCAAAGTTTCTGATATTTTTTCATACCCAACCCTGATCTGTACTTCTCCACAACTTTGTCCCTGACCTGTTTGGAGAGCTCCTTGGTCTTCATGGTGCCGCTTGCTTGGTGGTGCCCCTTGCTTAGTGGTGTTGCAGACTCTGGGGCCTTTCAGGACAGGTGTATATATACTGAGATCATGTGACAGATCATGTGACACTTAAATAAAGTCCACCTGTGTGCAATCTAACTAATTATGTGACTTCTGAAGGTAATTGGTTGCACCAGATCTTATTTAGGGGCTTCATAGCAGGTGAATATATATGCACGCACCACTTTTCCGTTATTTATTTTTTATACTTTTTTTCATTTCACTTCACCAATTTGGACTATTTTGTGTATGTCCATTACATGAAATCCAAATAAAAATCAATTTAAATTACAGGTTGTAATGCAACAAAATAGGAAAAACGCCAAGTGGGATGAATACTTTTGCAAGGCACTGTATCCATTATATTCAGGATTTCCTTAAGTGCGTGAGGGTGATAGTTTTGTAGTGCAATTTCCTTTACGGTCCATTGAGGTACTTAAATCCGTATTATAATCTCCCACCATAATAATTGAGTAATTTATTGCTTGTAAAATCGATAAATTATTATATATATACACTACCAGTCAAACGTTTGGACACACCTACTCATTCAAGGGTTTTTCTTTATTTTTACATTGTAGAATAATAGTGAAGACATCAAAACTATGAAATAACACATATGGAATCATGTAGTAACCAAAAAAAAGTGTTGATGACAGCTTTGCACTCTCTTGGCATTCTCTCAACCAGCTTCATGAGGTAGTCACCTGGAATGCATTTCAATTAACAGGTGTACCTTCCTAAAAGTTAATTTGTGGAATTTCTTTCCTTCTTAATGCGTTTGAGCCAATCAGTTGTGTTGTGACAAGGTAGGGGTGGTATACAGAAGATCGCCCTATTTGGTAAAAGTCCATATTATGGCAACAAAAGTCCATATTATGGCAAGAACAGCTCAAATAAGCAAAGAGAAACGACAGTCCATCATTACTTTAAGACATGAAGGTCAGTCAATACGGAACATTTCAAGAACTTTGAAAGTTTCTTCAAATGCAGTCGCAAAAACCATCAAGTGCTATGATGAAACTGGCTCTCATGAGGACCACAACAGGAATGGAAGACCCAGAGTTACCTCTGTTGTGGAGGATAAGTTCATTAGAGTTACCAGCCTCAGAAATTGCAGCCCAAATAAATGCTTCAGAGTTCAAGTCACAGACACATCTCAACATCAACTGTTCAAAGGGGACTGTGTGAATCAGATAGCATTTGCTCTTAAGACTGTTCTTATTGTACAGAAGCCAGAGTTTGGCCCCCAAAACAAGCTTCCTCTCATCATTATCCATACCCGAGCCATCTCTCCCTGGTACCTCATTACACAAACACCAACTCATTCTATGGAATGCATGCTGTAGGTTTTATCACCAAAGGCATCGTAAATCTACTGTCAGTGTTAACACAGACACATGAGAGTTCTAAGAACCCTATTCTATTGCAGAAAACAACCATTTGATGCAATAACAGTATTATAACATAATTTTGTAATTTCTGCTCTCACATGATCTCCGCATGTGTAGTTCCCACCGTAAAGCAGGGAGGAGGAGGTGTTATGGTGTGGGGGTGCTTTGCTGGTGACACTGTCTGTGATTTATTTAGAATTCAAGGCACACTTAACCAGCATGGCTACCACAGCATTCTGCAGCAATACGCCATCCCATCTGATTTGGGCTTAGTGGGACTATCATTTGTTTTTCAACAGGACAATGACCCAACACACCTCCAGGCTGTGTAAGGGCTATTTTACCAAGAAGGAGAGTGATGGAGTGCTGCATCAGATGACCTGGCCGCCACAATCCCCCGACCTCAACCCAATTGAGATGGTTTGGGATGAGTCGGATGGCAGAGTGAAGGAAAGGTAGCCAACAAGTGCTAAGCATATGTGGGAACTCCTTCAAGACTGTTGGAAAAGCATTCCAGGTGAAGCTGGTTAAGAGTGTGCAAAGCTGTCATCAAGGCTATTTGAAGAATCTCAAATATATAAATATATTTTGATTTAACACTTTTTTGGTTACTACATGATTCCATATGTGTTATTTCATAGTTTTGATGTCTTCACTATTTTTCTACAATGTAGAAAATAGTACAAATAAAGAAAAACCCTTGAATGAGTAGGTGTCCAAACTTTTGACTGGTACTTTATTTTCAAAGAAGCGTGGATCATCATAATTTGGACCGTATAGATTAATGAGCCAAATCTGTTTATGGTCCAATTGCATATTTAAAAGGATCCACCTTCCTTGCGGATCCGTTTGAACAGTTTGCACATTCGGATCAAAATGATTGTTCATTAATATCATCACCCCTTTTGAGTTTCTTTGCCCATGGGAGAAATATATTTAGCCCCCCCTCCCCCCATCTAAAAGGTGTAGAATGAGTTTCCTGTAAACAATATATATTATATTCCTACTCTTTTAGCCAGGTAAAGACTGATCATCTTTTCTTATTATCTGCTAAGCCATCACAATTATAACTAGTTATACTTATTTCACCACTTACCATAATGAGATACAAGTTTCGATTATACTTACCATAACATATGTTTGTAAACTTACCATTAAGAAGTACCATGATAATTGAGTTTCCATATAGCTGTACCATGATATTTGCACTGTTAGTTTATAGTTCTTACCTTTGAAGTGTATTCCCTTTATTACCTGGATGTATTATTGAGCAAGTAAGTGTGTCCCCTAACTTTTTTTGCCTATGTTTCTGGAGTTGAGGACTTCCTTTTGTTTATTAGAAGATAATAATATGCCTGTGTTTGTCAAGTATGCCATGTGCTTTCCTTGCTTTTTTGAGTTGTTATAGCTCATTTTAATTAACACTTTATATAGACCTTGAGTGTGTTTGGTATGTGTGACTCTGTTGCACTCCACCAGACCAGTCCACTCACCACAATGTCCCCCTCCTGTGGAAGGCTGTTGGCAGGCAGGCGGTTCTTCTCCTCGTTGTTGTGGTACACCGAGCCATCATGCCTCAAGACAAGGCTGTTGATGTCCCGCCCCAGGGGGACCTGGTTCAGGTTCACCTTCTGAGTGGCCACACCTATCCCCCATATACCTGCACACAGAGGTCAGAACCTTAAAAACAAGTTTCCCAACAAAAACCGTACTGTGCCGGTTTTTAAACCATTTCACTTGAAGTTTACCGAGGTGCAAATACAGTGCCTTTAGAAAGTATTTATACCACTTGACTTATTCCACATTTAGTTGTGTTCCAGACGGAATTCAAAATGGATTAAATAGATGTTTCTCACCCATCTACACACAATACCCCATAATGACAAACTGAACATGTTTTTAAAAATGTTTGCATATTTATTTTAAATGAAATAAAGAAATACAGTATCTCATTTACATAAGTATTCACACCCTTGAGTCAATACATGTTTTAATCACCTTTGGAAGCGATTACAGCTGTGAGTCTTTCTGGGTAAGTCTCTAAGAGCATTGCACACCTGGATTGTACAATATTTGCTCATTATTCTTTTCAAAATTGTATGCACTCACTAACTGTAAGTCGCTCTGGATAAGAGCATCTGCTAAATGACAAAAAATATATATATATTTTTAAAGAAATAAATAAAATAAATTACAACAATAAATAAAAAAATACAATAAAAAAGTATTCAAGCTCTGTCAAATTGGTTGTTGATCTTTGCTAGACAACCATTTCCAAGTCTTGCCATAGATGTTCAAGTAGATTGAAGTCAAAACTGTAACTAGGCCACTCAGGAACAGTCAATGTCATCTTGGTAAGCAACTCCAGTGTATATTTGGCCGTGTGTTTTCGGGTTATTGTCCTGCTGAAAAGTAAATTTGTCTACCAGTGTCTGGAAAGCAGACTGAACCAGGTTTTTCTCTAGGATTTTGCCTGTGCTTAGCTCCAATCTGTTGCTTTTTTATCCTGAAAAACTCCCCAGTCCTTATCGATTACAAGCATGCCCATAACATGATGCAGCCACCACTATGCTTGAAAATATGGAGAGTGGTACTCAGTAATGTGTTGTATTGGATTTGCCCCAAACATAACACTTTGTATTCAGGACAAAAAGTGAATTGCTTTGCCACATTTTTTGCAGTATTACTTTAGTGCCTTGTTGCAAACAGGATGCATGTTTTGGAATATATTTATTCTGTACAAGCTTCGTTTCCTTTTACTCTGTCAATTAGGTTAGTATTGTGGAGTAACTACAATGTTGTTGATCCATCATCAGTTCTCCTATCACAGCCATTATACTCTGTAACAAATGTTTTTAAAGTCACCATTGGTCTCATGGTGAAATCCCTGAGCGGTTACCTTCCTCTCCAGCAACTGAGTTAGGAAGGATGCCTGTATCTTTGTAGTGACTGGTTGTATTGATACACCATCCAAAGTGTAATTAATAACTTCACCATGCTCAAAGGGATATTCAATGTCTGCTTTTTTTATCTACCAATACGTGCCATTCTTTGCGAGGCATTGGAAAACCTCCCTGGTCTTTGTGGTTGGGTCTGTGTTTGAAATTCACTGCTCAACTGAGGGACATTACAGATAATTGTATGTGTGGGGTACAGAGATGAGGTAGTCATTAAAAAATCATGTTAAACACTATTCTTGCACACGGAGTGAGTCCATGCAACTTATTATGTGACTTGTTAAGCAAGTGTTTACTACTGAACTTATTTAGGCTTGCCATAACAAAGGGGTTGAATACTTATTGACTGAAGACATTGCAGCTTTAATTAATTTGTAAAAAAAATCGAAAAACATAATTACAATGTGACATTATGGGGTATTGTGTGTAGGCCAGTGACCAAAAATCTAAACCTAATCAATTTTAAATTCAGGCTGTAACACAATAAAATGTGGAAAAAGTCGAGGGTCGTGAATACTTTCTGAAAGCACTGCAATCGGAAAGTATTCAGACCCCTTGACTTTTTCCACATTTTGTTACGTTACATCCTTATTCTAAAATGGATTAAACAGTTTTTTCCCTCATCAACCTACACACAATACCCCATAATGACAAAGCAAAAACAGGTTTTTAGAAATTTCTGCAAATGTATTAAAAATAAAAAACGGAAATATTAAATGTACATAAGTATTCAGACCCTTTACTCAGGACTTTGTTGAAACACCTTTGGCAGCGAATACAGCCTCAAGTCTTCCTGGGTATGACACTACAAGCTTGGCACGCCTGTATTTGGGGAGTTTCTCCCATTCTTCTCTGCAGATCCTCTCAAGCTCTGTCAGGTTGGATGGGGAGCGTCGCTGCACAGCTATTTTCAGGTCTCTCCAGAGATTTTAGATCGGGTTCAAGTCCGGGCTCTGGCTGGGCCACTCAAGGACATTCATAGACTTGTCCCGAAGCCACTCCTGCGTTGTCTTGGCTGTGTGCTTAGGGTCGTTGTCCTGTTGGATGGTGAACCTTCGCTCCAGTATGAAGTCCTGAGCGCTCTGGAGCAGGATTTCTAAGTGTATGTTGTGTAGTTAGCTGTTCGTAGCGAATGTGCCTCGCCCTAATAATTTGGTCCCTTTAACACTCATAATTTAGCCTACTGTTCTGACTTGGTGGTGCACCTGCTGTTGGGACAGCTTTATGTAGGCCCTAACAATTTGTGGGCACCGTTTGTCACCGTTATAGTGCAATTAATGTATTGTTTAGTGTTGTGTAGTGGCTTTGCTGGCATGCATTTTTTTTTTTTTATGGGAGTTTGCCCCACCAAGATTGACATGCTAAAATCGCCACTGGACAGACAGGTGGACAGTATGGACTCATTTTCAATAATTTACTTACCTGTTGACTGGATCTTGAGCTCAAAGTAACTCTTGTTTTGGTGCAGGGGAGCGTTGGCGAGGCAACACCCGGTGCCACATATCCTCCGGCCACTCTTCACTATGACTACATCCGTGCCTGTAGGAGAAAAAAATCAATATATATATTTTATTTACGACTGCCGTGCTGAAAACATCCAGCTGGACGTTAGACCCCTAGCAAGCTACGTTGATTTGTTAGCCAAGCTAGGCTAACCAGCCCGGCCTTTACTGCTTAAAACACAACCGTCGGAAAGTTTTTGCCTCTCACCCATATGATGCGTGTCTAACTGGACTGTGGGCATTTCTTTGAGAGGAATATGCCCCGTTCCCCCATCTCCCCAGCATCCCAGACAACACGTAAACATTGCAGCCATTTTTGCACGGTGGTCTAGTTACCACAGCCACAAAGTCATAACCTTAAATTAAGACCAAAAAGCACATTTTAGTTTTCATGAATTTTACGATATAGCCAATTTGTGGCTGTGGTAACTAGTGGAAACCTTCTTTGCACTGAAATATTATTCGGAAATAGAGTCACATCGACGAAGTCAACGAGCTCTGAAGGAGCTCATGAGAAAAGCTACCATCATAATGAAACAGGGACACCTGGTGGGAGCTATACCACAGTGACATGAGCCATACATGCGCTCCTCTGAAATGCGTCCAATCACATTGCTTGCGAAGATACGCAAAGGCTCCTGATGGCATGGAAACAAGGGAAGAAAATCAAGGTCAAAGTATTTTTTTACACGTGACTTAGTAGCTTTTGGTTATCAATGTGTCAAGCATTGGGACACATGGCATGATCATGTGTGGAGTGGCAATTCCATCTCCTGTCAAATAAAGGGGAAATGCCTATAATGAACACCACTATTGTTGCTGGGTAGGCCTATATGTAATGAGTCAATTTTTATTTTATTTAAAGGAGCCCTTTCAGTAGCCTATCACCAAGTCTTTTGAGAGCATTTCCAATAAGCTACTTTGTATCTATGCACTGAGCATGGGTGGGGTTGAACATTAATTTACAATGCAAACTCACATGCCTGATGTTCAAACTTCATATATATATATATATTTATAAACTGGGAGGTTTGATCCCTGAATGCTGATTAGCTGAAAGCCGTGGTATATGAGACCGTATATATCACAGGTATGACAAAATATTTATTTGTACTGATCTAATTACGTTTGTAACCAGTTTATAATTGCAATAAGGCACCTCGGGGTTTGTGGTATATGGGCAATATACCATGGCAATGGGCTGTATCCAGGCACTCCACGTTGCATTGTGCTTAAAACAGCCCTTAGCAGTGGTATATTGGCCATATACCACACCCCCTCGTGCCTTATTTCTTAAATATATAGATAGATTATCATTACAACTTCATAGTGATGTATAAAAGTGGGGTGATAGAGACAGTGATCAAAAGCAGGGTGACTAAGAACCTAGTGGTTGTGACAGTCTTTCATGCTGTAATGTTTTGCATAGCAACAGCCCCCCTCCCCACTCCAATTTGCAGGGATCCTCTGCATTTTTCCTACTGAAAAATAAAACGCATCTTGTTTGTGAAACGTTAAAAAATGTGTGCGTGAAACCATTGTCCATTAATATCACTGAGATGGTTTCATTTTCTGCGCGCCCCTTATATCGGGCGCGTTCTATAGTGCGCGCTATTTGGAGCTGGAAGGTTCGCTACAGTGTAGCACTGTGGCCATGAAATGGTTAATATTTTCTCCCGGAAAAGGGCGAAGTCTGCACAGCAACAAGCACTATGATTGCGTTGCACTGTGCGTCTCAGCAGCTGGTGAGTTGTTTTTATTTTTTTGGGTACAGTTGCATGTTGCTTTACGCCTGCAAAAGCTGCCATAACCATCCTCAATAACTTGCCAATAGGACATACTTGCGTGTGATCTAAATTATACACTGCAACTCGTTTATACTGAGTGGTAATCGTAAGTGTAAGTTTGTGTTTATGTAGCATAGCTTCTACTGCTAAGGAAACGTTTCAGCGGGCTGTTACCGTTGAGGCAGGGAACTTTAGTCGTTACCATCTCATCTGTATATAGAACAGTTGGATGAAACGGTTGTGTTGTGCGTGCTACTTTAACGATTGCGTGATATGTCTAGTGTGAACACTAAAAAGTAGGTCGTTGAACATAGGCAAAATAGGGTCCGTGGCGAAGGGTCTTTCAGCCAAATAGCCAATGCAACTAGCATGACGTTCCACTGCGCTTTCTATTTTCATATTTTACGCGGATACATCGACGCTTCTCCTTTTCCTATTGACGGTGGCTGAATTTTTACACCAGTCGCTGTGTTGAATACTCCGTGCGTTTAATCCAAAGTGTTGTCGTGCGTGATTCTAGTGATGTGCATTTCCACCATCACTGGCTCTGAATCATTGCGCTGCTGGGTGATGTAGATAAACAAACGGGTATGACTGATTAATAGTGTTTTGAGCTATTCTTTTCGATTAGTTCTCCACTCAATCCTGGTTGTCTGTTTATTTTTTTGCAGAACACCATGGAGCTTCTAGAGGAGGACCTCACCTGCCCAATTTGCTGCTGTCTCTTTGAGGACCCCCGAGTTCTGCCATGCTCGCACAGCTTCTGCAAGAAGTGCTTGGAGGGGATTCTGGAGGGGAACAACCGAGGACCCGTTTGGAGACCCCCATTCAAATGCCCCAGTTGCCGCAAGGAGACCCCTCAAAATGGCATAAACACCCTCCAGATCAACTACTCGTTACGCGGAATCGTGGAGAAATACAACAAGATCAGAGTTTTACCCAGGATGGCCCTGTGCAAACATCACAGTGGTCAACCGCTTAATATATTTTGTGCCACAGACTTGAAACTTATTTGTGGATTTTGCGCAACAACTGGCGACCATAAAGGACATCAATTCTGTGCCCTGGAAGACGCATATGAGCAGGAGAAAGCTGCATTTGAGGAGCTGTTCCAGGGAGTCCAGAGCTGGCGCAGAGCAGATACCCTAACCTGCCTGGAGACACTGGAAGCCAGTAAGAAAAAGGCACTCCAGCTGGTTTCCAGGGATGCAGAGAAAGTAACAGACTATTTCGTCAAACTGATCAGCACCCTGGACCACAAAAAGAACGAGATCCTCTCTGATTTCGAGACGCTGAAGTTGGTGGTAATGCAAGCCTACGACCCCGAGATCAACAAACTAAGCGCTGCATTGGAGGAGCAGAGGCGCGCGCTCAGCATCGCTGAGTCCTTCAGGAATGTGACCGACCCCCTCTGCTTCCTCCAGCAGATGCAGGAGTTCAGGGAGAGGTTGCGCGTTGTCTGGGAAACGCCGCTCCCCTCCCAGAGAGACATGGACGTCGGTCCCCTGGTCCGGAACTTCGACGTCAAAAACTGGGACTCAGTGAAGCTCAAAGATGTGGACAAGCTCTCGGTCCCGCACGAGAGTAGCGCGTATAGCTCAACGACCCGGCGTGTCGGCGGCAGAACACTGGGGAGAGTCATCATGATTGTTGTGTGCCTGTTACTATGCGTCCTGGTGCTTCTGCAGCCGGACAGCCTGACCGCGGTGTCAGCCCAAGTCTCCTCGCTCTGCCATGCCTACCTGCCCGTGCTGGCTGGCTGGCTGGAGCTGGCTACCGGTGCGTGGCAGTGCTGGAGAGAAGTAGTGGATGCCTGCGTTTGCCTGGTGGGTTCGTGACTGAAATGTATCCTGACCCTCTTTCACACAACTGGCGTTTTTCTTGAATGCCTCATAAACACAACTGGCGAATTTCTTGGACGTCGTAGGTTGCTTTAGATTTCCAAATGTGTTATTTTTGGATCAGAAGCAAGCTGCAGCAGTCTGATATTGAAAGCCTATATGTAAAAGTTATAGGCCTAAGTAGATTTATAGCTAACACTAGAAAGCTATTCAAGTATTTACAAGCACATATGTATCATGCATTTAGTATCATTTTATATAGGATATATAAACAGAACAACCATACAATACTAACGAGAATCAACACTATTGCAGTACAGTCGCGGTCAAAAGTTTTGAGAATGACACAGGTATTGGTCTTCACAAAGTTTGCTGCTTCAGTGTTTTTAGATATTTTTGTCAGATGTTACTATGGTATACTGAAGTATAATTACAAGCATTCCATAAGTGTCAAATGCTTTTATTGACAATTACATTAAGTTTATGCAAAGAGTCAATATTTGCAGTGTTGACCCTTCTTTTTCAAGACCTCTGCAATCCGCCCTGGCATGCTGTCAATTAACTTCTGGGCCACATCCTGACTGATGGCAGCCCATTCTTGCATAATCAATGCTTGGAGTTTGTCAGAATTTGTGGGTTTTTGTTTGTCCACCCGCCTCTTGAGGACTGACCACAAGTTCTCAATGGATTAAGGTCTGGGGAGTTTCCTGGCCATGGACCCAAAATGTTGATGTTTTGTTCCCCGAGCCACTTAGTTATCACTTTTGCCTTATGGCAAGGTGCTCCATCATGCTGGAAAAGGCATTGTTCGTCACCAAACTGTTCTTGGATGGTTGGGAGAAGTTGCTCTCGGAGGATGTGTTGGTACCGTTCTTTATTCATGGCTGTGTTCTTAGGCAAAATTATGAGTGAGCCCACTCCCTTGGCTGAGAAGCAACCCCACACATGAATGGTCTCAGGATGCTTTACTGTTGGCATGACACAGGACTGATGATAGCGCTCACCTTGTCTTCTCCGGACAAGCTTTTTTCCGGATGCCCCAAACAATCGGAAAGGGGATTCATCAGAGAAAATGACTTTACCCCAGTCCTCAGCAGTCCAATCCCTGTACCTTTTGCAGAATATCAGTCTGTCCCTGATGTTAGGGCGGCAGGTAGCTTAGTGGTTAAGAGCGTTGTGCCAGTAACCGAAAGGTCGCTGGTTCTAATCCCCGAGCCGACTAGGTGAAAAATCTGTCGATGTGCCCTTGAGCAAGGCACTTAACCCTAATTGCTCCTGTAAGTCGCTCTGGATAAGAGCGTCTGCTAAATGACCAATTATTTATTTATTATGTTTTTCCTGGAGAGAAGTGGCTTCCTCGCTGCCCTTCTTGACACCAGGCCATCCTCCAAAAGTCTTCGCCTCACTGTGCGTGCAGATGCACTCACACCTGCCTGCTGCCATTCCTGAGCAAGCTCTGCACTGGTGGTGCCCCGATCCCACAGCTGAATCAACTTTAGGAGACATTCCTGGCGCTTGCTGGACTTTCTTGGGCGCCCTGAAGCCTTCTTCACAACAATTGAACCTCTCACCTTGAAGTTCTTGATGATCCGATAAATGGTTGATTTAGGTGCAATCTTACTAGCAGCAATATCCTTGCCTGTAGACGGCACGTGTTTCCTTGCAGGTAACCATGGTTAACAGAGGAAGAACAATGATTTCAAGCACCACCCTCCTTTTAAAGCTTCCAGTCTGTTATTCTAACTCAATCAGCATGACAGAGTGATCTCCAGCCTGGTCCTCATCAACACTCTCACCTGCGTTAACGAGAGAATCACTGACATGTCAGCTGGTCCTTTTGTGGCAGGGCTGAAATGCAGTGGAAATGTTTTTTGGGGGATTAAGTTCATTTTTCATGGCAAAGAGGGACTTTGCAATTAATTGCAATTCATCTGACCACTCTTCATAACATTCTGGAGTATATGCAAATTGACATCATAAAAACTGAGGCAGCAGACTTTGTGAAAATTAATATTTGTGTCATTCTCAAAACTTTTGTTGTCAGATTTGAGAACAGCTTGTTTGGTGAATGTTAAGCAGCAGCTCTGTCCTGGAGCACCATCCATCCTTCTCCAAGCCATATGATCACAGTAACACTGACAACCACAGGTCATAGCCTGAGTCACCTCATGATCTTTATTTACTTTAATATGCACATGCCATAGGCTAGATTATTTAGCAAAGGCCTAATATTTACACCTAGTTTGAATGTCTGAGTTTGGTTTATTTTTGCCTTAAGTTTACTGACAGTCTGTTGAGTTGTCATAACGGCCCATAACGCCTCATACCGTGTCACCAGCCTCATCTTTTGCCTATTAAAACTTCAATTTGGTATTTTTCATCATCTTTATTTTTGAGTGACCTGAGGGAGTTTCACCAAAATTGTCCCGGCTGTTTTACGCACTTGAACTTTTCTGGTCAACATCAGAAGTGAAGCCTCCTCTATTGATGCGCACACTGCTCAAGTGAGATGAAATACTGACATTATGAAATGCCATGCACTCGCTCAGGCGTTCCAAATTCTTGTTTGATGCTCGCCTTCCTTGTTGATCCGTCATCACTGCGCGATTTAACCTCCACGGGGGGCAAGGTTGAATGTTGCGTAACTATACAAACATCAGCTTGGTTTGTCTAAATATCACATTAGGCTATATAACAACTTAATTTATTATTTAAAAAATGTTTTGGGGCCTTTAGGCCTAGGAATACGTTATGAACACAGTGCCAATTTCTTTTTTGGCCTATGGGGACTTTTTATTTTTCAAAATTGAAAAGGCAATAATAGGCCTAATCTAATTCTCAAATTCCATTCACAACAACTAATTATAGCCTACACATCTGGGATGAAATACAGATTGAATCAACTGTCCCAGTCCAGTGAATGTCAATGTGTGCTCAACTTTGAATGCCACAGCTTGTCATAGATGGCCATGGTTTGCCTACACTGGGCAACTATGCAGGTCATGCATGTTGCAAGTGGATCACGAAGAGCAATTCTTACTTCTTAGAACTCATCCAATTTTTTGTTTAGCTCACAGTATTCCAATTTATAGAAAGCAAACCATGTCATAGGCCTACAACGTTTCAATTGAAAATTGCGGCAATGCATCCATATCGGTCCAATAAACATTAACGTCCATTGGTCATGTCCTGCAGTTTTGACTTTTCTGAAGGAACGAAATCCTGACGGAAATCCCAGGATCAGACAACAAACCTGTCATGAACCTATGATGTAAGCGCTGACCACAATTCAGGACCAACGTCATGGCACGTATATATATAGCCGACTGTTGCCGGGCAAATAAGGGATGAAAATGTAAAGTTGGTCTTTCTCTTTCCTATAATAACAATTAATAATATAACTAATAAGACTTCAAACAAATGCAAAAATACCTATATATTATATAATTAGGCATAATCAATTCATCTAAATGCACCCAAAAGATTGGGTGATGACATGATGTGATGAAATGGTGCCTGCATGCAAAACGATCTTACATAACCATCCTTTTCTAACAATTCCTATGAATTATTCAAAATCCAACTAAATTCAACATATTGAATAACATTCCGTGGGAATAGCATAGGCTATACCCTAATGGCCTATGGTGCGCAAATTGCGCAATCAACAGAACTGTGGCTCAGATAGGCCTTCCTTTACAATAAAACAGGGCCATTTAAGTCGTATTTAGACCCCAAAAATGTTATCGACCAAATGTAGATATTTAATTTATATGATGAACATCAGGTGTTTAAGAATGTATATATATGCAATAGCTTAGGTTGAGTCTGACTAGTGAATTGTATTATTTCTAAAGTAAAATAATGAGTCTTATATGAAGGAACAGCTGCGCACTTAAATAAATGCGCATTTAATTACCAGAATAAAAATATATTTTTAAACAAGTGATTGGTAGCCTTTACCAAACGCGCAACGAGAGGCTATAATGCGTGGCGGAAACTTCCCCAAACAGACTTGTTATTTTATATTTCAAAGGCACTTCATCTTCAGACGTAAAATTAGGGCCTCTCACTAAATAGTCTCAAATAATTTCACAAAATAAAGCATGGAAAAGTCATGGCAAAGAAAGGGGTGCTCTTCAAAATAGTTTTAAGAGAAAATACCCTTAAATACCCTTAATTAAAATTGCAATGTTTTTTTCGGTAATTATGTGCAGTGACAAAGTTTGGGAAGTAAAATATAAATGCATAGGACTATTTTCGACCAGAGTAAAGCAGTCTATACACCCACAGCCTGCATAAAGTAAACTCCCCTGAAAAACTCGCCATTGTCGATACCCGAAATAGGTCTGTAGAAGTAATTTAGCAATTAAGTTTTATTTAGTCTAAGCATTTAATGGCAAAAATGTATCATATGTAGCGTTTAAATATGATTTAAATAGCCTTATAAAAACGTGTGGGAGGCGGATCATTTCGGGATGGTAGCCTATAGTGAAATGTGTGTAGGCTAGGCCTACGTGTGTATTATACTTAATTAACATCTTGCTTTACAAAGTCAGAATTAGCCTAAAATAAGATATGCACGCATAAACCATGCAAATCCTGACTCTGCGTTTATCTGTCCATTGTAGCGAGTGATAAGTCCCGTGTAGCTCAGTAGGTAGAGCATGGCGCTTGCAACGCCAGAGTTGTGGGTTCGATTCCCACGGGGGACCAGTATGAAAATGTATGCACTCACTAACTGTAAGTCGCTCTGGATAAGAGCGTCTGCTAAATGACTAAAATGTAAAAATGTAAAGTGATAAGCCCTTTTCCCTTCAATTGGCATTGCCGCGCTCTGCACCATTTGCTTGTCACAATAACGGTAGCCTCGGCTTCCAGGCCTCGCTCACGTTGAAAGCTTGGTAGAGGCTACAAAAATCAAGCATGTTATAGGCAAGCCAGAGACTATGAAATCAATTTGCTGAAGTTTCACAATAATACAAAATACACACTATAGAATATAGGGCGTGGTTTGGTGGTTGACCATTCGCCTTAAAATCTCATAATTTGATTTTAGGCTACAAGTGATAGATAATGGGACTCATCTTGATAACAGGCGACGGGGTTTATGCCATGTGTGACAATTTATTTTATATAGGAATTGATCAAATTGCTTTGTTTATGCTAGCTGGCACAATATATAGTCAATGTAGACTATCCTCTTTTAAATGTATGATAAAATAGGCATGCTACAGGTCTATAGAAAGGTCACATAAGGAATATCATTGGGACATTTCAAATTGGCCAAGTTCCCTGGAAGGAAAGGTGAAATGTCAGCGAATAATAGGCTGATCGAGCATTGCAATGCCACAATAATCTGAAGGACATTGACAGAAAAGTATAGATCAAGTGTTAGCCTCTCGGTAGATTGCATGTTGGCGAGTGTGACCATGCATGGCCTTGCAGGAACTCGTAGGCTACGGGCTCGTAAAAATATCACTGGCCTATATCAAAGTTAGACCTATCATCAGTATCATATACAGTATAGCAAAAAAATAAATCGCATGCCTTTCTGCCCATGATTAGCCCCAGATCTGTCAGTCCCAATAAGCCTAGCCGGTGACCTTACCGCTATAGACCGGTGTGATAAACTCGCAGGTAACATTCACGATTGTTTGGAAGGCGATGACACATGCCTGGTGCTAGAAATATAATAGGCTAATTTTAGGCGAGCCACAATGGGTTTTGGACAAGATTACGAGTCTTCTGTAGCCCATAGCCTGCTAAAATATACAGGCCAATAGCCAAATTCTACTCAGTTAGCCAAATAAGGCTATTTTTCTCTACCTCATTTTTTATTTATTGTCAAAATAGGGAACCACCCCCAAAAGATTCGAAATTAGGGTTAAATTATTATACACATTTCGTTTACATTAAAAATGGATCAGCTGGAAATTAGTGGTAATATTCCCAGAAATCAAAAAGTAAATTTACCCGAATAGGCCCACATAGCCTATATGCTAATCATTCAAACTGAATGGATGTACATTAGACAATACTACGTGCAGTGCGGCTAGGAGGGTACTTCGTTTTACCAGCTCTTGTTCAAGGCCTATCTTTACCAAAATAATGCTCAGTTGATTTGATTTGAAACCTTGTGGCTCAGCAGTGTAAAGGTGAAGGTTCTAATGTGTGTTCTGCCCCCACAAAAAGGCATTGTAGGCGGTTGAAAAAGTATAGATTTTGTTACAGCTCAGTAAAACGTTTTACCAAGAGCTGGTGCAACAGGCCTATACACCTTACAGCCTTCATTGAGGTAAAATATACGGTCAATTGAGAAATCACGTCGCTTATTTGTATCGTTTCAATAGTTGGATTTTCTCTAGATAAGCGCAATGTGAATGGAGATATAATAATTAGCATTTGGCGTGAAAATAGCATAATAGTCTATTGTTGTACGGTAACTTTCAAGCACTGCGAAGTGCGAACTTAATATAGTGAGAATATTTTTTTAAAAAAAAGGAAAACGTGCATAATTTCAAAACGTTTATTAGAAAATGCTAAACAACAATTTACATACAAAACACCCATTATGGGCCAACTACATTATTACTTTGCATGATTTAATGTGCAAAGAAAATGTTACAATGTATATACAAATATATGAACATATTCCAAAACAATGAACTATAAAATACAACATACCTGTAAAAAAGTAAAATGGACAAAATCAACTGCTTAACCTAATCATTCTGTACCTGTCATAATGATGACGACACACAGCGTCCCTCTCCATTCGGTGTCTTCTCCCCCTCCTGTGCACGGTTCTCCTGCGCTGCGCGGCAGAGGGACGGATGCATGCAGACTCTCGGTAAGTTAACGGTGGTAAGCGGTCAGCTTTGCTTCAGCAGCACGTTCAATACTGGAGGCTTCAGCAGTAGTTTTAACTCCAATATTTACGTGCTGCTACAGCAAGGCAGCCAGTGACGAGGCAGGTGGATCCCACACACACTCTTCCGGATGGTTCCACAGATGGCCGTCTGTCCAG
Organism: Coregonus lavaretus; assembly: GCF_964263955.1. Taxonomy (NCBI): domain Eukaryota; kingdom Metazoa; phylum Chordata; class Actinopteri; order Salmoniformes; family Salmonidae; genus Coregonus; species Coregonus lavaretus. The sequence continues at coordinate 29,184,942 of NC_139992.1, read as the reverse complement.
GCGTTACTGCGGCAGCACAGTACGGCCTGCATCTCTGTGTAACCCACAAACCATTCTGTGCTGCTATAGCACCACCACAACCAGCTCCATCTCTCCCTCACACACTCCCATCCTCTGACTCTCACTCACAAACCTCTCGCTCCCCTCAGCATTCCCTGCATACACACACACACACACATCCTCTCCAACTCTAGCTCCCTCTCCTGCATACCCTCATCCTCTGACTCGCTCTCTCCCCCTCATGTCAGAGAAAGAAAGGTGATTCCACATGAAACTAGAATAAAAGGGACATTTTTGGATTGTGACAAAATTTCATCCATAAAATGTTGCTTTGGAGGAAGTATTGTTAACATATATTTGACATTTGTATCTGAAAGCCTATTTGAGAAATAATTAATCAAAGTTGGCATATTTGACATTTCAGCCCTACCCAGGAGCATTGCTAGACACCATAACTGTTGATCTATATGGTGTACAAACTGCATCTTGATGTCATTTGAAACCTCATTGTGTCCGCTAAAATGAGTAAAACATTTAATTATGCAAATTTTAAATGTACATTTAATATACGATTTTGAAAACAATGAAAATTAATATCACAAATATAGCCACTTCAATTTCTCATATTTTACTGACAGAAGGTTACAGAGTGGGAGCTCTGTGACTTTTTGAGTTATGACCAAATATATGTGGGGTGGGGGTATGTAGAACTCCATTCTTTCTATTGCCAGTACAGAACAGCAGAGCAGAGTAGCATTCAGTACAGTATAGTTCACTACAGAAAAGTATAGGTCAGTACTGTACAGTAGCATATAGGTCAGTACAGTTCAGAGTACAGTATAATTTACTGTATTGTACTGAACTCTGCTGTTCTGTACTCGCAATAGGAAGAATGGAGTTCAACATACCCCACATATATTTAGTCATACCTTAAAAAGTCTGAGATCCCACTCTTACCTTCTGTGTCTGTAAAACAGTCCATAAAACACAAAATATGAGAAATATTTAGAGTACATGTGACCATTTTTTAGACTTTTCAAAATCATATAATAAATGTACATTTACATCTTGCATAATTCAATGTTTTACTCATTTTAGAGCACACAGAGGTTTTAAATGACATCAAGATTACGTTTGTGCCCCATATAGATCAACAGTTATGGTGTTTGGGTAGGGCCAAAATGTCATAAATATGCCAACTTGGATTGATTATTTCTCAAATATGCTTTTAGATACAAATGTCAAATATATGCCAACAATACTTCCTCCAAAGGACCATTTTATGGATTACATTGTGACAATAAAAAAAAAATGTATTTTTTGTTCAAGTTTTGTGAGGAATCACCCGAAAGCAGCATCCAGATCGTCTCTCCGTGGCTGAAGGGAACTCCACGACTCTCCAACCATCTGAAAAGCGCAGAGGAGAGGATGGAGGTAAATAATTAGCTAAATAAAAAGGCAAAGTACTGAGGTTGTACTTTTGTTCTCTTCTATAACAAGTCGTGTGTGTGTATGTATTATGACACAGGTTGAGACTGGATCAGCTAAATTGAAGGGGTGATGCGGTTTCAATCACACATCAGGCCAGTTTTACTTAGCTAAACTATATTGCAACATTTATTAATCTGCCCCCAAGACTTGGGTTAGAGTAAATATAATTCATCTTCATACAGCATTTTGTTCCCAAAATTACAAATATTAAAGCTCAGAGATGTACATCTTAATTATTCAGCAATACAAATCTGACAATTTCTATACCTCTGGAAAATGACCGTTTTGAAAGTGCTCAGTCAGTTCAAGAATGAATGATCTCAGAATTATTACTCACTATACCCCCCAAGATCAGTAGAAAATAGGTACTATTAGACTGAACCACAGCATGACAACGAAGGGACATAAATATCAAATCAATGTCAAAGTCACTGGACAGTTATCAAAAAAGAATAGTCCCCAACTCTGCTAAGTCACATTTATTTTACTGAAAAGAAAACCATGGTTGACTGCTGTTTGAATGAAACATCCTTAAAACTTCCATCTGGTCAAAGGGGAACCTATTGAAAAGGTAGAGCAACAGACAAACAGGGTTTAAAGTGACACAACCGTTATGGTGTGGTATTAACTAGCATCATAGGCACAATTATGGTTACCCTAGTTTCCAAATATCGCCTGCTTCTGCTGATTTGATCAGGTCCGATAACCACTCTGGTAATATCACTAATGCACTATGGCACAATTCAACAACTCTGATCAACGTCACCAACAGAAAAAAAAGGTACGTCTGGAAGACCATTTATTAGTTGATGATCCACTCCCCCCTGGCCAGCCAGCAATAGCATCTTCATAAATGATTGGTGTAACTTATCATTAGAAGGGGACTGGGTAGTGTATGAAAAATATGACCACAAATCTGTGTGTACAGAGGCATCCAAAACCTAAGGATATGAAGTCCATCGCCATGAATTACAACTGGACGTCGTCAGAGCTTAAAATAAAGCATTAGGAAAAATACATCAGAAATGATAGAGCGGATAATGTGGGTTTCTTTTATTCCCTAAGCAGGTGTTTATAATGATTAACAAACAATGACGCCATCTTGGACACAACTGTGGGTGTATAAGGAAATAACCCAGTGTTAACACAGTGCTGTGTCGGGAGATGGGCCCCGGTATTACAGGGTGGGAGCAGAGAAGTGAACACAAACACATTTGGCATCTTACACAGTTACATTACACCACAACTTCTAAATTAACAACAGCAGCACTGCCAGTTAGCTAAAAAGACATTTAGCCTAGTATTTTCTCACAGGATTACATTTTTCACTCAAGTTATACCATATAATGAGAAATAATATCTTTAGTTAGCAATTTCCCAAAAAAATATTGCAAGGTGAAATTGTACTAACAGCTGATAGGCTATGTTTTAATTTATTAGAATTTCAGATCATTGCGTCCTAACACACACACAATAAGTATAATCTTTTCAGTATTTCATATTTTTTACCATTTCAGATCTTAGATTTTGGTGAGCACAACTTGAAGACTTTTCACACTCGTACAAGACTCCATGGTAAGTATGATATATAAAAGCTAAGTGACCAGGAGATAGGGTTGATCATTGATGGCAGTATCCCGGGTGTTCAGTGGCTGAGTACTTTTGGGTTACAAAGATAATGCCTGCTCCATTGTGTTCTGCTAAGTGTTCATAGAACAGTGAGGCTCCCCGTGTACTTAACCAGGACAGAGTGTGAGCGAGGGACACAAATACACACTCTCCTTCTCTCTCTCCGAGGCACAAATATTCATTTGGACAAGGTGGGTCAAAAGACACGCAAGAAAACTAATGATTAATAGATTTCTGTTTCCCTTATACTGAACACAAATTCACATTCAAATTCTCTCAGAATTAGTTAAATAGCCACTGACAACTAAATGTGCAGCAAAACAAACCACAAATGACTTCTAGATATGTCACTTAAATATGTCCCTTTTCAAAAGAGATTTTAGAATGGGGGCTCAACTGCAACTGGCCTATATTTCATGATGCTGACAAGAAAACAAGAAAAATAAGGTCCAAGTTTTATAGTGGTTTATCTAGAACACAAATTAAAAGTGAAAATCCATTGAATATTTCAATTGAAGGTCTGCGGTAGCAAAGGTGTATTCTGGTCAATATATAAATACAATCACACACACACACACACACGGGAAGTGTTAATTATTGCCTGAATAATATTAATGCTTCTGACTCATGTACATTGTAATAAAGAATTAAACAAACAATCTGTACCACCTTAACCCACTTTCCACACCAGCAACTACAGTATACAGTATACTTCATATCAATTGATTACATTTCAAGTCAAGCATGTCATATTTTTAAAATTAAATTAATTGCATTCCCACTCTCCCAGTTGATTGAAAAATAAATCTAACCTGATTTGATATTTTTTTTAAATACAAATAATAACCTTGTGCACTCCACACACACACACACACACACACACACAACCATTGCCACTCCTTGAGACATTCCCTCTCTGGTTCTCTTGCTCTCTCTTTACCTTTATGAAAAATCATAAATTAACTCACATGAACCAGGTGAGTGAATGAGGCCTTTGACTGTGTCAGTGGGCCAAGAGGAGTCTTGACCAGGTGTCACTACAGCCCAATATCCACACACACACACACACCATTATGGCTTTAACCTTTCCCTGCTCTCTCCAATTGTCGCCTCTGCTCCTCAGTCTTTTAACCTGTTCCTACGGCACACACCCTGAACAATCAACTCAAAGAGTCACCTGACCCTGGGGGCAAAGGTCGAGTGACCCCCTTCCACAGGGGCACGACGCTCTAGACCCCCCACCCCCACCTATCCCAAACCCTTCTCTTGTCAAGTGCAAACTTAGTTTAGCCTCAGTTGTAACACAAAATTCTGTTCTGCTATGTGCATATATGTTGTGTAGGCTATATGGCAAATGTCTAATGAGTTTCTAAACTGTACTGACAATAATTGTTTTATGTAAATGTTCAAATATTTTGATTTATTGTTATTCTATGGGAAGATGATTCAGTCATTTAAATAATTCATTTGATAGAGTTGATACATCCAGACTTTAGTTGAGGGAAAAGTTATCCTTTTTATTTTATTATTTTAAGTAGGTTATGAGGATTTTATGCACAATACTGTAGAGTATAAAAAGCAGTCATATTATAATTCAGTTTAGGCAGTAACTAGTACCAAACATTTAAATACATTTCAAATTACTTATGGAAGCCTGATATTACATTCTGGGAAAGGATTTTAGGTTTGAATAGCAGACCTTCCCATACAACTAAAATGGCACACTAGAAACATCTTAACAAGACTTCACTAATATAATAGGGCAATTTCAGTAGCAATGGCTTTATTTTCAAGAACATCCCTCCATACACAAGAACCCAGATGTACTTCCAACTTTAGTCTAGTTACACCATAACATGGTGTAACTAGACTGATGTTGGAAGTACATCTGGGTACTTGTGTATGGAAGAATGTTCTTGTACATTATCTACGAATGTTTGACTTTAGAGATTGTAACATTTTAGAAAGTGATTGCATAGGCCTACATTTGAATCATACTTCAATTATGACACACACCCTACAAGCACATTTCTTTCTATCCCTCTCCCACACACACATTTGTGACACTCTGTTAAATTGAACAGAGAAATTATTATACACAGCATATAAATCACTATTAACAGAAACCAACTACCAAAATCCAGTTACATTTAACCAAAATCACAATTCTCAGCATTCATCTAGAATGGTTATGGACTTAAGGCTGACCATTCCACACTTGGTTTGGGTGTATCCATGTCTTTTAGAGAGTTAATTTCTCCCTAAAATAGTATAGTTTGATGTGGTGAGTAACTAGCCAAAAGTAACTGTTTTGGACAGGGGTGTGTGCAGGCAGGGAGGTAGAGGTTCAGTTGATTGTTTATAGTAATTTACACCAGGCCTGTAATCTATAAATAGGAACCCTTCTAAGCCATAGAAACACCAGTCATGCAGTTGTGGGTGTTAATCCTGCAAAAACTCCAGCAGCCCCGTTCCCACTTGTCCAACACACGTCCAGTTGAGCACAAGGCAGGCAGAGTGACCACAGGGCTGACAGACTGACTGACTGGGATTCCCTCTGCACGACACCAATGTCAGAGAAGGTACACAGTCACAAACACACAGTTTGTTCATTTCACACGACTTTACTAATGGAGACGTGTGAGTGACCTCAGAGTCATGCTTCTCTCTACAGGTTTGCACCAATCTATCAGTCTAGTGTGCAATCTCCCCATTCCTTGTCAGGCGGGTCTGTAGGGCCCTTCTCACACTCCAACACACCACTGGAGAAAAGAAAGAAAAAAAAAAAAAAAACTGGAACACCACCACACAATATATTTTAAAGTCAATTAATGTGTTGAGGACTGAGAACACTAAGGAGGAGGAAAAAAGCCTGGCAGCCCGGCCATCTGATAACACAGAAGAGGTGTAAACAAAATTGAACAAAATTCAAACCCGGTTGTATGTGGTAAACATAAAACCCAATTGAAAACCGTCACACAACCAGCCTTATCTCAACTCTACATACCAGTCCAGATGCATGTATAGTGAACTGGGGGAGACATCCAGTCAAGGTTAGGGAGAGGGCTTCCCATACAACTATTCCCATGACCAGCATGTGTCTGCGGAGGAAAGCATGCCACACACACACCTCACATAGCAAACATCCCAGTGTAGAACTGCAGAAAATCCCACGCTCACACACCTGCCCTGCCTGTACGGTAAACCAAACACATGAATGTACATTGTACACAAAACTTGGTTGACTACCAAAACACTAAAACGAGGTGTTTCTCTTGACTACTCACCACTTCAATAGAGCTGCTGCCATCTCCCCACTGTAGCCACTGCAGGGCCAGAAAAGCCATCAACAGGAAGTAGACAAAGCAGAAGCAGTGTGATGCCGGCCATTTCAGAGCTACGTCCCGACCGACGCCTCCTCGGCACCGGACCCACAGAGAAACTACCCTACGTACTGCAGCTCCATCACAACCCTCGCCCGGCCATAAACACTGTGACACGAAACCAACGCATGTCACACTAGTAATCAACATGAGTCATCATCTCATCATGAGAGGAGCAGGCCAGAGAACCAGCAGTGAGAGAGATTATGATCCAAGCTCAGTGTGTATGAAAGAGAGAAAGAGGAAGAGAGAGGGGTGTGAGAGAGAGAGAAAGAGGAAGAGAGAGGGGTGTGTGGATTTTCAAGAGACACACCCCCTTAGTGTTTCCAAAGCACTCTCACGTACACAGTGCATCCTATCAACACACAGTGCACCCTATCAACACACAGTGCACCCTATCAACACACTTGGGCCAAAACTCACTCTCGCTTCTGACAAGTGTCTAAACTCACACACAAGCCCTAATTTACAGTTAAGCTGTTCTGCAATGCATTCCCACTAATTCAAGTCCTTTGACAGTCCCTCCCTCCCCATCCCACAAGCTAGGTTTTGCATAGGGACCCAAAATATAACTACATTAGACACACGCATTGAAACAAAAATAAAATTTGTATGCATTTATCCACAGTTCCTATTTGTGACGTGTAAAGAGGGCCATGCCGCTTTGTGATGCTGGGGGCCGGTGGAGTGGGGACATCACGAGACATCCCCAAACCCAGAGGAAAAGAGGCCCAGCAGAGTGCCACACTACGGTTACATTCTCATATCTCCCCCAAGCGGTTGACTGACTGACATCAAATGAAATTGAAAAAAGAGAGAGTGCGTCTACTTTGAGATATTCCCATAGTCATCTTACAGTTTTGTGGACTGGCACCCATACACAAACAATATGAATTATATATTTTTACGCAATTAAGCTCAAGGACCGCTTGTGCCCGTTTGACTACAACCAGTGTAAAAAATACATAAGAAACACACACACAGTGAAAAGACTAACTGGAAGGCTGAAGCCAGAAAGGACAATAATATTTTCAAATGTTACTACATAATATTCCGTGAGTATGAGTATATTTAAGTAACTGGGGCAGCCATATTTACCAGTAGCTTCCCTTAAGTCTAGCCTGAAGTGACTTGTTAAATACGCCATGTGTTTCAATAGGATGGAGTCAAACTTATTGTGGAGGATTAACTTAATGGTGCAACCAGACAGCATTAGTTCAAATGTAATGAGTGATTCGTTTTCATAGGCATCACTAATACCTTGAATACAGTCTTGCACATCCATACAACCACCATAAGGTGTTCGCACTGCAAAGCCATAGAATTACAGCTTTAGTGACCACAACACATTTTCCATACAGACTGTGAGCAATAGTTACTAGGATATAAAAGGTTTTGCACTGCACAGTACCATATATTATATATATTATATACATACACACACATACATACAGCCTTCAGAAAGTATTCATACCCCTTGACTTATTCCACATTTTGTTGTTACAGTCTGAATTGAAATTTGATTATATTTTTTTCTCCTCACCCATCTACACACAATACCCCATAATGACTAAGTGAATTTTTTTTTATGTTTGCAAATTTATTGAGAATTAAATACAGAAGTAGCTAATTTACTAACAGTACCAGTCAAAAGTTTGAACACACCTACTCATTCAAGGGTTTTTCTTTATTTTTACTATTTTCTACATTGTAGAATAATAGTGAAGACATCAAAACTATGAAATAACACATATGGAATCATGTAGTAACCAAAAAAGTGTTAAATCTAAATATATGTTATATTTGAGATTCTTCAAATTGCCTTGATGACAGCTTTGCACACTCTTGGCATTCTCTCAACCAGCTTCACCTGGAATGCTTTTCCAACAGTCTTGAAAGAGTTCCCACATATGCTAAGCACTTGTTGGCTGCTTTTCCTTCAGGTCATCTGATGAAGCACTCAATCACTCTCATTCTTGGTAAAATAGCCCTTACACAGCCTGGAGGTGTGTTGGGTCATTGTCCTGTTGAAAAACAAGTGATAGTCCCACTAAGCCCAAACCAGATGGGATGGCGTATGGCAGGAGAATGCTGTGGTAGCCATGCTGGTTAAGTGTGCCTAGAATTCTAAATAAATCACAGACAGTGTCACCAGCAAAGCACCCCCACACCATAACACTTCCTCCTCCAGGGCGGCAGGTAGCTTAGTGGTTAAGAGCGTTGTGCCAGTAACCGAAAGGTCGCTGGTTCTAATCCCCGAGCCGACTAGGTGAAAAATCTGTCGATGTGCTCTTGAGCAAGGCACTTAACCCTAATTGCTCCTGTAAGTCGCTCTGGATAAGAGCGTCTGCAAATTGTAAATGTTATGGTGGGAAATACAAATGCGGAGATCATCTGTTCACCTACACCGCATCTCACAAAGCCACGGCGGTTGGAACCAAAAATCTCAAATTTGGACTCCAGACCAAAGGACACATTTCCACCGGTCTAATGTCCTTGATGTCTTCACTATTATTCTACAATGTAACAAATAGTGAAAATAAAGAAAAACCCTTGAATGAGTAGGTGTGTCCAAAGTTTTGACTGGTAGTGTAAGTATTCACACCCGAGTCAATACTTTTTTAGAAGCACCATTGGCAGCGAGTCTTTCTGGGTAAGTCTAAGAGCTTTCCACACCTGGATTGGGCAACATTTGCTCATTATCCCTTTAAAAAATCTTCAAGCTTTGTCAAATTGGTTCTATCACAGCCATTAAACTCTGTTTTAAAAAGTCACCATTGGCCTCATGGTGAAATCTGTGAGCAGTTTCTTTCCTCTCCGGCAACTATGTTAGGAAGGATGCCTGTATCTTTGTAGTGACTGGGTGTATTGATACACCATCCAATGTGTAATTAAAAACTTCACATTTACATTTACATTTTAGTCATTTAGCAGACGCTCTTATCCAGAGCGACTTACAGTTAGTGAATACATATTTTTTTATACTGGTCCCCCGTGGGAACCATGATCAAAGGGATATTCAATGTCTGCTTTTTTGGGGGGTACAGAGATGAGGTAGTAATAAAAATAAATCATGTTAAACACTATTATTGCACACAGAGAGTCCATGCAACTTAAGCACATTTTTACTCCTGCACTTATTTAGGCTTGCCATAAAAAGGGGTTGAATACTTGACGCAATTAGTCAACATTTCTAAAAACATAAATCCAATTTGACATTATAGGGTATTGTCTGTAGGCAAGTGACACAAAATCTCAATTTAATCCATATTAAATTCAGGCTGTAACAACAAAATGTGGAAAAAGTCTAGGGGTGTGACTACTTTCTGAAGGCACTGTGTGAGATATATAAATACACATATACACTAAATATGAAAACTGCACAAACTTGAACAACATTTTCCAAAACCCTCACTGATATACAAGTGGCATTTCCACTTCACCAGTATAAAAATATTAGGACTTTAATATATTTGCCCATCACACCAACCTGAGATCGTTTTTAGTAGGCCTACACTACAGGAATCTTAATTTAGTAGAAGGTGCAGGTGTAATAATCTCCCATGTGCAAATGTGACACTAAGATGCATTGTGGCCTATGCAAAGACTGACACCAATGCAAAACTTGTCAGGGAAAATGTATGCATGACAGAAGCAACTTCATATGCTTCAAATGATATAAGCACTTGTGACATCCCAACAGTAGCCATACACTTTGGGGGAAAAAAATTAAATGCTACATTTTACATAATACCAGTCCGCAAAAAAATAAATTCCCCACAGTGAACCTGTTAAGAGTAAAAACTATCAGGACTTGTGAAGTGGTATCCTGTTTTATGAGGGAGGCACCATGATTGCCTCTTTATGACCTGCCTTTGACATGGCAGAGTTGTGGAACCAAACTCTGCGACAGTGCCCTGGAAAATAACCAACAAAACAGTATGAAAAAAATAAATATTATGCACTCACTAACTGTAAGTCGCTCTGGATAAGAGCGTCTGCTAAATGACTAAAATGTAAAACCTCTAAAAAAAAACTGCTTGCATCCTGGTGAATTTAAATACTACAGAGTTTGTGCTGCTTGGGGTGGTTCTCTATAGACTGGCTACCACACGTGAGAGCACGTAGGCCGGGAGAGCAGAGAGGAGGCACAACTCCACCAGGAAATGGGGGTGGGAGCCCATTTTGCCAGAGGGGCCTGAGAACACAGAATGATGACTCACTGAACGTCATATTAACGTTCTAGGACTACGCAAACACTTGTTTCACTACCGGGCTCAACTGACTAATACTAGGGCAGATAAATTCATTTTTTCGGCAATGAGAGAGCTAGTACCAATATTTCACATCCAAAAATATCCATTAGGCTACATTTTTTGTTGATGCAGATTATTTAAAAATGTTGCCTATGCCACTGTGTTAATTTGTCTACTTCCTGCAAATGCTGCATTGCTAACTTTAGGATCACTTCTTGAGAACATTTGCGAAACCAAACTACGGTAGTGAGCATGATATGGGCTGCATATGATGCTCACAACTACTGACTTTTGTTGCATTGGGTTTCTTTTTCCCTTTCTCTCTAGAGAACAGAGTTAACACTGAGCAAATGAATACGTGACACCAGTCTGCACTTGCCAGTTTAAGTCAACACAAACATACCAATAATCGACAAAGGGGGAAAATTTCACTTGATATCACTCAAAACAGTAAAGTGTATTTCACAAGGAGCATGGCGTATTCCACAAACCCAAAACTTCTCTACTCAAATTCTGATGCATTTTCTTATAGAATGACAATGTGAGAATTTCATATGCTCAAGAGTGGGCATATAAAATACATAAAAAAATAGAAGAAAAAAATTGCTTCTTGCATTACCACCTCCGGAATGTGGTTTTCAGAGGGTTTTTCCCCTCACGCTAGGTTTAGCAGAGATCGCAGCAACAAAATTATATTAGAACTACTCTTGTCTAAGCCCAGGGTTTAAAACAAACTCCCATCTGCTTTAATTGACCATAGTAGGGCACCCTAATTGATACAGAATCCAATACATGACAATATATCTCTTTCATCTCTGTTGTGCTACAATGATAGCTAGGAACAATACACATTTTGTCTTAGGTTCAAGTATAATTTATATTTCCCTGTTTATACAAGTCAGGCTATATGTCAGTAAAACACACCTTGGATTCAACAGGAGCCATTTCAATACATCTTTGGTTATACTGTAGAAGTCATGTGCAGTTTAGACAACCCAGGGACAGGGTTGTACTAAATCCAAAATATTTTAAAAGAAAAGAAATCAAACCTCCTGTTTTTTGGGGGGAAACTCATTGAGAAAAATAAAAATGGCAAAAGAGTAGGTCATATTCAATTTTGAATAAATACAATTAGAAAAGCCTCAACTCTAGAGTAGGCAGAGTACCCGAGGGGAGCAATTTTTTGTCTAAATGCAATGTGCTTGGGACCAAGAGAGGTGGAAACTGGCCCAAGTTTTAATTCTTGTTAACCCCATTTTGACATCACATGACAAGAGTAGAAACCTTTACATCAATTAAGATAATTGATGCGTCAGGGACATTTGACTCCTAATGCAGCGGCCCACTTTTAGTTTGTCAACGAGGAAGGGGGAGTTCTGAGTAGCTTGGAGGGCTACAAAACATAATCAGATGCTTGTTCTGCAAAACTAGCTCAGGATTAAAAAGTAAACTGAAAGAAGAGTGGGTTATTCTGTACGAACAATTGTAGTAGTAAAGGGCCATGGTGAGGCGGGGTTAAAATAACTGGAGTGTATATTATGTTGGGAAATAATATAATTTCCTTGTTGAGTAGGCCTAACAATGCAACACGCTTTTTTCTAGTTGGATATACAAGTTTTACACAGCGCCACGATTTCAGCACAGTCAACGACAGGACGAAAATAGTATGACTCGTATTAGAGGCTACGCTATTACATCGGACTAGTGCCAGCAAGCCACCTCCTCCGCCACGGAATAAAGCGCACAAGTTCATGAACTGGTAGTTTAAACTGCAGCAAAGGACTCACTCAGGTAACAAACGTTACATTATAGCATACTATTATTATTCAATGCGATTCATATTCTGACTACCTAGTGCAAGTCAGTCAAGGCTGAAACATTGCATTGTATCACACAGACATTCACGCTGTCTTGATAACACCGCTTGTACAATATGCATTTTAATTGTCTTGACTCAGGTACTGGCTACAGTAGCCAGTAGTTTGGTAAAAGTTCAACCGTATGTTACAATCACACAGGCGAGCGCCACATTGTAACGACTGACTGAGCATACACGCCCTCTCAATCATAGGCAAAAAGTGATAACTAGGCCAGCTGATGTCCTTAGTTATTTCCAAAGCAACAAAAAAAGTATGTTAAGTCACGATACATTAAACGACCGATAGCAAAACTTGGCAATTGTTCGGACAGACAATTAGACTACCAACACGACGTGGCTAGTTATTCATAAGGCAAAAAATTGCATCGGGATGTCAAAACAAACGAAACGTGACAATCACGGAGCAAATAACGTTAGACGTATCACAAGCTGGTAGAATTGTCGATTTACTGGCTGACTAACGAATGTTCTCTTGTTAGTTGAAACAGCAATCAATGGACACACTTACCATAAAGGTTGTGAAAAGCTTTCAAATCAGGCGAATCCACTTACGTTAACTTAGCTAGAAAACATGATAAAATGTGGAGAAGGTAACCGACTACTTATATTTAAATTCCTCAAAAATACAAAAAAATTAATAAAACAAACATGAAAAGGTGTCCTTAGCTTTACAAACATGAAAAAGTGTATTTAATCATTGCATCGTTTTCAAAAGGTAGCCAACGATATCAAGCTTCAGCTTGCTGTGGATTTGTTGTTGACAGCCGTGCCGACTGACTGTCTCTTCAGTGCCTCCCGCTTTTGCACATCCCGCTCAAACTGAATGTTCCAAAAAATGACTGAAACTGTAAAAAATCCACATTCTACCGGTCATACTCCCCTCACTCGACCCTGAAATAATTTTCTCCAATTTTTGATTATTTTTAGAAAGGTCCACTAGTTTGTCGCAAATGTATTTCTAAATGTTGCATTTCTCACGGAAGCCAAGTCAGACACCCCTTTCTTCTCGCTAGCATTCGCTAGCTAACCATCTAACGTCTCCCTCCGTCGATACGACGTACTCTATCACTTATTTTCCTTTACTTCGTCCACCATCCATCGGTGTTCTTTTTCCGGGATAATTTTTATATATTTGTGATATTTCTTAAGTCTCTGGAAATTATTTTCGTCTCTTTCGACAGCTCCAGCGCTTGACTTGCCTACTCGCAGCAGCCGCTCCTCGCAGCTGTTGAAGCAAACGCAGCTAACTCGAAAATGGCGCCGAAAGATACTCTCTTCATTCAAATTCGTTAGAGCCACCCCTTCTCCCCATTGGGCATATCGGGAGTGAGCTCTGTGTACCGGATTGGAGGAGAAACAAAATGCACTCTCAAATGATATTGCAGCCCAAGCAGCGTTCTCTTCTACTGCCAACGGAGGGGGGAAATTAACACTTTAGGTCCCGAAAGAAGATTATACAGCCCGTTTGAAAACGTAAAAATGTATAAAAGCCTATATAGTCATATTGTCACACTAAAACACAAATAGTCCATTTGAACACAGACGTGTTCAAAAGATAAGAATTCAGATTTTAAAAAAGCGAGAATTTTCCAGGTTCGAAGTCAACAGCAAAATAGCACGATAGGCTACCTATACGAAATCCATCATGACAAGGCAAACTGGTGATAAAATAACCCGATTTTAGGCACAGGGGTGTGGACTCAAGCTACTTTCAAACATTTCAACAGATCAGATGTTTTTGGCTTATGCAATTGATTTGCAGTAGGCAAGGCTATTACTAATAATAACGTTTCAACCTCTTTTTCTAAGCTTCCTTTGAATGAAAGACTCAGGAGACTGCAGCTGCCGGACTAAATAATGTGTGTGTGTGTGTGTGTGTGTGTGTGGGGGGGGGGGGGTCTAGTCTGTGGCTCATGGATGTAGTTTATGCACAAACCTAGATTTACAGAAAGCACGTCGTGTGGCTTGTGTATTCTCTGGTTTGGGCACATTTCGGTGACAGGGAGAGTCAAAAGCTTTCTGCCTAACATAAAGTGAAGGGAAAGATCTGCAGTCTTCCCGACTAACATACCAGCAGCGAAGCTTTCGCTCACACCGCTGGTGATGATGCGCCGAGGGGGGGAATTATATTTGGGGGGAACGACCGCCTCTCACTGAAGCCACCGGAGTGAAAGGCCGACCGCGGTACTGCAGGCATTGTTTGCAGAAAACGGGATCCCCCATCCAGTGAATAGGGAAATGGCAATCTTCGTGGTCAATCTTCCTGTAAATAAACAATTTTTTCGAAGACAATCAAAGTACCAATAATTGCTTCTAATACACCAGATGCATGTCCTTGAACCGAAAAAATAATCGCACACAGAAGAAGTTATAAGGATAATTTAGTTGCTAATGGCAGCCTGCAGTACCCCAGTCGGCCTTCAACTTTAGTTACTCAGAGGGGGCAGCACTGAGAGCTGCTCATGTTATGTCTCCATGAGACGCCATCTTAATTGACTTAATTTGGCATCAATGTGCTATTGAGTCTTCACATAGGAATGAATGTTGTCACGTGATCGATGGCTTTGTCCATTCTTTTTACAGTCATTGGTTTGGTGGAGAGACTGGTCGCCTCTCTCTGTCACTCCCGCCATGGCAACTTGAACCGCTGAAGAATTTGTATACTTTCTCGCAGACACATGAAAGACAGAGGGAGTTCTCAATTAACAACCGTAGGCTATTTGAACGGACACTAGCCTATTGCACAAGTTTAGGATAGGCTTGAGTAGCCGAGACTGACTGAGCGACTTTGCAGGATCCATTCGCTTGCCGCCTGCTTATAGCCACCTACATTTAGTCTGCTAAATGACTAAAATGTAAAATGTAAATGTACAGTGAGGGAAAAAAGTATTTGATCCCCTACTGATTTTGTACGTTTGCCCACTGACAAAGAAATTATCAGTCTATAATTTTAATGGTAGGTTTATTTGAACAGTGAGAGACAGAATTACAAAAAAAAAATCCTGAAAAACGCATGTCATTTGTATTTGACCCCCTCTCAATCAGAAAGATTTCTGACTCCCAGGTGTCTTTTATACAGGTAACGACCTGTCCACAGAAGCAATCAATCAGATTCCAAACTCTCCACCATGGCCAAGACCAAGACCAAAGAGCTCTCCAAGGATGTCAGGGACAAGATTGTAGACCTACACAAGGCTGGAATGGGCTACAAGACCATCGCCAAGCAGCTTGGTGAGAAGGTGACAACAGTTGGTGCGATTATTCGCAAATGGAAGAAACACAAAAGACCTGTCAATCTCCCTCGGCCTGGGGCTCCATGCAAGATCTCACCTCGTGGAGTTGCAATGATCATGAGAACGGTGAGGAATCAGTCAATGATCTCAAGGCAGCTGGGACCATAGTCACCAAGAAAACAATTGGTAACACACTACGCCGTGAAGGACTGAAATCCTGCAGCGCCCGCAAGGTCCCCCTGCTCAAGAAAGCACATATACAGGCCCATCTGAAGTTTGCCAATGAACATCTGAATGATTCAGAGGAGAACTGGGTGAAAGTGTTGTGGTCAGATGAGACCAAAATCGAGCTCTTTGGCATCAACTCAACTCGCCGTGTTTGGAGGAGGAGGAATGCTGCCTATGACCGCAAGAACACCATCCCCACCGTCAAACATGGAGGTGGAAACATTATGCTTTGTGGGTGTTTTTCTGCTAAGGGGACAGGACAACTTCACCGCATCAAAGGGACGATGGACGGGGCCATGTACCGTCAAATCTTGGGTGAGAACCTCCTTCCCTCAGCCAGGGCATTGAAAATGGGTCGTGGATGGGTATTCCAGCATGACAATGACCCAAAACACACGACCAAGGCAACAAAGGAGTGGCTCAAGAAGAGGCACATTAAGGTCCTGGAGTGGCCTAGCCAGTCTCCAGACCTTAATCCCATAGAAAATCTGTGGAGGGAGCTGAAGGTTCGAGTTGCCAAACGTCAGGCTTGAAACCTTAATGACTTGGAGAAGATCTGGAAAGAGGAGTAGGACAAAATCCCTCCTGAGATGTGTGCAAACCTGGTGGACAACTACAAGAAACGTCTGACCTCTGTCATTGCCAACAAGGGTTTTGCCACCAAGTACTAAGTCATGTTTTAAAGAGGGGTCAAATACTTATTTCCCTCATTAAAATGCAAATCAATTTATAACATTTTTGACATGCGTTTTTCTGGATTTTGTTGTTGTTATTCTGTCTCTCACTGTTCAAATAAACCTACCATTAAAATTATAGACTGATCATGTCAGTGGGCAAACGTACAAAATCAGCAGGGGATCAAATACTTTTTTCCCTCACTGTATGCTCAATTAGTTTAGATACATTATTCACTTAAATTGTAGGATAGCCTTATTCTATAAGCACAACCCCTTTGTAACAGAGAGAGAGAGAGAGCGAGAGAGAGAGAGAGTGTGTGACTGAGAGGCCTATTACAGTGCATTCGGAAAGTATTCAGACCACTTGACTTTTTCCACATTTTGTTATGTTACAGCCTTACTCTAAAATGGATTAAATCGTTTCCCCCCCCCTCATCAACCTACACCCAATACCCCATAATGACAAAGCAAAAACAGGTTTTTAGACATTTTTGCAAATTTATCAAAAATAAAAAACATAAAATATACATTGACATAAGTATTCAGACCATGTACTCAGTACTTTGTTGAAGCACCTTTGGCAGCGATTACAGCCTCGAGTCTTCTTGGGTATGACGCTACAAGCTTGGCACACCTGTATTTGGGGAGTTTCTCCCATTCTTCTCTGCAGATCCTCTCAAGCTCTGTCAGGTTGGATGCACAGCTATTTTCAGGTCTCTCCAGAGATGTTCGATCGGGTTCAAGTCCGGCTCTGGCTGGGCCACTCAAGGACATTCAGAGACTTGTCCCGAAGCCACTCCTGCGTTATCTTGGCTGTGTGCTTAGTGTCGTTGTCCTGTTGGAAGGTGAACCTTCGCCCCAGTCTGAGGTCCTGAGTGCTCTGGAGCAAGTTTTCATCAAGGATCTCTCTGTACTTTGCTCCGTTCATCTTACCCTTGATCCTGACTAGTCTCCCAGTCCCTAACAATGAAACACATCCTCACAGCATGATGCTGCCACCACTTTCACCGTAGGGATGGTGCCATGTTTCCTCCAGACGTGACGTTTGGCATTCAGGCCAAAGAGTTCAATCTTGGTTTCATCAGACCAGAGAATATTTTTTCTAATGGTCTGAGAGTCCTTTAGGTGACTTTTGGCCAACTCCAAGCGGGCTGTCATGTGCCTTTTACTGAGGAGTGGCTTCCATCTGGCCACTCTACCATAAAGGCCTAATTGGTGGAATGCTGCAGAGATGGTTGTCCTTCTGGAAGGTTCTCCCATCTCCACAGAGGAACTCTGGAGCTCTGTCAGAGTGACCATCGGGTTCTTGGTTACCTCCCTGACCAAGGCCCTTCTCCCCCGATTGGTCAGTTTGGCCGGGCGGCCAGCTCTAGGAAGAGTCTTGGTGGTTCCAAACTTCTTCCATTTAAGAATGATGGAGGCCACTGTGTTCTTGGGGACCTTCAATGCTGCAGAGATTTTTTGGAACCCTTTTGCAGATCTGTGCCTCGACACAATCCTGTCTCGGAGCTCTATGGACAATTCCTTCGACCTCATGGCTTGGTTTTTGCTCTGTCATGCACTGTCGACTGTGGGACCTCATATAGACAGGGGTGTGCCTTTCCAAATCATGTCCAATCAATTGAATTGACCACAGGTGGACTCCAATCAAGTTGTAGAAACATCTCAAGGATGATCAATGGAAACACCTGAGCTCAATTTCGAGTCTCATAGCAAAGGGTCTGAATACTTATGTAAATATGGTATTTCTGTTTTTTTTATTTTTTAATAAATATGCAATAAAGTCTAAAAACCTGTTTTCACTTTGTCATTATGGGGGTGTTGTGTGTATATTGATGAGGAAAAACATGTATTTAATCCATTTTAGAATAGGGCTGTAAAGTAACAAAATGTGGAAAAAGTCAAAGGGTCTAAATACTTTCTGAATGCATAACTTTATGCAGAATTGTAGGCATAGCCTACATAGGGTGGTAACCAATGATGGTGGTAACATGGATTGCTGGATTGCTGTTTGGTTTGTACAATACCCCAGAATTCAATATTTCTGCCATGGACGGTGAGGTAAATGTGTAGGCCTAGTTTAATTGGGAGTTCCCCACAAAGTAAGCGGGCATTGGATTAAATTAAATACCATACAAAGCCTCTCAATCCACATGAGGATTATGGTACAAGATGACGTTCAAAAGAGTAGGCCTATAAGTAGGGGAACAAGAGGCTTGCAAAAAAAGGTATCTTACTAGCCTTACTCTCACCTATATGTTGAAGTGATACAGCCTACCTCAGGGAATGGAGGATTCATCCAAGAATGCATTTAAGTATTAGAACACGTCCTGAGACTACACACAGCCGTGTACAGACAGACCAGGCCTGGACAGGGGGTGGGTTGGGCCTGTTATCACCTCCAGCACTGTGTGCACCTCTAGCAAGTTAAACACAGACAGTCATTTAAAACACTCCTGATATATTATACATGAAGGAGAGCTTGGGAGTGTCATATTATTTTGAATATGGTGACTGGTTTTAAAATCCTGGTTGGAGGATTCCAGGAATTAGGAGGGAATAAGCAGGAAATGTAGGAAAAGTTAACGGAATTTTGCAACCCTAGGCCTACTACAACTTGTTTGAGGTAGCCATTTGTTTTTAGACAGGCACTCATGACAAACAGCTCTGGTGATAACAGACAAAGTGGAACTCTTATTTCTTATAACTTTAATCTAACAAATTTAGTAAACTTTCAGTTTGTATTCTGCCACTACGTCTTCCCCATCCTGGCATATTCTGAGATCATACAGTACATTTATTAAATACATAAAGCTGTTCAAACCAAACTAACTGCATCTGATAATCAAACAAGTGTTTAAGTTCTCAGAAAAAGCTTCCTCAGTACAGAGGCATACACTCTGAGAGAGAGAGAGACAGGCACTCGTGACAAACAGCTCAGAGAGAGAGCGTGAGAGAGAGAGAGAGAGAGCACGTGCATTCATTGTGTACATGCCTTCTGGTACAGTGTGGACAATGGGACTGGGAGGAAAAAAACATGCTTGTTTACAGACAAACTGGTTTGTACAGGAAGCCAGTTAGGAGGAGCTCCGTGTTGTTAAACAGGCAGGGATGAGCCAGCAAAAACACCCCCATGGCCTGGAGGGAAAACCCTGATGCTAGCCTAAGTTTACACACAGACAACACACACACACACAACTTGTCAGTTATCTACAGGATCAGAACACTTCAGCTAAATGTGATCTTTCTCACAAAGCAAAAAATAAGTGGGGAAAAGCAAGATATTAACAGAGTGACAAAAACTCACTGTCATAGCTAAAATGTTAAAAGCAACTAGTTGAACCAAACAAAGAGGTTCACTTCTTAGCTTCATTATGACAAATCTAGGAGATAATGTGAGCTGTAGGCCTATGGGTCTCCCTCTACTAGCAACTGTACACAGTAGCTGTGCCCAAGCCCAACCTAACCCCTGGAATACTACACAGTTTGTTCTGCATTGTGTCACTGTCACATGAGCACACACACACAGCTTTGCATTAAGGAGGGATAGATCCTTTTGAGTCACATGTCACCACACACAAATGAACCATGCTACTCACACGGTTCTGTTATTTTTTTCTCTCTCTCAGGGACCGTAAATGAAATCACATAATGCATCTCTTCATTAGGGGACGTTTGGAACAGATGGGGGGGGGGGGGGGGGGGTGAGGAAAGAGAGAGGAGGGAACAACAGCCACAGTGTGGTGGTGGCGGCGGCGGCGCAGTTCAGGCACAGCGGACGATCAAGCACACAGCTGACCACGCTGGGGCTGCTGATTTAGCCTGATAATTTGATTTCATGTTAGACTACTTGCGTGCATGGCCAGGTTGGCTGTAACACTCTCAGCTGCTTCTCATTCAAGGAGTACTTGGTTCTGAGGTTTTCTTTTTGTCATGTGACTGAGGATGGGTCCCTTCACACCGCAAACGGGAAGACATCGCATCACAAAGGGATGTGGGCAACGGGGGAGTTCACACAACACACTCGCAGTCTCTAATGCAAACATGGATATTACATGTGGGCCTATGCACAGCACACACACCAAGGAGGGGCTTGACCCCCTGACAAGGCCTAGCTAGTGTGCATATACACTGAACAAAAATATAAGCATAACATGCAACAATTTCAAAGATTTCACTGAGTTACAGCAGTTCATATAAGAAAATCAGTCAATTGAAAAATTAATTCAGCCCTAGTCTATGGATTTCACATGACTGGTAATACAGATATGCATCTGTTGGTCACAGATACTTTTTTTTAAAGGTAGGGGCGTGGATCAGAAAACCAGTCAGTATCTGGTGTGATCACCATTTGCCTCATGCAGGGCGACACATCTCCTTCGCATAGAGTTGAACAGGCTGTTGATTGAATGGCTGTGTGAAGTTGCTGGATATTGGCGGGAACTGGAAGATGCTGTCGTACACGTCGATCCAGAGCATCCCAAACATGCTCAATGGCTGACATGTCTGGTGAGTATGCAGGCCATGGAAGAACTGGGACATTTTCATCTTCCAGGAATTGTGTACAGATCCTTGCGACATGGGGCCGTGCATTATCATGCTGAAACATGAGGTGATGGCGGCGGGTGAATGGCACGACAATGGGCCTCAGGATCTCGTCACGGTATCTCTGTGCATTACAATTGCCATTGATAAAATGCAATTGTGTTAGTTGTCCATAACTTATGCCTGCCCATATCATAAACCCACCGAGATAGGGCACTCTGTTCACAACATTGACATCAGCAAACCGCTCGCCCACACGACGCCACACCGAAGAATTTCTGCACAAACTGTCAGAAACCGTCTCAGGGAAGCTCATCTGCGTGCTTGTCGTCCTAACCAGGGTCTTGACCTGACTACAGCGTCGTAACCGACTTCAGTGGGCAAATTTTCACCTTCGATGGCCACTGGCACGTTGGAGAAGTGTGCTCTTCACAGATTAATCCTGAAGCCCTGAGACGGTTTCTGACAGTTTGTGCAGAAATTATTCGGTTGTGCAAACCCACAGTTTCATCAGCTGTCTGGGTGGCTGGTCTCAGATGATCCCCCAGGTGAAGAAGCCGGATCTGGAGGTCCTGGGCTGGCGTGGTTACACGTGGTTGCGGTTGTGAGGCCGGTTGGACTTACTGCCAAATTCTCTAAAACAATGTTGGATGTGGCTTATGGTAGAGAAATTAACATTCATTCTCTGGCAACAGCTGTGGTGGACATTCCTGCAGTCAGCATGCCAATTGCATGCTTCCTCAAAACTTGAGACCTCTGTGGCATTGTGTTGTGTGACAAAACTGCACATTTTAAAGTGGCCTTTTATTGTCTCCAGCACAAGGTGCACCTGTGTAATGATCATGCTGTTTAGTCAGCTTCTTGATATGCCACATCTGTCAGGTGGATGGATTATCTTGGTAAAGGAGAAATGCTCACTAACAGGGATGTAAACAAATTTGAGAGAAATAAGCTTTTTGTGTGTATGGGACTTTTCTGGGATCTTTTATTTTAGCTCTTGAAACATGGGACTAACACTTGACATGTTGCGTTTATATTTTTGTTCAGTATATTTTAGAAAAGAGAAACAGACAGAATGCCATCTTTCGGTTTCTTTACCTCTGTCTGTCCATCCCTCCCTCTGTCCAGTCATCCATCGTACGGTTTGTAAACCTGGCCGATCTACCTGTCTCTTACCTAGCCACCCTCAACTTAGTCATGGAAGGGTATAGGCCAAATCTGTCACACTGTAAGTCCCCTGCCTCTCCGTCCCAACATAGGGATTCTGACAGAACAGACAGGGGAAATCCCTCCTGTGTGAAAAAACATACAAGAGCAAATATCAAATCAAATCAAATTAAATTTTATTGGCCACATGTGCCGAATACATCAGGTGCAGACATTACAGTGAAATGCTTACTTACAGCCCTTAACCAACAGTGCATTTATTTTTAATATAAAATTAGAATAAAACAACAAAAAAGTGTTGAGAAAAAAAGAGCAGAAGTAAAATAAAATAACAGTAGGAAGGCTATATATACAGGGGGGTACCGGTGCAGAGTCAATGTGCGGGGGCACCGGCTAGTTGAGGTAGTTGAAGTAATATGTACATGTGGGTAGAGTTAAACACACTTGACCCACGGCCAAATATAGACAGCACCAGTCTATTATTTGAAATCTGTCAATACTGTGTCAATACTCTCCGTGCCCGGCTCTACACTGAGCCTGTAAACATGGTTAGTGGACAATGCCCCGAGATTGAGCTGTGTCACATTATGGAATCTAACGCCTCAGCCTGGTCCACAAACAAAGTCACTTTCACGCTGCTACACCCCAAATAAAAACACAATTTAAAAGCACTTTTGTACCCAAAGAATAAAGAGGATTGAGTCTAATAAGAGTCCTAAACAGAGTGAAAGACCGCTTCCCCAAAACTCTGATATGGAGAAGTGCGGACATGAGTGGCTGTGCTCAGCTGATGGGTGTGGATGTGAAGGCAGCTTGTTTACAGAGTAGAGTCAACTCCAGATAAATGCTCTGGTTGAGGACTGTCATGTGGCCTGTGTGGGCACTAAACTGATGCATACAGATATCAGGAGCAATTTTTTAAAGAAAAAGTGCATTTGAATGGGGACTGGTGAACTGCAGTGCGCCAAAATAGAGTTTGTACAACATTATTGAACAGATTATTATTAACATTATTACATATGTGAGCACACATACATAGGCCTGCATAAATGCATATAACATAACCTGTCTCTTTTGCACTTGTTTGCATCTGAAGATGTCTTGGTGCCAAACAGCTTTGTGAGACCCAGAGAGAGTGCCCTAAAGAGACACTCCCAGAGCCCCTCTATTGATGTGTCCCTTGTGCCCCTCCCCCTCGCTCCAAAAGACATCTGTAGCAGCTGCCCCCTTGTCCTCCTGTCAGCAGGGCAGGGGGTGGGGTGGTGTGTGTGCGTGTGGAGGTGGGGTGGGGTTAGAGGGGGTGTGTTAGGGCATCTCCCCTTTGGGAGGGGGCCAACTCGCACACTTGAGCGACATCACATTCATCAATGGCTAATAGTCGCTAGCAGGTCACCCTGAAAACACAACATCGACCTCTGACCCTTTTTAGCACAAAGCCTGTGCACTGGTCACACTAGTCACTGGTGTATCTCCTCTCCCTTTCGCTCTATACCTTTCTTCCTCTCTTACTCACACCAGTGTGTGGACAAAGATGTATAATGTTTTCTAACAGCACTTTCCTTACATATTCATAACTGATACACTAGCAGCTAGTAAACAAAATTACTCTGCCCTAGACATTCATATTGTCTAGTATTTAAAAAAAACTTGCTAAAGTGTGTCTATCAGCATAGAAAAACTGAAATGTTTTACCTGCTAAATGATATCACATGCTTGGCAAGCTTAGGACTTGCAGCACAAGTAGCCTTATGCAGCACAAGTAGCCAGTCTGTGGCTGTGTAGACACACACACACACACACACACACACACACACACACACACACACACACTAAGCATGCAAAACGCCAGGAGTACGAATTGCATTCTACACAGCCAGGGTGAAAGGGAGAGAAGCCTGCCAACTTCTACTTGGCCCTTCTCAAACCACATAGAAATTTAGTGAATATTAGGCTATCATCCATGTTTCACACAACTTCATAGACCAAACAATACGCTGGTGTGAATAGTGGATTCATTGGCGAATATCTTTAGGAGTAGGCAAGGCTATGACATGAAACACATAATAGGCTATAAAATCAAGTTTAACCTGTAAAGTATTTGTTCCTCTAGTGTTCAAAGCAAACACGAACTGCAAAAACTATACAACCCTATAAAAAAATGGTGTTCCCTTTTTTAAACCCCAAAACGCCATTAGTCTCACACTTTGGCGGTCTGAACTCAGAACAGCTCTTGAACTCCTTCGGAAGTCCCGCCCGCCTTCTGTACCTCGATGATGTAACCATTTTCCAAGTATAGAGTGTTGGCGATGGTTAAGCGGCTTTACCTCTGGCGGAGGCTTCTGTCAGTTAGGCGACGTCACCGGGATCGTGTTATTATTGTAAACAGCCCGCCTGCTTTCCACTGACGCTCTGTGCGGAGCCGACTATCCCCAGTCCTTTGTTCACACAGTGAAAAGACCAGCGCGACAAAGCAATAGGACACGATACAACGTTTCAATGGGGTTGTGAATAAAATGACAAGTATACATTAGTTTGAGTTGGGGCATGTTTATTATCAATCTAGTAGCCTATTCTATGAAGCCGGCTACTCGCTGTGATAGCCTACATGGCAACACTTTGATTTGACGTTTATTCTAGAAAAAAATATATAGGCTACGCTATGCATGAATGTCAATTATGTAGCCTAAAAGAAACGCTGACGAATTGGGTCTAGAATGGGTCTTTAATTAGGCTACTGTAGTCAGAAATTGCAAGGAGATGACAAGACACCACAAGTAGCCTAAACATGACAATATCACCAGTGTTATCCGATTAATAGTTAATGGCAAATTCATTCCCAATAAGATGCAGTTCAGAGTCATTAATTCCAGGAGATCGAAATTCAACATGAATCTGATGGCACTTTGTGTCCAATTTCCAAGGAAAACAAACGCAAACAACTCTATGGCGAATCATTAACATTTATTTTCGACATAGAAGTCCATTAAGGAGGATGCAACTGGCTAGATCGAGGACAGAACCCCGGGATCAAAATCAAAAAGTTTAAAGAGTACGAATGGTTAATTACACTTACTATGCCCCTCGGAGACCAGTGTTCGAGTGGAATGACACAGCTCAAATCGCTGCCAGATAAACCCCCATCACAATATTTCCTTCCACTTGACAAGGATCCATGTCCCGATTAAGTGCAGTTTCAGCAGGCGTCAAGGAAGTTGTTCTTTTGTTCCAGTATTTATAGGTTGCGTCAATGTTGCGAAAAGGGTAGGCGGAGCGGTGGGACAAGCGAGCTAGCGAGAGAGTGGAGGGAAAACAACATATAGGCTATGAGCGCAAAACCTTCGAGCCTCGAGCGCATGATGTAGCCAAACCCCTTCTTCCAAATCCTAGACAAAATCGTCTGATCAGATTAGGTCACGTGTTCTCAAATCACAGCATCCCTCCAAACTCCAACAGACATGAGCGAACAGACCCCTCTCCACCAAGGGTATGATAGACAGGCTACGGGGCGCTCTCCATGCGCAGCGGAGACTGGGGAGTCCTATAGCTGGCTAGCAGATATAGGACCGGGAAATG
Source organism: Coregonus lavaretus (assembly GCF_964263955.1). Lineage (NCBI taxonomy): Eukaryota > Metazoa > Chordata > Actinopteri > Salmoniformes > Salmonidae > Coregonus > Coregonus lavaretus. Next base: position 29,158,881 of record NC_139992.1, on the reverse strand, counting down.
CAGGGAGACGCCAAGTGCAGACCAAACTCTTCCTACAGCGTCGTGATGACTCACTGACTCAACGTATAGGCTGAAGGTGTTCATGCGCCAATGGCTGGCAAGCTGGAGAGCTCCCTGGGAACTCCGGTATGGAGGACAAAATACAGTTTAAGCATCGAAGCGCTCAATGTTGTTTTCATATACTATCACAACTTGGAAGGGGATTGAGAAGCATTGAATTGTAAAATCGAATAGCCTGCAAAAGACTGCTCGGAGTGCTTCGGATCAAAAGGTGAGCTTGTCCGTTTCCCGCAGTTACCGTACTGTTGCATCAGGAAGTTCGCTCGTGACAATGTCACCACCTAGAAGCCATGTTCTCATCTCCTCCACATTTAATTTGTCAAAGTTGACAGGCAACAGAACGTGGAAATTACTCAGACATTACTGCATCCATAGGATTTCTTTGTCTATACAATCCATTCCACATAAAAAATATAAAAAAAGGAATGCCTATGCTTTTACGCAAATGCTGTAAAAGCAATTACTCAGTCAGTCAGTCTATCATATCCATATGCTGCAACATTAGGTAAATAAAACATACAAGACTCAAAACTGTGGAATAGAGAACCAACATTATCTGCAAGGCTTCGCCCCACTCACGCCAGAACAATAAGCACCTGCTTGCAGCAGACTGCACCATCTCACCAAGAACACCGCATCTCTCCAAGCGCACCACAGCAACTTCAATAGCCTATCATAGGCAATGCTACTCATCATTTTTCACAATACAAGTGAAGGATTTTCAATGAATCATAAATAACCAAACGGGGGGATAGTGAGCATAAAGGCTAGAGTGTCCTCTTTGAACAAAAAATAAGCAATGCACTTTATCGGCGAGCCAGTGTCACATTTTTGGCAATAGGCTACACGGACCCGCACGTACAAATGTAGTGTGGATCGAAAACTGTCCCATTTTGTGAATAATAAAATACTCGTGTCATTTCAGAGCGACTTGTTCATGTGAGATTACAGTTACATCATTCTGAAAGGTCTAGCTCATAGAGCCACCAATCAGCACGCAAAGTCACAGGGTGACTTTCAGCTCAACCTACACGAAATGGGATATTTCCGTTTTTTCTCGAAATGGAATAAAGCAGCGACTAAAATAACCTAATTACATGCAAACTGCGGCCTGCAGCCGTGCTGCTAAATGTAGTAATAATAAAAAACACGGCTAACATCAGCCATAAAGCATGAGGCCACTTGAACCCAATATTATCCTGTTGCATCAGAGCCTCTTTGTTCGGTTCTGAAACTCCAAGTCCAAGACCCAACATGTCAGCTATTTACACTTAGTGTCCCAAGTTCTCTCAGTCTCTGGCTTCATTGGAGTAGGACTACCCTATAGGCGACCAGACGTCACCAAAATAGCCAGTGCATTTAGTCTAGGCTACTCATGGCCATTTAATATTGTGATTTGTGTGTGTTGCATGACCTATCCTGTTTGATGGTCCAGTTCTCGCAAAAATGCCAGTCTGAATCTTATTTAAAAATCAAATCTAGTTGTGTCGGTCATGGATTGGAATAATAAGGATATTCTCCAGACTTTCGAACAGCCACTAAAACAGAGGGCCGAGAAGGCCTGTGTGACCAAAGTATTTTGACACGAGGTCTGTGTATTATATGCCTATAGCACATAAATATTATTTTCCATTAAAACTTCAAAAATGACATCTTAAGGAATATACTGTACTGACTAATGGAGAAGTGAATAGTCGATACATTAGGCCTATTATTGTCATAGGCCTCATCTACGTCTGAATAATGTTACAACGTTTGCAGGTATTCATGAGAGAGAGACCAGTGGCCCACAATACCGCGTAAAGTTTTATTTTTGAAGGGACGAAGCGTTTAGGAAGTTCATTTGCAAAGTGTTCTATTTATGGTAGAGGAAAACATTGCTCTTGCACATAACTGTTTGCACAGCTGAGGTGAGCTGTCGGCGTTTTCCAGCAATTACCTATTCATCTTATTTTTTTTAAGGCACTATAGACCTACCAAAAGGGATTTAAATGAAAAGGGTATTTGAGAAACAGCTGTAAACTTCTAAATATATTTAATTCAAGGTAGGGCTGAAAAAGTTTTATTTTACACCCATATTCGGACATGAATTTCAGTGTAGCCGACCGGCATTAAAACAGCAAAATATGTTGCTATTTTGAGATGCTAGGCCACTTCTTTATCAAACATTTTCCAAATAATAACCGGGCTGTGCTGTGAATACTTCTGAACTAGGCATATTGCCGCATCTTATTGTTCCGCATTTGTTTCACTATAGGCTTATTTATCAAACAAAGTGAAGAAATCAATGGAGGCTAAACAAGACTTCGATTTTGTCATGGTTCTTTGCATTTGCTACGGATTGTGTGGGGTAGGCCTAATATTTGTATGAATCACAATTAGCAATTTAACGAAATGTGTTGAGGGACAATCGCTGTAATCAGAGATCTTTGCGAAACATAATCAGAATAAGCATATTGAATTTAAGTAAAGATCAAGATTCAATGTGAATGACCATTGAGATGCTTGTAATCTTTTTCAAAAATTTAGAATATTTATTTATTTATTTCCTTTCGAAATCTGACCAACTATTCCCTGGGTAAGGTATCCGCCTATAAGAAAGATGAGCTATAATTGTATTCAGAATTGCATGCATCTTGAAATCCGCGCAATTCGAAGGGGATAAAAATGATATATATATATAAATATATATATATATATATATATATATATATATATATATATATATATATATATAAGATGTCCAGCATTTTGTCAATGACAAAACACGCACGTTAGCTAGCGTTTAGAATAGGGGAAATGTTGTGCCAATCTTATAAACGATGTCCAACTTATTTGCAAAAGTATGCTAATGCAGCTAGTTGTCCATTCATTGAAGTAGCCACGCACAGCAGGGAGGCACTGTGATGAGGTTGGCCATCACTTTTTTATACTCATCATATACTCACCTCAATATACCCTTTGTATAAATGACCTACCTTTTTCTTTCGTCTTGCGAATGAATGTGGCTACAGTCTTCAGCCCAATCATGCTTTGATATTACGTGTTGTGTGGGAGAGCGATGGTTACAGTAACCAGGTTCCATCCAACCTTTTTATGTGAGTAAAGTAGCCTATATGTCGGATAAAAAATGTCACGACAGCCCTGATGGAAACAGCAAATTTGACGGTAAACTTTCCAAATGTCGACAAAACAAAATATGCTAGACAAGGTGGGATCTTTTTGTGTTGTTAAAATTAATTATGCGAGAAATGGTGATGGGAACGCCTTTATGCGCAAATATTGATAAATAACCATCATATCAAAGTAAACTTGGAGTCACGCGATGATATGTTGTGTGGTCCTCCCACTACGACTCGTGAAAGCATGCAGTTTAATAGGTTACAGATGAAATAAGTTGATGAACTTCACAGGGTGGGGAAAGTGATGAGCTAGATGGTCCTTTCCAACAAATATCGACGGTCTTATTCTGGTGACATGATGATCGATGCTTGGCTGCCATTTGAGAAAATTCCAATAATCTTGCTTTTTTGTCCATATTAATCTCATCATGTAGGCTACCCACACTGTATCTGCGATTTTTTGGCTAGAGCGCATGTGCCAAGACCATATTCCCTATCTAAATCAACATTTTTAGTGACAAAACCATCAGTAGAGTTGAAAATGCGATGGAAACCCATTTAACTTGTATTGTTCTATTCGGTACATGGAAATGTAACCGCACAAGTTATTTTTTATGTGGACTTTAATGTGCCTTTAATCTGCAACAAGTCAATTTGATGGAAACATCTCTAGTGGGAAAAAAATTTTATGCAGATTTTAGAATATTCGCATGAAAATCTGTCGCCAATTGGATGGAAACCTAGCTAATGTGTCACTTTAGTGAGGCTCAGTTGGTAGAGCATGGCGCTTGCAACGCCATGGTTGTGGGTTTGATTCCCACGGGAGACTAGTCCGAAAAATGTGTGTACTTACTAGGCCACTGTAAATCCCTCTGGATAAGAGCGTCTGCTAAATGACTTAAATGTAAAAATGAACATCGAACTACAGGACGCATACATCATCATCAATTCACATTCAAGGTTTGATATAAATCTTAGATTGCTGGTTTTACTGGGGAACAATAGCCTACTTGCTGATTTATCAAACATAATCTTCGGCAAGAAGAGGCCAGCTAGTATGCAATTAAAATCTACTTGTACCAGTTTTTAGCCTTGTAAAACATGGCTAGAAAACAAGAGAAGAGATCGAATCGCTGGGGAATGAGTGCAACAGTGATATCAGCTCGTCAGGGTCACGACTTCATTGATCGATCAACCTGAGAATTCTAGGTTCCTGATTGTCCTCATATTTCAGTTCCCATGTCATCTGTAGCTCAATTGGTAGAGCATGGCGCTTGTAACGCCAGGGTAGTGGGTTCGATGCCCGGGACCACCCATACGTAAAAATGTATGCATACATGACTGTAAGTCGCTTTGGATAAAAGCGTCTGCTAAATGGCATATTATTATTATTATCCCTTCTCCCGTGGCCTGTTTTTCATTTGAATGTTTGCTATAAAATAGCCTTTTTTTTTTGATCGGAAATTAATACAAATATTCTATTGATTATTTTGTCTTGGATAAAGGCTTTGATAGGGGTAAGCGTTACAACAATTTCCACTACAGGTAATTTTATGAATAATTATATCACACACACACTTACAGACAAATACTTCACACCGCTGTGTGTGTCTAAGTAAAAAATACTTTTAAGTACTACTTAAGTAGTTTTTTGGGGTGTCTGTACTTCACTATTGATATTTTTTTATAACTTTTGCTCCACTGCATTCCTAAAGAAAATATTTACTTTTTACTCCCATAAGTTTTCCCAGACAATAAAAAGTACTCCTTACATTTCGAATGCTCAAGCAGGACAGAATTATGGTGAAATTCATGCACCTATCAATATAACGCTTTGTCATCCCTACTGCCTCTGATCTGGTGGACTCACTAAACCTAAATACTGTGTTTGTAAATTAGTGTTGGAGTGTGCCCCTGTCTGTCTGTAATTAAAAATAACAAGAAAATTGTGCCATTTGGTTTGCTTAATATATAGCATTTACTTTTACTTTTTACTTTTACTGAAGTATGACAATTGAGGGCTTGTAAGTAAGCATTTCACGGTAAGGTGTACGTACACCTTTTGTATTCGATGCATGTGACAAATACGATTTTTATTTGATTTGAGTACTTTTTCCACCACCGTACTTAAGTAAATTTAAAACCAGATACTTTTAGACTTTTACTCAAGTAATATTTTACTGGGTGTCTTTCACTTTTACTTGAGTCAGTTTCTATTAAGGTATCTTTACTTTTATTCAAGTATGACAACTGAGTACTTTTTCCAACCCTGCACACACACAGACAGACAGACACACACACACACACACACACACACACACACACACACACACACACACACACACACACACACACACACACACACACACACACACACACGTTGTTAACTGCGTGTGTTTGTGTGTGATTAGTTTGTGTCTCTTCCAGCGTGTCTACTGTGGTCACAGTATTATAACTATCCGCTCATTTGCATGGTGTGTGGGCAGACGTACAGTCAGAATGCAAACGGGACAGGGTAATCATCAGACTGATCTTCTGCACCCTGAAAGGTCATTCATGCCACAGCAGACATGACAAAACCAGAAACACAGGTTCAGAGCAAAAGGAGTGCATCTCACTAGTCTAAAGTGACCTAAAGTGGCATCCTAAATGTCTTTACCATTGTCTCTATGTGAGTTTCTCTCTGTGGAGTTTAAATGATACAAAGACAATTCATGTAAAAGGAAGACATAGTCAAATTCATCTTCAACTCAGTGCCACTGTGTGCAGGTCACATGAGTGTGTAATGTGTCGTGCTTGTATATATGTGTGCGTGTGTGTGTGTGTGGGAGGCTATGCTGTTATGAGTCTGGTTCCACTTGTGTTCCAAACACAGCGCTGTTGTCTTCAAAGGAGCAGACAGATCTGTGTGTGACAGACAGCCAGGATGTCCTCCTCCCTCCAAACGACCAGGCCTTTGATTTACACTAAGGCTGCACTGCACACTTTGTGTGTGTGTGTGTGTGTGTCTGTGTGTTTGTTTGTGCGTGCGTGTGTGTGTGTTTCAAACAGCCTCCAGACTCTAACTGCTGAAAACCAGGGGGGAAAAGTTGAACAATGACACTCAGATAGCATGCAGCCAGACCATTGAGACCAATCCTTTTTGTACCAAAATGTTGCTGAAGAGACAAATTGTTTGATTAGGATTTGAAACACAAAAGGCATGAATAACATGCTGCATACCACTGGAGCTGATAACAATAGGCTGAAGATATTGCAAATGTACACAATATTGCATTCTTTGTCTGCAATGGCACCGACCTCAGTTCATTCATAAGCAGTAACTAACTGCGTTGTGATTCAATGTAGAGTTTCAGGGCAGCATAAAAATAAAAAAAACAGCAGACTGCAATAGAATTAAGGAGATAAGGATTGCCATGGAAATGATTAAAATAAAACAACATTATAATACTTTTCGCTTCTTAAACCAATTGTGGCAGATATTTAGAATATGAGGAATTGAAAGGTCATATTGTGTGGGAGGCCTCTGTTAATGACTCACACTGACACACTGATGCTGTGTGTGTGTGTTTGTGTGTGTACGCACATGATGGTATGTATGTATGTTGCTCTTTACGTCTGTGTTTTTGTTTGTGTATCTGTGTAACAGCATGTGTGTATAAGACTCCCACTGATACAACACAATGTCTCAGCTACAAGCAGCTTTTCATCCTGTAAACAAGGTTTTGGTTGGGGTGTGTAACCGAAGGGTTAATGTCAGCCATTTTATAAACAATGTACAGGAAAAAACACATTAAAATAAAGTGGTAAAACTGAGCTACATGTAAGACACTCTTGTTTGTGTGTGTATGTGAATGTGTGGGTGTACATGCAAGTGTGCGTCTATGTGTACATGCATGTGTGCTCGCGTCAATGTGCAAGTGTGCATGTGTGTGTGAGTGTGTGTGTGTGTGTGTACTGTGCTGGGTGAGGCCTCCCTGGGTCCTGGTTAGAACTAGGTCAGAGGAGACTGCTGGTTGGTCAGTTGGAACGGTGCTGCTCTCTTGCACAGAAGAAAGAGAGAAAAAAAGAGAAGAAATCCTTGCCTTGGATTGAGGGATAATTAGAGACTGTTTGACCTATTTGTCCCTTTAAATAAACCAAACGTTGGTAATTTTCTTCTGAACGCTTCACAATGTACAGTTTAACTGTTTCGGGGGCTCCTCTGTCAATGAACAGTTGAACTGTTTCGAGGGCTCCCTTGTCTATGTACAGTTGAACTGTTTTGTGGCTCCACTGTCAATGGGTTCTCAGTATTGACTCCACCATTGGGATCAATTGCATTTCAACTCTGTCAATTCAGTTGACTAACGGATTTTACTCTCTCTTTCTCTATCTTACTGCTCTATCTTTGTCTGTATAGGACAGGTCATAATCAAATAAAGACAGTCATGTTACACTGAAAGGCAGAGAGAGAGAGATGGGGAGAGAGAGAGAGCGAGACAGAGGGACAGAGAGACAGAGAGACAGAGAGACAGAGAGACAGAGAGACAGACAGACAGACAGAGTACTAAAACACTAAGAAACACTCACTTGAGCTCTACAAAACACCCTCTACTTTCAACGGTTTATTTTCTGCTCTTTACATTATACTGCTATGGCAGAACCCACCAGACAGGTATGTCAACAGGATACACAGGCCAACAGGAAGTGAAAGACACGTACACAAACACACACGGACACACACATACACGGACACACACACACACGGACACACACACACACACAGCACAATAGGTGTTATATGTTCTAGGGCAATGCTTATAGGTTTGTTCCCATAGGGCCAGCTGTTTCTGTGTGTCTGTGCTCAACTAGCTCTCACAGTCTCACGTCAGAATTAGACGTTCAGCCGTGTTTCTCAAACTTCAAATTTTGAAGTTGTTGCAAACGTCAAATTTTGAAGAGTTAAGGTTAAGTTTAGGCATTAACTCCACATTTTTAAGGTTTGGGTTACGTTTAGGCATTAACGTCGACATTTTAAGGTTAGGCATTAACTCTGAATTGTTAAGGTAAGGTTTGGGATAGGCTCAAAAACAACTCTCTATCGTTGGAATCAGAGACAGATGCTTACACCCATCCACCATCTCTGTCAACAACACCCTAGCAAAACCGAAACCTACTTGAAGATAACGGTGCTCACTGTTGCCCCCTAGTGGCCGGTTTCCACGTCATCTCACAACGTCCTCAGACATGGATGGACGTTGAATACTGACTTGTATCACGGGTGACCTGACTGCTGTGCTTGGCCATCCTGGCCTGTCCTTTTCTGTCAGTACATAGATTATGGATGGAAGCGCAATGGTAATCTACAGGCAACGTGGCATGTTGAGTCAGAAACACCTGCTGTTGTTGGAACAAATATATGTTCTCATATAGTTTTTCCCATAGTTTCTCACTCGATCTGTTTTTCTCTCTCACACACAGGCACACATACTATACACAAACACATTCAATTTAACTCACCCCGTCAGCGAACAACACTGTGGTAACGATGAAGCTCTCTGCTTTCTGACAAAGACACTGGTAGAGGCGCACACATGCACTGGGGCTCAGCTTATGAATTATAAGAGAGGCCTGTGACTAAGACTGGCTGAGAGTAGGAGGATGATGACCATACCAATACTGGACAGAGAGAGAGATGGACAGAGAGAGAGAACAGGGAGGGAGAGAGATTGGTGAGAGAGGGAGAGATAGAGAAGGAGGAGGAAGAGAGAGAGGTGGAGGTGGAGAGAGAAAAAGAGAGAGATACTCATTCAAAGCCAAGGTGGAGAGAGAGAATGATAGAGGGAGAGATGGAGAGAGAAAAAGGGAGATGCCTGTTTGGCGATGATGGGAGGAGAGAGTGGGATGGGAGAGATGGAAATAGGGATGGTAACTCCAAACAGGGCTTGAAATAACCTTTGTGTGTGGGGTGGGTCTTGAGACCCACACACTGACATCACTGTGTGTGTGTGTTTGTGAGGGGTGTCATTCCTCACATCCGGGCATGAGCTGATGAACATCTTTATCCCACAAGTGAAATCTGTTTGTGATGAGTGTGTGTGTGTGGACTACGCATGTGTTGGGTTGTTGTGTGTTTGATGTGAGAATAAATGTGTATGTCTGGTGGAAATGTGTTTGTACAGTGTGTGTGGGGGTGTGTGTGTGTGCGTGTGTTTGTTTTTGTTTGTATGTCTGTATGAAAGTTTAAGAGGGTCTGTAAAGCTATATTCATGTATTAAGGGTCAAATAACAAATAATATCTCTCTCTCTCTCTCATGCCAGTGTTTATTTGTGATTTGCACACCATGATGACACATTTCGTGCTGAGTAGCACATTGGACACTACTATCACAGCTCTTTCCTCTCCCTCCCTCCCTCCCTCCCTCCCTCTCTCCCTCCCTCCCTCCCTCCCTCCATCTCTTCCTTCTGCCCTTTTCAATAAAAAAAAACCCATTCTGTTAATTTCTCCCTTTCTTCAGTCATCAAATAAAAATAGTCTCTCTCTCTTTTGGGTTACTTGCAGATCATGATCCTCTCTCTTTCCCTCCCTCCCCTGCCATCTCTCTATCTCTCCAGTTGTGTCATATGTGTGTGTGTGTATGGCATATATATATATATATATATGCCATACACACACACATATGACACATCTGACTCAACCGGAGAGATAGAGAGATGGCAAGGGGAGGGAGGGAAAGAGAGAGGATCGTGATCTGCAAGTAACCCAAAAGAGAGAGAGACTATTTTTATTTGATGACTGAAGAAAGGGAATCAGATGTGTCATATGTGTGTGTGTATGGCATATATATATGTATATATATATATATATATATATATATATATCACATTGTTGGTTTCCTATTTGCTCTCAGAATATCTGTATGTTATTATTTACCTTTGTTGTCAGGATGGTCCAAGTTGGGGATGAGACAGATAGATTCCCTCAGCCAGCCTGTCCCTTTAGATCCAGGTCAGAACACACAGGTTAAGGCCTCCTGTAGCTCAGTTGGTAGAGCATGGCGCTTGCAACGCCAGGGTTGTGGGTTCGATTCCCACAGGGGGAATTTTTTTAGTTATTTTTTTTGTTTTTCCTTTTTTATTTTATCTTTTTATTTAAAAAATAAAATATTTTTATGTATGCACTCACTAACTGTAAGTCGCTCTGGATAAGAGCGTCTGCTAAATCACTAAAATGTCAATGTTAAGACAGACAGAGGGTATTGCAATAATGCACCAATGCATTTTGACATGAGCCTTCATCAGAGTATTTGATCAGTAGCTATAGTAAGACTGAGTGTGAGTTATTTGTCAGTGATGTAGCTGGTCCTCATTCTCAGTAGTGGATTCAGATGGCGGGACATAGAGGCACGCTGGGAGCTCACAGTGGAGCACAGCACGGCCAAGTGGACAACTGTGGAATCACGCAGAGAAACGAGAGGGGTGTGACATATGAATGTGTGTGTTTGTGTGTGTGTCTGTCTTTATATTAATCTTAGCCTACAATTTCCGCGCTCGCGCGGAATCGAATTAACATAATAAAAAATCCCCATCAAAATCCGTCTGTTTAAACTAGAGATATCGCAGCATGAGCTGCGTCTCAATCCACCGCATATGCCGATATCTCCCTTCCGCACCTGCGGTGAAAGGTGGCAGAGCTAGAGCTGTGATTGTCAGACCTTGTAAAAATTGTTTCCTGATCTTTCTTATATCTCTCAGATATAGGACAGACACTTCAGAACAAACTTCCTTTAGATTTTTTTGGGGATTATCTGTTGTTCCATGTAGTGAATATGTTATTCAATATGTTTATATTGGCTAATATCAGTAATGCCAAATCCAGTGTAGTACTGTATCAACAACAACAACAAAAAAATATATATATTATTTGATGAAATATTATTTTGGGCCTTACTGCTATTAGCCCATACAAATGCATTCAATAACAGATTCACTACATGGAACAACAGATAGTCCCCCAAAAAATCAAAAGGAAGTTTGTTCTGAAGTGTCTGTCCCATATCTTAGAGATATAAGAACGATCAGGAAACATTTGTTATATTTGTTTTCATGTATTTAACCCCTTATTTATGGCAGTAAACAGTCTCCATATATATTTCCATTCATTCAACTGGTACTGGGGGACATTCAGACGAGTCTTGTGAGGCCTGTGGGCATCCTAGAGCAAAACAACCGACATGTACATCAAATATTCCAATGGGAACAAATGCGTCATAGTGGGCAGAACAAGCAAGGAGGTGGGCACAAGTTAGCGAGACCCTATTGGCGCGTTCTAGCATGTATCTGCATATTTCCGGTAGGGAACGCCTCCTCTGTGAAGTGCTCGTGTGCAATAACTCAATTCGCCTTTGCACTCCTTCTAAACAACGCAGTTTTTAAAAACTTTTGCAACGGGTAAAGTCTACAAAACTTAGTCCACTCTGTTCATAACATATTTTAGTTTTGGGAACAGAAAACTGTATTGAGATCAAATGTTTCATAGATGAGAAAATGTGCAGGATGTCGGCCAAAATCCATCTTGTTCCATCTTCTCCCACTGCCGGCCAGTGGGCTTCCTCTCACTACCATATTTGGTAGTGAGTAGAAACGCCAAGCGGATGCTTCACATTTATACATCCGGTGAAATATCTATCTCATTGTTCTATCTGTGTGTACGTGTTTGTGAGAGTCTCAACTTTGCACAGAGGGGTCATATTAGTGTTCAGACGCTACAGACAGAAGTTTGCAGACCGGCTGTACCGACTTCAGACAAGTCATAGAGCAAAACGGAAAACATCATCGTGTTCGTGAGAGTCTCATCTTTCCATAGAGGGGTAATAATAGTTTGTAGGCAAACCGTCCAGACGGTACTGACGATTTTGTGAGAAGACCGATTTTCGGGATGTCTCATGGTCTGACAAACAGGATGCAGAAGTGCGGAAAAAGAGTAAAAAAACATCTCTAGCTTAAACTGACAGATATTTATGAGATGTTTTTATTATTTTAATTAGATTTCCGTGGGGGCGCGGACATCGACCTTAGGAGGTTATTAATGAATGAACGTGTGTGCCTTAAAGACGCACTCCAGCTATTTTTGAACTTTAAACTTTAGAAAAACAATATCCTGAGTCATGGGACCAATATTAGCATTTTTTGCACATAATCTCCAAATCATCTGAAAGTATCTAAAATTGATTGTGAAGCTCATTGATTGTGAACCTTATAGATGATTTGAACATGATGCAAAAAAATTCTAATATCAGTCCCATGACTTGAATGGGATTTGTGCCACAAATGCTAATACGTTAACAATTGGAAACAGTGCCAGGGAAATAAAACCAAATCATGGACTGCTGTCATACCTTGTCCATAGACTGCTTACAGGGTAAGGAAACCAATGTTTATTTTGTAATTTGGGTGAAATATCCCTTTAACCTCCTAGGGCTTAGTGGTCACATACGTGGACAGCACTTTTTAGCTCTTATGTCCACAATTGTGTAGAAGTTCTGTCATATTTCATGGCTTATTCTGATTTAGATATTTATAAAAGCCTTGTATATTTGTCATGACATGCAAATTTGAAAAAAAAAAGTGTAAAACTAGCAACTTTGTAGGTCGCTAAACATGAAGTACACGTAAGTGTACTTATGGACTGAGGCTCCTCGAAACAGCTAATATGCTTGTAAACATGCACACACGTAAAATGGGAAAAAAGCTAGCTCTGATGCAGCTAAAAAGCTGTACATGGTCCCAATGAAATAAATAACAATTAAATCACTAAATACATACATACATACTTAAATTAGTTGTGTTGAAAATGTTAGCCTAATGCAATTCGGACCATGAATCCACATATGTGGACATCATTTTTCTCTAAAAGTACATCATATCAAAAGATGATACTTAGTTTTTATTCTAATTAGGTTCCAATAAGCCCAAATAGCAAAGATAAATAAAAAATGCATGTAAAAAAACAGCTTGGGCCTTAAGAGGTTAAGGGATTATACGTTTAGAGCAAAATTGTGTTTTTTTAGACACAACTGCGAACTTCAAGGAAAACGCCATTCAAGGAGTCTGATGATCTGATGTGATGTTGTCGGCCTGCCCCTTGCTTGCGGGAACAATAGAGAACAAAAAAGGAAAGCCCCCCCTCCCCACTTGTGCCATGTCATGTCATACCACATTGAGATGTGCTTTTTGTTAAGTAAATCAGGTGATAGGAGGCTAGAGTAGGACTTTAATTTGTGTGTGTATGTGTGTGCGTGTGTTTTGGTGGTGGTGGGGGGGGATGTGCTGTTTTGTATATTTGTTTTTGCTGCCTGTCTGCACTCTCGCTGTGCATTTCTCTCCAGGGGTGACACTACCTGCTCACAGAGCGAAAAGGAGCTATATAGAAAGAAAAAGAGGACATGGAAGAAGGCGAGAAAGACAAAAGACTGATAAAATGGGAGCAATTGTAGTCGGTGGTCATCAGCTCTCTCTCTCTCTCTCTCTCTCTGATGCTAACTCGCCAGATCCCTTGGCTCCAGCCCAGAGGATGATGTCATTTTGGATGACATCACCATGCGATGTCACCCCTCCTCTCCCCTCCTCCCTCCCTCCCCCTCCTTTAGAGGGAAGGTGCTGCTTGACACAAGCTGCCAGAACCCAGACCATCGGCCAAGCACCCACTGTCTCGCAAGCTTTACTATTTAAGGGGAGGGAGGGTGAGAGGGAGGGAAGGAGGGAGGAAGGTGGAAAGGAGGAAGAAGAGGGATAGAGGGTGGTATGGAAGGACAGGAGTGGAGAGGTTAGGGGAGTAAGGCAGAGGGGAAATGAATGGGGAGCCAGGGAAGGATGGAGAGAGAGGAGGATAAAGGGAGGGAGAGTGATAGAGAGAGGAAGAAAGAGAAGGAATGGCATCGGGGGAGAAAGTGAGCGATAGACAATGAGGAGTAGCGAGAGAGGGACAGAGGGAGGAATATTTAGAAAGGGATGGTATGAAGTGGGAGAGGGACAGAATGAGAGGGGGAAAGAGGAAGAGAGGGGCAGCCTAGTTTAATTGCAGTTGTTTGCTGCCACCATTCCATCACAAGGCCCAGTCATACACTGTCATTAGGTCTGCCCATGGGAGAATGGCTGACATAGGATGCTGCCTACAGGCTCCATTGTCTGCTGTGTTCACCACTCTATTTTAGTCTACTCTGCCATGGGCAAAGAGCTGATATATATATATTTTTAATGTTCTTTATTGGTCACAAAAAAATGAAAATTACAATCACACAACAAAAATATATATATTTTAGCAGACGCTCTTATCCAGAGCAATTAGGGTTAAGTGCCTTGCTCAAAGGCACATTGACAGATTTTTCACCTAGTCGGCTCGGGGATTAGAACCAGCGACCTTTCGGTTACTGGCACAACCCTCTTAACCACTAAGCTACCTGCCGCCTCAGGTAAAGGGTGCTCAGTCAGTATAAAGTGCAAGCTGACAGACTTATAAACGTTTAATTCACAGCTTCAAACTCGTTTGTCAAATACACTGTAACACTAAAAGAATAGTGGAATATTACCTATCCAGGACATGCAATCAACAACAGAACCATTTTCACCATTACCTGGTCAGGTAATGGACCTTTTTGTCAGAATAAATAATGTTTAAAAAATGTGTATGACTTGAATGATTAACATTGAACAGACAGTGTGCAATGCTCTTCAATCCGGCATATGCAGCATACATAAAGTACATACTCCTGAGTTTTATTGAGCTCTGTTGGCACAGACGGGAGCCGATGATGTCATTCTCAGTACTGGGCCAGCAATAAAGGGATCAGCAAGATTCAGAAATTAGGAATAGTGGGGGTGAGGAGAGGAGTTGGTGGGGAGTGAGGGTGAGGAGGAGATGGTGAGTGAGGGAGAATTGGGGAGAGAGAGATGGGGCTAGAGAGGAAGAGAGATGGATGGGAGGGTTAGGGGAGGGAGGTGAGGTAGAAATGGTGGAGACAAAAAGAGGGGGATGGGGGTGATTGGGGAGTGCAAGGAGTAGAATGCAGTTTTGAATTCAGATCTAATGTCCGCTTTGAGTTTCTTTCCCAATGCTTATGGTTAGGACTGGAAGAGGGTAAGCTCTGAGATGTTTTTAGCAGGCTGGGGTGAGGTGGATTAAGGTATTACACATCTATATGCAGTATGTGTACCATACATGTGTGTAGCCTCCCTGAATGTGAGCACACTACCACCTGTGCCACTTGGTCCACACCCCTTGGCAGAGGAGCATAGTACACTCCCATTCAGGGAGGCTACATATGAAATATTTGTGCCATCTTTGGCTTGGTGTGGATGGAGTTTGGTGTTTACGGTTGGGTGTGCGACACATGATGACGCACATTGTAATATTCCCAGTGTTAGGGAGGTGGTAGTGGAGCTGGCGGGAATTAGTGTATCGTGACGGTGACACGCACAGTGTGAGTGTATATGTGTATGTGTGTGCCTGTGTGAATCAGTGCCTATGGTCTAGGTGTTTGTGTGTGTGTCTGGTCTGTGTTTGAGTGTGTGTATGTGTGTGTTCGATGTGTCTGTGAGTGTGTGTTTGATAAAAGGGTGTTACACACTGTGACGGATCTCATCATGTGCTCTATAATTAGTGTGTGAGGTCAGGGGCTCTGGTAGTGCCGTTCACCCGTCTGTCCACTGAGTAAGGGCCAAGACCCCCGTCACCTCCACCTGCTCCGGTATCCAGGGGGAACACTGCTAAACTTAGGCCAGAGACGAGGCTCCGCCATGGGGTGTGAGGAGGCAGTGAGGGCCTCCAGATTGTAAGAGGACCGGGACCCTCATCCATGTGCCAAGGGTGGAGGAGGGAGAGGAGAGGAGGGGGAAAGAAGAATAGGGGGTGTAGTCTCCAATACGGGTGTAGGCTATAAACCAGGGGTAGGCAAAAATATGCCAGCACCTGTTGTCATGTAGTCTCTGTGGTACATGGAACACTCCCTTGGCCAAGAGGAAGAACCCCAAGAATTTCCACCTGTGTGTGGAAAAACATGCATGACAGCCACATCAGTGCGAACATACTGTTGAGCAGCATTCAGAAAGCACATTCAGCTCTGTTCGAAATGTACAGACATCTCAGAGAGAGAGAGAGAGAGAGAAAGAAAGAGAGAGAAAATGAAAGAATGAGAGAGAGGGGAAAAGGGTCTGTTTTATTTCTACTTGTGTTTATAAGCTAAAGAAAGCTTAAGACAATGGTCCAAGGGTACTATTTCTGTCCATTTTAAAGTAGTCCCAATGTGATTAGGCTCAGTGGCTGATTTAAAGAGAGCTTTTTCCTGGCAGGGCGGAATACGAGAAACTGTGGTCTGGCTTCTGTCAGAAAGCTATAAGGCTAGCAGCTTATTATTATATCTATTTAGTTGAGCATGGAGGCTTGTTTGATTTGTTCTGTGGCCAAATGACATCCTTATCGCATCTGTTGTGTGATGTGCTCCTGTTTATAAAACTATTCACACTGGGAGGAGGCTCCTGCAAAGTGTGTGTGTGTGTGTATGTGTGTTTGTGTGCATGTATGTGCTGTTCTGAGTATGTACATTATACACTGAGTGTACAAAACATTAGGAACACCTTCCTAATATTGAGTTGCACCCCCGTTTGCCCTCAGAAAAGCCTCAATTCGTCGGGGCATCGAAAGCGTTCCACAGGGATGCTGGCCCATGTTGACTCCAATGCTTCCCACAGTTGTGTCAAGTTGGCTGGATGTCCTTTGGGTGGTGGAGCATTCTTTATACACACAGGAAACTGTTGAGCGTGAAAAACCCAGCAGTGTTGCAGTTCTTGACACACTCAAACCGGTGCGCCTGGCACCTACTACCATACCCTGTTCAAAGGCACTTAAATATTTTGTCTTGCCCATTCACCCTCTGAATGCCACACATACAGTATCTGAGTATGTATAGGGGTGGGGCAGTGTGGTGTGTGTTCTTTTGTGTGTGAGTTCATGTATGTTTTCTTACTAAGCCTGAAAGCATAAGCAGGAATGGGAGAAGTTCTAGAATCCTGGGATGACATCATTATCCATGATGTCAGTGCTGCGGGCCAGGGTGACTTTGGCCCATGTGATGGTTGGTTGGGGTGAGGTCACACTTTCACTTTTAACTCACTGCTGCAGATAATTGACAAGCCGAACAGCAGGTCACCGCCACGCTGCAGTGTGGCTGACTGCTCCAAATCGACATTTTGAATGCCTTCAATTTGATTAATGAATTTGCACTCTGCCCAAAAACAAGAAGGGGACGGTGCTTTGGTAATGCTTCCTTTTACAGTATCTGATTTCTTTAAAGTATCTTCATAGTTGATAATAATTGGTAGCCCATCACAATTGTATTTGGTCAAAGATAGTTGCTGAAAGGTTACTACCAATATGCTTAATGCTACTAACAAGTCTTGGTGGTTCCAAACTTCTTCCATTTAAGAATGATGGAGGCAACTGTGTTCTTGGGAACCTTCAATGCTGCAGACATTTTTTGGTACCCTTCCCCAGATCTGTGCCTCCACACAATCCTGTCTCTGAGCTCTACGGACAATTCCTTTGACCTCATGGCTTGGTTTTTGCTCTGACATGCAATGTCAACTGTGGGACCTTATATAGACTGGTGTGTGCCTTTCCAAATCATGTCCAATCAATTGAATTTACCACAGGTGGACTCCAATCAAGTTGTAGAAACAGCTCAAGGATGATGAATGGAAACATCAATTTCGAATCTCATAGCAAAGGGTCTGAATACTTATTTGTAATAAATTTGCTAAAATGTCAAAAAGCCTGTTTGTCATTATGCGGTATTGTGTGTAGATTGATGAGGGAAAAAATATATTTAATCCATTTTAGAATAAGGCTGTAATGTAACAAAATGTAGAAAAAGTAAAGGGGTCTGAATACTTTCCGAATGCATATACATACACATCTTTAAAAAATATATTTTCCTTTATTATTTTCCACTAAACCTACCACCCCTCCCATAATTGGAGTAAACTAATGAACAACAACACTTAGGCAACAGGTAGGCGGAGTTTGTCTTTTCAGACAAATGAAATGGTTCAAAATGGGAACGCTTTGCATACCCGGTGCGCAGGGCTTCTGAATCAAGTGCACCTACCGCCAACAGCGCAACATACAAAAAAAAAAAGGAAGCAGCACAAGCCTTTATCATCGGCCCAGCGTCGTCCGGGTTTGATGCTTGCCTCTTACGAACTACCCAGTCAGCTTACCCCTTCAGGTCGTAATTTACTGCCCTTTAACCCCATAGCACCACGTCCATCCACACACAAACACACACAGTCACACATGCACGCAAGCACACACACACACACAAACACACCCCGTCTCTTAGCAGGCAGCAGCCCATCCATCCTTATTAGTGTTGTGCTGCAGCCCACCGACCGGAGGGGCAGACTAAGCATGTGCCAAACCCATAAACCCACATACCACCATTACCTCATCATCCTGATATCACACTACTGTTTCATGCTGATGACATCACACAACCATATTCACTGTCCTCATTTTAAAATACATTAGACTTAGCCAGTCCATGCCAAGACACTTACTCAGAGAGACACTGAAAGACAAAGGGCATGCTGAGTCTTGAGTTTCTGAAACTTTCCAAAACATTTTGGTAATGCCTTGAAACAAAGCTGATTTGCACCTGTACAAAGTTTGTGCACCTAGGGGCAAAATTAGAGGTTAGTGTGGAAAACCCCATGTGGCTCCCCCAAAACCTAGAGCTTTCTACAGCCCACTATGACACCCCTTCTCCTTCCGGTGCCAAGGTGTCCGGTGCCACCTAGCATGCTAAC
This sequence comes from Coregonus lavaretus, assembly GCF_964263955.1. Lineage (NCBI taxonomy): Eukaryota > Metazoa > Chordata > Actinopteri > Salmoniformes > Salmonidae > Coregonus > Coregonus lavaretus. The sequence continues at coordinate 29,139,856 of NC_139992.1, read as the reverse complement.
CGGAATGCTAATATTTATGCTAGCTGATGTTAACTATGAATGGGTTTATCAAATCAAATTGTATTTGTCACATGCGCCAAATACAACAGGTGTAGACCTTACAGTGAAATGCTTACTTACAAGCCCTTAACCAACAATGCAGTTCAAGAAAGAGTTAAGAAAATAGAAAAATAAGTGTTAAGTAAAAAAATTGATAAGTAAAAAATTTAACAAATAAAAAGAAATAACAAATAATTAGAGCAGCAGTAAAATAGCAGTACTGTTTACTGTTTACTATGTTAGCCTATACTGTTAGCTTACATCCCTTTCTCATTAGCTTCTTAGCTTTCCAGCTATTTGCTTATCCTTTCATTACTAGCCTGTAGTATGTTAGTCTAGTCGCTAATGTATGCTAATAGCCTTTATGCCTTAGTGTGTACTGCATTCTCTATTAGCCTGTTGGTATTACTTAGACGCTATTGTTTAGCCTAGCATCCCAGCTATTGCTTACTATGTACAGTGCGATACTATTTAACCAGTTTAGCATTGTTGCTCCCACTATTGCCATTGCTATAGCTTGCTGCTATTAGTTCATATTGGTATTACATCATATTAGCCTGTGTAGCATTACTGCTAGTCTATTAACATTTACATTTACATTTACGTCATTTAGCAGACGCTCTTATCCAGAGCGACTTACAAATTGGTGCATTCACCCTATAGCCAGTGGGATAACCACTTTACAATTATTATTATTATTATTATTTTTTTTTTTTTGGGGGGGGGGGGGGTAGAAGGATTACTTTATCCTATCCCATGTATTCCTTAAAGAGGTGGGGTTTCAAATGTCTCCGGAAGGTGGTGAGTGACTCCGCTGTCCTGGCGTCGTGAGGGAGCTTGTTCCACCATTGGGGTGCCAGAGCAGCGAACAGTTTTGACTGGGCTGAGCGGGAACTATGCTTCCGCAGAGGAAGGGGAGCCAGCAGGCCAGAGGTGGATGAACGCAATGCCCTCGTTTGGGTGTAGGGACTGATCAGAGCCTGAAGGTACGGAGGTGCCGTTCCCCTCACAGCTCCATAGGCAAGCACCATGGTCTTGTAACAGATGCGAGCTTCAACTGGAAGCCAGTGGAGTGTGCGGAGGAGTGGGGTGACGTGAGAGAACTTGGGAAGGTTGAACACCAGACGGGCTGCGGCATTCTGGATGAGTTGTAGGGGTTTCATGGCACAGGCAGGGAGCCCAGCCAACAGCGAGTTGCAGTAATCCAGACGGGAGATGACAAGTGCCTGGATTAGGACCTGTGCCGCTTCCTGTGTAAGGCAGGGTCGTACTCTCCGAATGTTGTAGAGCATGAACCTACAGGAACGGGTCACCGCCTTGATGTTAGCAGAGAACGACAGGGTGTTGTCCAGGGTCACGCCAAGGCTCTTCGCACTCTGGGAGGAGGACACAACGGAGTTGTCAACCGTGATGGCGAGATCATGGAACGGGCAGTCCTTCCCCGGGAGGAAGAGCAGCTCCGTCTTGCCAAGGTTCAGCTTGAGGTGGTGATCCGTCATCCATACGGATATGTCTGCCAGACATGCAGAGATGCGATTTGCCACCTGGTTATCAGAAGGGGGAAAGGAGAAGATTAGTTGTGTATCGTCAGCATAGCAATGATAGGAGAGGCCATGTGAGGATATGACAGAGCCAAGTGACTTGGTGTATAGCGAGAATAGGAGAGGGCCTAGAACTGAGCCCTGGGGGACACCAGTGGTGAGAGCACGTGGTGCGGAGACAGCTTCTCGCCACGCCACTTGGTAGGAGCGACCGGTCAGGTAGGACGCAATCCAAGAGTGAGCCGTGCCGGAGATGCCCAGCTCGGAGAGGGTGGAGAGGAGGATCTGATGGTTCACAGTATCAAAGGCAGCAGACAGGTCTAGAAAGACAAGAGCAGAGGAGAGAGAGTTAGCTTTAGCAGTGCGGAGAGCCTCCGTGACACAGAGAAGAGCAGTCTCAGTTGAGTGACCAGTCCTGAAACCTGACTGGTTTGGATCAAGAAGGTCATTCTGAGAGAGATAGCAAGAGAGTTGGCTAAAGATGGCACGCTCAATAGTTTTGGAAAGAAAATAAAGAAGGGATACTGGTCTGTAGTTGTTGACATCAGAGGGATCGAGTGTTGGTTTTTTGAGAAGGGGTGCAACTCTCGCTCTCTTGAAGATGGAAGGGACATAGCCAGCGGTCAAGGATGAGTTGATCAGCGAGGTGAGGTAGGGGAGAAGGTCACCGGAGATGGTCTGGAGAAGAGAGGAGGGGATAGGGTCAAGCAGGCAGGTTGTTGGGCGGCCTGCAGTCACAAGTCGCAAGATTTTATCTGGAGAGAGAGGGGAGAAAGAAGTCAAAGCATATTGTAGGGCAGTGTGAGCAGGACCAGCAGTGTCATTTGACTTAACAAACGAGGATCGGATGTCGTCAACCTTCTTTTCAAAGTGGTTGATGAAGTCATCCACAGAGAGGGAGGAGGGGGGGGTAGGAGGATTCAGCAGGGAGGAGAATGTGGCAAAGAGCTTCCTAGGGTTAGAGGCAGATGCTTGGAATTTAGAGTGGTAGAAAGTGGCCTTAGCAGCAGAAACAGATGAAGAAAATGTAGAGAGGAGGGAGTGAAAAGATGCCAGGTCCGCAGGGAGTCTAGTTTTCTTCCATTTCCGCTCAGCTGCCCGGAGCTCTGTTCTGTGAGCTCGCAATGAGTCATCAAGCCACGGAGCTGGAGGGGAGGACCGAGCCGGCCGGGAGGATAGGGGACATAGAGAGTCAAAGGATGCAGAAAGGGAGGAGAGGAGGGTTGAGGAGGCAGAATCAGGAGATTGGAGGGAGAAGGATTGAGCAGAGGGAAGAGATGATAGGATGGAAGAGGAGAGAGTAGCGGGAGAGAGAGAGCGAAGGTTGCGGCGGCGCATTACCATCTGTGTAGGGGCAGAGTGAGTAGTGTTGGAGGAAAGCGAGAGAGAAAAGGATACAAAGTAGTGGTCGGAGACATGCTATTCCTATTAGCTATCATTCTGTTATTGAAGCACTACTACTACTGTCAATGCTATTGGTAGATCATTCAATGCTATTATCCCAGTAGTACTGTTGCTATTACTTTTGTTACATTCTTCATAACTAAACCACTGTGTAATGTATACATCCTTTGTCTTCTCTCATTGATACCACATCTGCACACATCTATCACATATCTCATCACTATCTCATATTCTCCTGTAATGCTGGTGTGTCTTAAGGCTGGCAATAAACCTGGGTGATTTACTCCTGTAGTTGTACTGAGTCATCTCCCTCTAACCAGGGACCTAGGGCAGTTGTTCCTTACACCTTTCACCGGCAACTCTATGGGTCCACCCCTTACTGGGTGGGGCTCTCTTTCAGTTAGAGCAATGTGACGAAAAGCGTAGACGAGAGAAAGCCACTTCAGACAATTGAGATGTACCAATTGTCATCTGACCAAAGGTCAGCACAGAGGTAAGGTAGAGTTGCTTCTCCTAGATATAGTTTTAACAATTGGGGATGCTACTATTACCTATAGCACAGCAAGGAAATGTATATGAGGAGAGTAGAGGAAGCCACTTTAGACTATTGAGATACATCCATTGTATACTTTGCCAACGATGGACATCACCACTCGCTATAGCACTAAATTGATCCAACTGCTCATGTGGAGCCTGAATCAAGTTGTCTTTCTGGGCACGAAGAATGATGTCACTATTCTTACACACCGTCTGTCTTACTGTTAATATATGCTGACATAAACCATTTTGTACACTAGACACAAATGTGCAAACCCCCTAGAGTCGATGTCCGCGCTACAGCTGAAATCTAATTACCATAATTAAAAAATCCCCATACAAATCTGTCTGTTTAAGCTAGAGACATCTGCGGTGGAAGGTGACAGAGCTACAGCGGTGTTTGTCAGACCAGGAGACATCCCAAAAATCGGTATTCTCATGATAACGTTTTGCTCTACGACCCCCACAAGCGTCACGGGACTCGTCTGAAGTCGGTACCGCCAATCTGCCAACTTCTGTCTGTAGTGTCCGAACAGTTTACACACTAATATGACTATCGGTTTTTACATGTATGAACCTGTTATACTATGTGTTTCTATGGGTTAATAGCAGTAAACCCAAATTCAATGTTTAATCAAATAACTTTTTTATAAACATTTTCTATACCTTAAGGGGTTTCTGATGTTAGGATCTCAGGACATACACACTTTTCTGTCAAGCTATCTTTCTAAACTTTCGTCCATTCGTCCGTCCGCCCGTCCGCATATCCGTCCATCCATTCATCCGTCCGTCTATCTTTTTACCTGTTCTGATTCTCATGTCAGATTTATGAGCTTCCTCTGAGGAGTCAATCTGTTTGACTTCATCAAATGATGTTCAAATGTACAAATGGACTGACAGGTGTCGATGCAGTGCCTGTGAGTATGTCCCTCAGTGGATTAAGATTTTGTCAGTAGAACCATCCATTTCAGACGGACAAGGGACAGGATGCCTCTGAGAGATGACGTCATCCTATTGAGAGAGGAAGAAGAAGAGAGAGAAAACTGCTGAAAAAACAACATGGCAACATGTGCAGATCCAAGAAATGTTCCATACGCACAAAAGGCTTATTTCTCTTACAATTTTTGCACAAATGTGTTTACATCCCTGTTAGTGAGCATTTCTCATTTGGCAAGATAATCCATCCACCTGAAAGGTGTGGCATATTAAGAAGCTGAATAAACAGCATGATCATTACACAGGTGCACCTTGTGCTGAGGACAATAAAAAGCCATTCTAGAATGTGCAGTTTTGTCACGCAACACAATGCCACAGATGTCTCAAATTGATGCCGTACCTAGGAGGGGTGCGTCACTTGAGTGGGTTGAGTCACAGACGTGATCTTCCTGTCCGGTTTTGCGCCCCCTTGGGCTCGTGCGGTGGAGGAGCTCTTCGTGGGCTATACTCAGCCTTGTCTCAGTGTAGTAAATTGGTGGTCTGTTGATATCCCTCTAGTGGTGTGGGGGCTGTGCTTTGGCAAAGTGGGCGGGGTTATGTCCTGCCTGGTTGGCCCTGTCCGGGGGTATCGTCGGACTGGGCCAGTGTCCCCTGACCCACCCCTGTCTCAGTCTCCAGTATCTATGCTGCAATAGTCTATGTGCCAGGGAGCTAGGGTCAGTCTGTTATATCTGGTGTAATTCTCCTGTCTTATCTGGTGTCCTGTGTGAATTGAAGTATGCTCTCTCTCTCCCCCTCTCCCGGAGGACCTGAGCCCTAGGATCATGCCTCAAGACTACCTGGCCTGATGACTCCTGGCTGTCCCCAGTCCACCTGGTCGTGCTGCTGCTCCAGTTTCAACTGTTCTGCCTGCGGTTAGGGAACCCTGACCTGTTCACCGGATGTGCTACCTTGTCACGGACGGACTCACACACACACTCTCTCCCTCTCTCTCTCTGCCAACTGACATTTACTCCTGAGGTACTGACCTGTTGCACCCTCTACAACCACTGATTATTATTTGACCCTGCTGGTCATCTTGAAGAACTATCTGGCCTTAAATGGCCATGTACTCTTACCCGGCACAGCCAGAAGAGGACTGACCACCCCTCAGAGCCTGGTTTCTTCCTAGGTTCCTGCCTTTCTAGGGAGTTTTTCCTAGCCACCGTGCTTCTACATCTGCATTGCTTGCTGTTTGGGGTTTTAGGTTGAGTTTCTGTTTAGCACTTTGTGACATCTGCTGATGTAAAAAGGCCTTTATAAATACATTTGATTGATTGATTGATTGATTGAGGGAGCGTGCAATTGGCATGTTGACTGCACTAATGTCCACCAGAGCTGTTCATTTCTCTCCCATAAGCCGCCTCCAACTTTGCTTTAGAGAATTTGGCAGGATGTCCAACCGGCCTCACAACCGCAGACCACGTGTAACCACGTCAGCCCAGGACCTCCACATCCAGCTTCTTCACCTGCGGGATCATCTGAGACCAGCCACCCGGACAGCTGATGAAACTGTGGGTTTGCACAACCTAAGAATTTCTGCACAAACTGTCAGAAACCGTCTCAGGGAAGCTCCTCTGCGTGCTCATTGTCTTCACCAGGGTCTTGACCTGACTGCAGTTCGGCGTCATAACCGACTTCAGGGGGAAAATGCTCACCTTCGATTGCCACTGGCACGCTGGAGAAGTGTGCTCTTCAAGGATGAATCCCGGTTTCAACTGTACTGGGCAGACAGCGCGTATGGATAGTTTGCTGATGTCAACGTTGTGAACACAGTGCCGCATGGTGGAGGTGGGATTATGATATGGGCAGGCATAAGATCCGGACAACGAACACAACTGCATTTTATTGATGGAAATTTGAAATCACAGAGATACCGTGACGAGATCCTGAGGCCCATTGTCGTGCCATTCTTTTTATTTAACTAGGCAAGTCAGTTAAGAACAAATTCTTATTTACAATGACGCCTTACCCCAGCCAAACCCAGACGACGCTGGGCCAATTGTGCGCCGCCCCATGGGACTCCCAATCACGGCCGAATTGTGACACAGCCTGGAATCAAACCAGGGTCTGTAGTGACGCCTCTAGCACTGAGAGAGATGCAGTGCCTTAGACTGCTGAGCCACTCGGGAGCCATCACCTCATGTTTCAGCATGATAATGCACGGCTCCATGTCGCAAGGATCTGTACACAATTCCTGGAAGCTGAAAATGTCCCAGTTCTTCCATGGCCTGCATACTCACCAGACATGTCACCCATTGAGCAAGTTTGGGATGTTCTGGATCGACGTGTACAGCAGCCGGTTCCAGTTTCCACCAATATCCAGCAACTTCACACAGCCATTGAAGAGGAGTGGGACAAAATTCCACAGGCCACAATCAACAGCCTGATCAACTCAATGCGAAGATGTGTCTCGCTGCATGAGGCAAATGGTGGTCACACCAGATATGGACTAGTTTTCTGATCCACGTCCCTACCTTTCTTTTAAAGGTATCTGTGACCAACATATGCATATCTGTATTCCCAGTCATGTGAAATCCATAGATAGGGCCTAATAAATGTATTTAAATTGACAGATTTCCTTATATGAACTGTAACTCAGTAAAATCTTTGAAATTGTTGCATTTTGTTCAGTGTGTTACTGTCGATGGCCACCCTGCCACTTGGTTTGCTGCTGGCAGGCTGGAGAATATACACCAATTACTCAAAATGGAACTGATTGCAAGGACTGACTCAACATAAAGTAATTTTGTTCATGACGAGATGAATACAAATGAAAATACCTAGAGTGATAAAGGTTAAAAGCAGTAGGTCTACTGAACTCATAAAGCATAGATAAAATATAACATTTTGAAATCACTAAAGAAACAATTGATAAATGAGTGATACTGCAAAGCACCACTTGTTGAATAGGCAACGATTATGCATGTAAGCCAACTTACTGTCAAATATGAATGACTATGCATACAGACTTTAGGAAACATGTTGTCTCTGATTAATATACAATACCAATCCATGATCACTGGCGATGGAGTGTCGGCGAGGCCGTTCGACAAGCTGCTCTTGGGATCATCTTAATTTGAGTCCCCTCCTATGCAACCATATAGCTGTGAACAGTACGACAGCAATCGGCCTGTGTAGACTGGTGGACGGGAGTTTTCACGGCGGGGCAAGACCATGAAAGACGAGCCGGTGTTATATGGCGTTCCAACATTCTAATATAATTAATAGAGTAGAATGAATTTTAAGCCCGAGCCCTACCCATGCCCGCAACATTCAGGCCCTACCCTACCCAGGCCTGATTGCTTCTGCCAAATTTAAAGGCCCGGCCCTGCCCGAAACCCAAAATAACTTCCTCTGTTAGTAAATCCATTTGCTGCTCCTCTCTGTCTGTCACTCGCTCCCGGCGCACAGCTTCCTCTGCATGCGCTCTGCTCATGTCAGCTCTGAGTCTGAGTATCCATAGCAACGGCTCCGTTGGGGCTGTTCTACTCAATTACGAGACATGAGAAAGCAGTTAGCTGTTAGCTACTTTGTCACTCTAAACTCTGACAAAACTCAAGGAACATTATTTTCTGTGAAAATCTGACGAGGTTGAAGCACTTTTGACACTATGTTAGCAGAGCACAAGCAAATGACTCAGCTTCAAAACGTTAGTGATCAATTCAGTGATACCGAGTGGCGCAGTGGTCTAAGGCACTGCATCGCAGTGCTAAACTGTGCCACTAGAGATCCTGGTTCGAATCCAGGCTCTGTCGTAGCCGGCCGCGACCGGGAGACCCATGGGGCGGCGCGCACAATTGGCCCAGCGTCGTCCACGGTAGGGGAGGGATTTGGCCGGCAGGGGATGTAGCTCAGTTGGTAGAGCATGGCGTTTGCAACGTCAGGGTTGTGGGTTCGATAAAATAATAATGTATGCACTAACTGTAAGTCGCTCTGGATAAGAGCGTCTGCTAAATGACTAAAATGTAAATGTAAAAATACCTGAGCCCTGCTCATACCCTAGTTATTGATTAAAAAACAAGCCCTGCCTGGCCCTAACCAGAGGTATAGTGTCGGGGCCCATCGGGCTCGGATAGGGTAGCCGAGCTCTAATAGAGAGGAGAGAGCAAAAACGAGGGGAAAGGAAACAGCACCACACATTAAGGGGAAAGAGTAGGCCTGCAAAATAAAGTTTATGACGCAAGACAACATGTTGTTCAGCAAACAGCCATAGTAAAATAATTAATTGTAATGTTGTTGATATTGTCCGCCTTGACAGCAGAGGGCGCACCGTTAATTGTTATTGGCATTTACTTCAGGCATTGCAAAACAGGAAGTTAGTACTACTGGTGAGAGTGCGGGAAGCACATTTATTCTTATAGAAGTTTTAATATGATTACATTACATTCATGATAGTGAATACGGATGTAAAGAAAGCCCATATGGTTGAATGTTCCCCATGCATAGCCTCGAGAGACTATCCGTAAAAATTAGCATTTACGAAAACTCTGACCAGATCTGATGGGTGACATGAATGATATTATATATCAACGTGGAATGACGGCTAACCACAGCCGCAAATCTTAGAGGTGTAATTTATCAAGCTCTCTTCTCCTGTTGGTAAACATGGAGCAAAACATTGCGGTAAATGCTAAATGCTACCACCAACCAGCTCCGGGTCGTTTGCCGCGGCAGCGTGAGAAGGGCCCGGGTGGATGCGGTGGAGGTGGCTGCAGTGTGGCTTGGGGAGCGGTGGAAGGACCAGCCTGGTCGGAGACGCCTATAGCCTCCCGTCTTGGAATTTCCCCTTCGCTGGTGAGGCTGATTTCTGGAGCCTTTTCTTCCCTCTGGGAGAAATGTCCTCTTCTCCCGAGAAAGGAATACCGTTGTCTGGGAGTGCAGAGATGAGCCTAGTACATTTGTAGACAGTTGTGAGGAGCTCATGTTGGAAATGCCTGGAACCACTGAATTCCCTTCCTGGCCAGGATTCCCAGAAGTTGAGCGTTGGAAAATGGCCCACTTGACTAATGGCAATTCTCTACTTATTCTCAGGGAAACCTAGTCGTGGAGGAATCACCTGGATCACCTGCTGGGAGTGGGTGTAGATCGATTGGGGAGATTTCGGCGTCTGACATGACTTAAACAACACGGAAAGCAGAGAACCGTCGTTCGACAACTGTTGCTGAAAAACAGCAAGTGAGAGAACATTGGTAAGTTAACATATAAATACATCCCAAGATTTACACCCATTGGTTGAGAGAGAGGAAGGTGATAATTGCCAGAAGGAGCCCATAGGTTGAACAGCAATCACGAGGAATGTGCATTATTGTGCGGTGCTAATAGGCTGTAATGTTAATAGGTGAATGACATTCCACACATGGCTAATAGGAAAGTGGAGAAGAAACAAGACTATGCTGATGATGATACGTTTGTCTCCATTCCCACTATACCTGTATAATAGGAAACAAAGTTAATTATGTTATGCTTACTTGAAGTTAAATGAGCATTCAGACCAGCTTTCCCGTTTGAACTTTCGTAAACTACATTACAACAACTTCTACTACTACAGTTGTACTACCTCTAAGCTCTAGCACCACTGTCGTGCTACACATCTGACCTTGGAGACCAGAGATGACACTGGTGCCCTAGCGGCCTGGGCTCTCATAAATAAACACACACACATCCACACATTTCCCCTTGATGAGTGTTTGTTTTAATTACATCTCATTGCGTTTGCTGAACAGTCTCTAATTTCTGCCAGAGGAAAGACTCTCGGAGCCGTCTGCGGGTCGTGGCAGTCTAGTGGTCCACAGATGTAATTACCACGTCAGATCCACAGTTCCTCAGAGACCAGCGAGTTGTGTGTGTGTGTGTGTGTGTGTGTGTGTGTGTGTGTGTGTGTGTGTGTGTGTGAGAGAGAGAGAGCTAGAGAGCGAGAGAGCGAGCATGAGCATGAGTGTGTGTGGACCTCGTTCCTGGTAAACAGTAATTAAGGTTGGGGATAGCGGTGATGGGGGGTTGCTGTACTCTGTGGTGCGGGACTTCTATATGGCAGGACAGCGAGAAGAGGAGCGGAGGGAAAAGGGGCCAGGGCATGGGGGCAATCTGTGAGGATTTACCCAAGCGGCGGAGCCCCTTTGTGGGGGAGACAACACTATTTGAGGGCCTCACAGTGGTGGAAGTCATGGTCAATGGTTATGCTACTATCATCAAACTACTCATTATAACATATAGAATATTGTGTCCCAGACCTGTTCCACCTTCATACAATTAACATGGGAGAGAAGGAGACAGGGACGGAAAGACAGACGGAAGGACGGACAGACAGACTCCAGTAAGGGTGTGAAGTAATACCATTTGTCCTTTGCTCTCCCATAGAAAGAGTGATGCTGTGAATAACTGGTCAATGTCTGGAGGGACAACAGGTGCAAAGACCAAAGGGGAGGTGCATGTACAGTGGGGAAAAAAAGTATTTAGTCAGCCACCAATTGTGCAAGTTCTCCCACTTAAAAAGATGAGAGAGGCCTGTCATTTTCATCATAGGTACACGTCAACTATGATAGACAAAATGAGGAAAACTATTTTTTAAAATGAATTTATTTGCAAATTATGGTGGAAAATAAGTATTTGGTCAATAACAAAAGTTTCTCAATACTTTGTTATATACCCTTTGTTGGCAATGACACAGGTCAAACGTTTTCTGTAAGTCTTCACAAGGTTTTCACACACTGTTGTTGGTATTTTGGCCCATTCCTCCATGCAGATCTCCTCTAGAGCAGTGATGTTTTGGGGCTGTCGCTGGGCAACACAGACTTTCAACTCCCTCCAAAGATTTTCTATGGGGTTGAGATCTGGAGACTGGCTAGGCCACTCCAGGACCTTGAAATGCTTCTTACGAAGCCACTCCTTCGTTGCCCGGGCGGTGTGTTTGGGATCATTGTCATGCTGAAAGACCCAGCCACGTTTCATCTTCAATGCCCTTGCTGATGGAAGGAGGTTTTCACTCAAAATCTCACGATACATGGCCCCATTCATTCTTACCTTTACACTGATCAGTCGTCCTGGTCCCTTTGCAGAAAAACAGCCCCAAAGCATGATGTTTCCACCCCCATGCTTATGGTGTTCTTTGGATGCAACTCAGCATTCTTTGTCCTCCAAACACGACGAGTTGAGTTTTTACCAAAAAGTTCTATTTTGGTTTCATCTGACATTCTCCCAATCCTCTTCTGGATCATCCAAATGCACTCTAGCAAACTTCAGATGGGCCTGGACATGTACTGGCTTAAGCAGGGGGACACGTCTGGCACTGCAGGATTTGAGTCCCTGGCGGCGTAGTGTGTTACTGATGGTAGGCTTTGTTACTTTGGTCCCAGCTCTCTGCAGGTCATTCACTAGGGTGAGATCTTGCGTGGAGCCCCAGATCGAGGGAGATTATCAGTGGTCTTGTATGTCTTCCATTTCCTAATAATTGCTCCCACAGTTGATTTCTTCAAACCAAGCTGCTTACCTATTGCAGATTCAGTCTTCCCAGCCTGGTGCAGGTCTACAATTTTGTTTCTGGTGTCCTTTGACAGCTCTTTGGTCTTGGCCATAGTGGAGTTTGGAGTGTGACTGTTTGAGGTTGTGGACAGGTGTCTTTTATACTGATAACAAGTTCAAACAGGTGCCATTAATACAGGTAACGAGGGGAGGACAGAGGAGCCTCTTAAAGAAGAAGTTACAGGTCTGTGAGAGCCAGAAATCTTGCTTGTTTGTAGGTGACCAAATACTTATTTTCCACCATAATTTGCAAATAAATTCATTAAAAATCCTACAATGTGATTTTCTGGATTTCTTTTTCTCAATTTGTCTGTCATAGTTGACGTGTACCTATGATAAAAATTACAGGCCTCTCTCATCTTTTTAAGTGGGAGAACTTGCACAATTGGTGGCTGACTAAATACTTTTTTCCCCCACTGTATGTATGTATGTATGTATGTATGTGTGGGTGTGTGTCCAGTAGAGAGTTTAGACATTAGTGCTAGACTAGAGGGAATGACATTCTGATTGCCAGGAATTCTTTCCTCCAGTGTGGTGTGTATTTACAGGCAGTGGGATCGTGAGGTCATTTTAATCCCTGGCTTGCTGTTAGAATGTTCTGACATCACAAAGGGGTTCCACTCCACCTTCCGCTTCCTGCTCTTCCTTCCCACTCCCTCCCATATTTGGAAGAGAAAGGAAGGGAAACCCGGATGGTGACTCAGAGGTTTCTGCTGCCAAGGGGGAATTCTCAATGTGTGTGAGTGAGTGAGTGACACACAAAGCATTCATGAAGGGATACACAACCTACTTCAGAATCTTTTGTAGCGGAGCATTCGATCTTAAAACAAAAATCTAGGAACATAAAGGCCGTTAATAAAAGCTGCTGAATTACTACTACTCAGTTTCTGCTACGGTATCACAGCAGCGGCTAAATAACACACAGTAATATATTCCCTAAATAGTGTACTACTTTTGACCAGAGATGTGTTGCCCATTTGAGACAAACTGTTAGACTTTACAGGAGGCCATATTGCTTCCTGTATGACAGTAGTATGAACCCCAGGGGTAAACGCTGTCTACCCTCTTCAGACCACATCCTGCCCCCCACTATCCCTCCTTCCCCAACCGGCTCATAGTAGGGCCAGTAGACAGACCACAGAAGGCTAGTAGTGGAGAGGGGGGGTGGACAGATGCTGCAGCCCACTCTACTTGGTGTGATTGAGGAGGACAACTCCAGGGAGGTCTGAGGCATTAACTGTAACCAGATCAATAAAGAACTCATCGGAGTAATGCTTCGCTGGGCTCTGAATGGAATGGGGACACAGGTCTTATGGCGACGAGCAGTCCACTGGGGTGTGCCCCCCCACACCAGCCAAAAATGAAGGGATGGAGTGAGAAAGAAAGAAAATAAAACAAAGAAAGAAAGTGAGTAAGAAAGTGTTTCCATGACATTGCACTCTTTGTAGCTGTATGATTGAAGGAGAGAGCAGAGGTTTGAGAGAGAGGGGAGTAGACCACACTAGTCGTCTGGGCCCTAACCAGACTGAAATTTAGAGCCACTTTGTTCATCAGCATGTGGAGGACAGAGACCTCTGCTATCTATCGTCCTCTGGTGCCATCCTCAGTCAGAAAGGCTATTATTGTTCTCACTAAGAGAGAAATCCCCCCCCAGACTCCAACTGTCTTTTGGACCTAGTGAAAGATCGCTTTCATTCAATGTTTTGTCTGTCTGGCTGCTCAAGATCCCACCTTCATATCAGACCTGGGTTCAATTGGTGTTGGTTTTCTTTCAAATACTTTAACTGCGCTGGACTGAGCTCGCCTGGCGCAATGGAACCAATGGAAGAATACCAAAAGAGCAAACACTGCCAAGCTGGCACTCCAGACAGGCTGAATCAAATGCTACAAACATTTTAAAGAAAAACAAAAAAAACGATTTGAACCCAGATCTGCTTAATGATCTCTGGGTCATAAAACATGTAACCCACATATTTCACCCTAGATCTCTCTGTCTCTCTAATGTTTACATGAATTCTGATTATTTCCAGGGATACACAACATCCTGAAAAATATGTAGATGTCTTAGAAACAAAACTATATTTCCCTTGAAAAATGACTCAACTTAGCCCGCTCTCTCCTTGTCACAATGTACGCTGGGAGTCTGGAAGCAAGTACAGGGAGTGTATTTAATGATAAATAAAACATGGCACAAAACAAGCGCGGCATACAGACAGGAACAGAGTAACAGAATCAATAACACCTAGGGAAGGAACCAAAGGGAGTGATGTATATAGGGGAGGTAATCAGGAAGGTGATGGAGTCTGATGAGGCGCTGGTGCGCGTAACGATGGTGACAGGTGTGCGTAATAAAGAGCAGCCTGGTGACCTAGAGGCCAGAGGGGGAGTATACGTGACACTCCTACTGTGTGTGCCATTCAATTCACTGTCATTGGCCCAGATGCCTCAGGTGACGCAGAGCTGCAGAGAAAGAACAAACAAACACAGAGTGAGAGTGATAAAGAGCAGGAAAGAGAAATGACGAGGGGAAAGGGGAGGAAAAGTGAAAGAAAACACAAGAGATGGAAAATGCGAGGGAAAGTTGTGAAACTCTGATGGGCCACACAGAGAAACAGATGAAGAGAGGATCAGTGAGACGAACAAAACAATGGAAGGAAAGAAAAAGCCAGAGAGACAGATGGAGACGAGGAAATTGAGCCATTTCTAGCTCCTCGGCGTAGATGTACGCCTAGCTGTGGTCGTTTTTCGGTGCGCTGCGTTCCGCCCCATAGAGACTCCATGGCAGTGCTTCATTCTCACTCGGTATACACACCACTTCCCTCCCCTCCTTGTTAGCAAAATAAGCTAATTAGAGTATCGTTAATGGGCTGTACTATGAGTGCCTCTAGGATAGAGAGATCAACACAACACAGGAGCCTTAGAAATATGCCAGAGAGGCACCCGCACTTTAGCTAAGCTGAGACAAACTGGTAAACACAAATGTGCTCAGGAAGCACTTGATCAAAAGTACACACATGGATTGGACATAAACATGTGTACACACACACACAGACACTCTGTCTATACTTTTTTCTCCGTCTCCATATATGAGTCTGCAAGCATGTTATCATCTTCAAGTCACAGAGCCAAACAGAGGCAACACTTTATCCTCAGGAACAGAGTCTGGCTGATATGGATGAACAGAAGAGAGACCAGCTGCTCTAAAGTCGGGCAGTGCGCCAGCTGAGATAAACAAACTGAGGAGGAAACACACAGGCTTATTTATCAGACTGAACGGTGAAGGAACAAAAAACAAGTGACTCACAGGAATCCCACTGGGAGATATGTCTAATGTATGAGACATCCATGCATTTTCTCTCTCTGTGTGTGTGCTTGCATGTGCAGTTTTCATATTTTGAGGGCAGGGGAATCCAAAATAAAGTGCTAGAGGTCCAGAAGACCTAATGGTAGAATGGTAAGACGTAGGATCTTTTTTAAATAATGAAGAACAATCCCCTTACAAAATGTCTGTTGACTGATCCAACTTGACCTCCTTTATATAAAGATGCACACATTTCTTAAAGGGTCAATCAGCAGTTGAAACAATAAAACGTTTCTGTGAAAAGTTGAGGGATGAGTAAAAAGCTGAGGGATGGAGAAATGCAATCACTGTTAAATTCATGGACAGAGCTATGAATGCAAGGACTGACCAGCCATGATATCAACATGTGTTTACAAACATTGGAGTAAGCTTATATTTTGGGTTCTGACAGTTAAACTAAGCTCATGAGGCATTTATAAATTATATTCTTCAAGAATCAATGGGTACATATGATTCATTTCAATTTCAAGTGAAAAAATGTATGTAGCAAGCAACTGCCGATTGCCCCTTTAAAGCAGCTCCAGCCTCCAGACCCTCTATTCATGATTTTCTGATGCCATCTAGTGACATCAGTGTGAAACTGCTTCAACAAGCTATGCAGTAAGCAGACACACCCATGCATCAATCTACATTTAAAAAAATCCCATCACATTCTGTCAATTTAAACTAAAGATACACTATAAAGTGCATTCGGAAAGTATTCAGACCCCTTGACTTTCTCCACATTTTGCTACGTTACGGCTTTATTCTAAAATGTATTAAATTCTTTCCCTTATCAATCTACACACAATACACCATAATGACATAACAAAAACAGGTTTTTAGACATTTTTGCTAATATATTGAAAATAAACAACTGAAATATCACATTTACATAAGTATTCAGACCCTTTACTCAGTACTTTGTTGAAGCACCTTTGGCAGCGATTACAGCCTCGAGTCATCTTGGGTATGATGCTACAAGCTTGGCACACCTGTATTTGGGGAGTTTCTCCCATTCTTCTCTGCAGATCCTCTCAAGCTCTGTCAGGTTGGATGGGGAGCGCCGCTGCACAGCTATTTTCAGGTCTCTCCATAGATGTTAGATCGGATTCATGTCCGGCCTCTTGATGGGCCACTCAAGGACATTCAGAGACTTGTCCCAAAAAGGATCTCTCTGTACTTTGCTCCGTTCATCATTCCCTTGATCCTGACTTGTTTCCCAGTCCCTGCCGCTGAAAAACATCCCCACAGCATGATGCTGCCACCACCTTGCTTCAACGTAGGGATGGGGATAGGTTTCCTCCAGATGTGACGCTTGGCATTCAGGCCAAAGAGTTCAAACTTGGTTTCATCAGACCAGAGAATCTTGTTTCTCATGGTCTGAGAGTCCTTTAGGTGCCTTTTGGCAAACTCCAAGCGGGCTGTCATGTGCCTTTTACTGAACAGTGGCTTCCGTCTGGCCATTCTACCATAAAGGCCTGATTGGTGAAGTGCTGCAGAGATGGTTGTCCTTCTGGAAGGTTCTCCCATCTCCACAGAGTAACTCTGGAGCTCTGTCAGAGTGACCATTGGGTTCTTGGTCACCTCCCTGACCAAGGCCCTTCTCCGCCGATTGTGCAGTTTGGCCGGGCGGCCAGCTCTAGGAAGAATCTGGGTGGTTCCAAACTTCTTCCATTTAAGAATGATGGAGACCACTGTGTTCTTGGGGACCTTCAATGCTACAGAAATGTTTTTGTTCTCTTCCCCAGATCTGTGCCTCGACACAATCCTGTCTCGGAGCTCTACAAACAATTCCTTCGACCTCATTAGCTTGGTTTTTGCTCTGACACGCACTGTCAACTGTAGGACCTTATAAAGACAGGTGTGTGCCTTTCCAAATAATGTCCAATCAATTTAATTTACTACAGGTGGACTCCAATCAAGTTGTAGAAACATATCAAGGATGATCAATGGAAACAGGATGCACCTGAGCTCAATTTCGAGTCTTATAGCAAAGGGTCTGAATGCTTACATAAATAAGGTATTTCTGTTTTGTATTTTTTTTTTATGTGGAAAGAGTCAAGCATTCTGAATACTTTCCGAATGCACTGTATATACAAAAGTATGTGGACACCCCTTCAAATTAGTGGGTTCGGCAATTTCAGCCAAACCCGTTGCTGACAGGTGTATAAAATCGAGCACACTGTCATGCAATCTCCATAGACAAACATTGGCAGTAAAATGGCCTGTACTGAAGAGCTCAGTGACTTTCAACGTGGCACCGTCTTAGGATGCCACCTTTGAAACAAGTCAGTTCGTCAAATATTTGCCCTGGTAGGGCTGCCCCGGTCAACTGTAAGTGCTGTTATTGTGAAGTGGAAACTTCTAGGCACAACAACGGCTCAGCTGCGAAGTGGTAGGCCACATAAGCTCACAGAACGATACCGCTGAGTGCTGAAGCGTGTAAAAATCGTCTGTCTTTGGTTGCAACCCTCACTACCGAGTTTCAAACTGTCTCTGGAAGCAACGTCAGCAGAAGAACTGTTCTTTGGGAGCTTCCTGAAATGGGTTTCCATGGCCGAGCAGCCACACACAAGCCTAAGATCACCATGAGCAATGCAAAGCGTCGTCTGGAGTGGTGTAAAGCTCGCCACGATTGGACTCTGGAGCAGTGGAAACGCGTTCTCTGGAGTGATGAATCACGCTTCACTATTTGGCAGTGCGATGGACTAATTTGGGTTTGGCGGATGCCAGGAGAACGCTTCCTGCCCCAATGTATAGTGCCAACTGTAAAGTTTGGTGGAGGAGGAATAATGGTCTGGGGCTGTTTTTCATGTTTCGGGGTAGGCCCCTTAGTTCCAGTGAAGGGAAATCTAAATGCTACAGCATACAATGACATTCTAGACGATTCTGTGCTTTCATCTTTGTGGCAACAGTTTGGTGAAGGCCCTTTCCAGTTTCAGCATGACAATGCCTCCGTGCACAAAGCGAGGTCCATACAGGAATGGTTTGTCGAGACCGGTGTGGAAGAACTTGACTGGCCTGCACAGAGCCCTGACCTCAACCTCATTGAACACCTTTGGGATGAATTGGAACGCCGACTGCGAGCCAGGCCTAATCCCCCAACATCAGTGCCCGACCTCACTAATGCTGTTGTGGCTGAATGGAAGCAAGTCCCCGCAGCAATATTCCAACATCTAGTGGAAAGCCTTCCCAGAAGAGTGGAGGCTGTTATAGCAGCAAAGAATTGAAAACTTTCATGAACAAAAATGGACACTCCTCCTCCCATTCTTACAAGAGGGAGGGTGAACGACAAGCTGATCATACTTCAGGTCAGTGGCGACCCGTCATTCAGGGCAGGTGGGGACAAAAAAATATATATACAGTACCAGTCAAAAGTTTGGACACACCTACTCATCCAAGGGTTTTTATTTATTTTGACTATTTTCTACATTGTAGAATAATAGTGAGGACATCAAACTATGAAATAACACATATGGAATCATGTAGTAACCAAAAAAGTGTTAAACAAATCAAAATATATTTTAGATTTCAGATTCTTCAAAGTAGCCACCCCTTGCCTTGATGACAGCTTTGCACACTCTTGGCATTCTCTCAACCAGCTTAATGAGGAATGCTTTTCCAACAGTCTTGAAGGAGTTCCCATATATGCTGAGCACTTGTTGGCTGCTTTTCCTTCACTCTGTGGTCCAACTCATCCCAAATCATCTCAATTGGGTTGAGGTCGGGTGATTGTGTAGGCCAAGTCATCTGATGCAGCACTCCATCACTCTCCATCTTGGTCAAATAGCCTTTACACAGCCTGGAGGTGTGTTGGGTCATTGTCCTGTTGAAAAACAAATGATAGTCCCACTAAGTGCCAACCAGATGGGATGGCGTATCGCTGCAGAATGCTGTGGTAGCCATGCTGGTTAAGTGTTCCTTGAATTCAAAATAAATCACTGACAGTGTCACAAGCAAAGCACCCCCACACCATCACACCTCCTTCTCCATGCTTCACGGTGGGAACCACACATGCGGAGATCATCCGTTCACCTACTCTGCGTCTCACAAAGACACGGCGGTTGGAACCAAAAATCTCAAATTTGGCTCAAGCAAGTCTCTTCTTCTTAGTAGTGGTTTCTTTGCAGCAATTTGACCATGAAGGCCTGATTCACGTAGTCTCCTCTGAACAGTTGATGTTGAGATGTGTCTGTTACTTGAACTCTGTGAAGCATTTATAGTGCTGAAGCGCGTAAAAATCGTCTGTCTTTGGTTGCAACACTCACTACCGAGTTCCAAACTGTCTCTGGAAGCAACGTCAGCAGAAGAACTGTTCTTTGGGAGCTTCATGAAATGGGTTTCCATGGCCGAGCAGCCACACACAAGCCTAAGATCACCATGAGCAATGCAAAGCGTCGTCTGGAGTGGTGTAAAGCTCGCCACGATTGGACTCTGGAGCAGTGGAAACGCGTTCTCTGGAGTGATGAATCACGCTTCACCATTTGGCAGTGCGATGGACAAATTTGGGTTTGGCGGATGCCAGGAGAACGCTTCCTGCCCCAATGCATAGTGCCAACTGTAAAGTTTGGTGGATGAGGAATAATGGTCTGGGGCTGTTTTTCATGTTTCGGGGTAGGCCCCTTAGTTCCAGTGAAGGGAAATCTAAATGCTACAGCATACAATGACATTCTAGTCTCTTCTTTTGTTTGTGGAAAGTTTGATGACAAAATTTGCCCACAAGAAGGACCGCCGCACAACCTTCCTGTTCAAGTGAGCACAGCACAACAAGGTGAGTCCAAAAATGCATAAATAATGTAATATGCCAGGGAGGTATGTATACTGTAGCTAAGAAAGTAATACTAAGTGTATGTTGTGTAGTAAGCTGTTAGTAGCCCATGTGCCTCACCCTAATAATTTTGTCAATTTTCCACCCTTAATTTCGCTTACTGTTCTGACTTGGTGGTGCACATGTAGCTTATAGCCTGTTTTAGAGAAATGTCATCATCGAATATTGTAAGAGCTTTCATTGTCTGCTTATATGCCCCCTTTATTTATCCTACGGTTCTGACTTGGTGTACTGGGAGAATACTGTAAGAACGGCTCATGTTCTGAATTCTGTTACTATACATTTCAAAAGTGCTGAACAAATAGTTATATTGACTACGTCCATCCTAGCTCGCTCATTAATGTCTTAATTAAAATTACAGCCACTTATCCGCTCGTCGTCCCCATATGCCATAGTTTGTACATCTCAATTGTCAGTAGAAACCACATTTGTTTAAGCATGTCATTGTCTGAAGCGTTAACGTTAGGTAGTAAGTAGCTACTGTGCTCGAAATGTAGCTAGCTTGTTGCTACCTGGATAGCTACTAAACAATAGCTGGAACAACCTAGCGAACAGACGCGAACTGGCTGAATCGATTCAGTGGCTAGCTTTGCACTTGGCTAGCTAACAGTAGCTGCTAGGGGTAAGTTATAACCTACATTTGTGTTTTGTTTTTACATACTGGTAGCCAGAGTCGTTCAAGGGAATTCGGGACATGGGTGACTAGTTAACGTTAGCTTGGCTCTCTCTGTGTGTTCGTGCCGTGGGAGGACGGGTTTCTTCGTTGGCAGAAAGCAATGGCTAGCTAGTATGCTAACTATTTTAGCTAACTAACTGGCTGAATAAGTTGACGACGGACTCGCTCAAGCTGTCGGGACTAACCCACAACGTTAGACACGGACACGAATGATCTGCTTGGCGTGTTGACACACTGGTGGTTTGTTGTGGCTGAGTATTGGTGCTAAACCGTGTTGTTGGAGCCCGGCATGCTAGTTGGCTGTGGCGTCATATGACTAGGTGCCCTGGACGGTTTTCACGGAAGAATACTGCACCAAGTTAGCTAGCTGAATAAACTAAGTTAGTCTATTCCTAGAAAACATTGAACCGCTGTAGTTTACAACAAACGATTTGTGACGGCCGGCCGCCCAACAACCTGCCCGCTTGAACCTATCCCCTCCTCTCTTCTCCAGACCATCTCCGGTGACCTTCTCCCTTACCTCACCTCGCTCATCAACTCATCCTTGACCGCTGGCTATGTCCCTTCCGTCTTCAAGAGAGCGAGAGTTGCACCCCTTCTCAAAAAACCAACACTCGATCCCTCCAATGTCAACAACTACAGACCAGTATCCCTTCTTTCTTTTCTCTCCAAAACACTTGAGCGTGCCGTCTTTAGCCAACTCTCTTGCTATCTCTCTCAGAATGACCTTCTTGATCCAAACCAGTCAGGTTTCAAGACTGGTCATTCAACTGAGACTGCTCTTCTCTGTGTCACGGAGGCTCTCCGCACTGCTAAAGCTAACTCTCTCTCCTCTGCTCTTGTCCTTCTAGACCTATATGCTGCCTTTGATACTGTGAACCATCAGATCCTCCTCTCCACCCTCTCCGAGTTGGGCATCTCCGGCGCGGCTCACTCTTGGATTGCGTCCTACCTGACCGGTTGCTCCTACCAAGTGGTGTGGCGAGAATCTCTCTCCGCACCACGTGCTCTCACCACTGGTGTCCCCCAGGGCTCAGTTCTAGGCCCTCTCCTATTCTCACTATACACCAAGTCACTTGGCTCTGTCATATCCTCACATGGCCTCTCCTATCATTGCTACGCAGACGACACACAACTAATCTTCTCCTTTCCTCCTTCTGATAACCAGGTGGCGAATCGCATCTCTGCATGTCTGGCAGACATATCAGTGTGGATGATGGATCACCACCTCAAGCTGAACCTCGGCAAGACGGAGCTGCTCTTCCTCCCGGGGAAGGACTGCCCGTTCCATGATCTCTCCATCACGGTTGACAACTCCGTTGTGTCCTCCTCCCAGAGTGTGAAGAGCCTTGGCGTGACCCTGGACAACACCCTGTCGTTCTCCGCTAACATCAAGGCGGTGACCCGATCCTGTAGGTTCATGCTCTACAACATTCGGAGAGTACGACCCTGCCTTACACAGGAAGTGGCACAGGTCCTAATCCAGGCACTTGTCATCTCCCGTCTGGATTACTGCAACTCGCTGTTGGCTGGGCTCCCTGCCTGTGCCATTAAACCCCTACAACTCATCCAGAATGCCACAGCCCGTCTGGTGTTCAACCTTCCCAAGTTCTCTCACGTCACCCCGCTCCTCCGGACACTCCACTGGCTTCCAGTTGAAGCTCGCATCTGCTACAAGACCATGGTGCTTGCCTACGGAGCTGTGAGGGGAACGGCACCTCCGTACCTTCAGGCTCTGATCAGTCCCTACACCCAAACGAGGGCATTGCGTTCATCCACCTCTGGCCTGCTGGCCCTCCTACCTCTGCGGAAGCACAGTTCCCGCTCAGCCCAGTCAAAACTGTTCGCTGCTCTGGCACCCCAATGGTGGAACAAGTTCCCTCACGACGCCAGGACAGCGGAGTCACTCACCACCTTCCGTGGAGACACTTGAAACCCCACCTCTTTAAGGAATACCTGGGATAGGATAAAGTAATCCTTCTACCCCCCCTTACCCCACCCCAAAGAAAGAAAAAAAAACATATTGTAAAGTGGTTATCCCACTGGCTATAAGGTGAATGCACCAATTTGTAAGTCGCTCTGGATAAGAGCGTCTGCTAAATGACGTAAATGTAAATGTAAATGTAAATATCAGCAATGTTTTTTTTAATGGCAGTAAATGAGGCTGAATGAACTGTTTCACTGCCAGACAAGGCTCCGCTGATAGCCAGGTGTTGCGGTGGTAAGGATTCACTCCATGGTGCTGAAAAGAAAGATCTGCTGTCGGGACAGCTTTATGTAGGCCCTAACAGTTTGTGGGCACCGTTTGTCACCATTATAGTGCAATTAATGTATTGTTTAGTGTTGTGTTGTGGCTTTGCTGGCATGCATCTAAATGTTGTTAATTTTGTTTGCCCCACAAAGATTTACATGCTAAAATCGCCACTGCTTCAGGTATGCGATGTTGCCTTTTTTTTGTTCTTCAATTAGTCTTGGCAGCAGTTCCTTTCTTTTGAGGCGTACCTCTTCATTTATGAAGATTTTGGTTCCCTTCAGGCACTTGGCTCTCCTAAGAATCTCCTCCTTGTCTTTGAACCTGAGCAGTTTCACCACTATAGATCTGGGCCGTCCATCGGGGCAGAAAGTGCCATTCCTATGCGGCCTCTCCATCTCGATGAGTTTAGGGTCCAGTTTGAGTTGATCTGCCAGGAGTTTCTTGGCCTTGACTTCTGTGTCATGCCAAGTTTCAGTCTTTATGTCCTCAATTCCATCGATTAAAATGTTATTGCGCCTGGATTTGTTTTCGAAGTAATCTCCTTTGGAAAAGTGCTTGTCAAGTGTTGTTTGGAAAATTGTTTGAATCCCAGATTGCCCCTTTAAAAGGGGTCGACCTGCAAGACTATTTCATGTCCATGATCCAGACTACATATCTCATAATGACTTATCTCATAATAATGACTTATTGTCTCATAATTAAGACTTACATATCTCATAATTGTACACTGAACAGAAATATAAACGCAACATGTTGGTCCCATGTTTCATGAGCTGAAATAAAAGATCCCAGAAATCTTCCATACACACAAAAAGCTTATTTCTCTCAAATTCTGTGCACAAATTTGTTTACATCCCTGTTAGTGAGCATTTCTCCTTTGCCAAGATAATTCATCCACCTGACAGGTGTGGCATAGGAAGAAACTGATTAAACAGCGTCTGTTATTGTAGCGTGTGCCCTTAAAATGACGTCATGGAACTGCCCACTCTGGGGATACAGAGATGTAGCTAGAGAAAATGTAGTAGATACTAATTAACTGCACGTGCATTCTACAGACACTTGAACAAATCATACTGCAGTATTTGCTATACACTACAGTTTGCCTGTATTCATACTAAACTACATTCATAGACTGACAATAAATAAGACGTTTGAGCCCCCCACTCCTAATCTAGACCCCTTGTGGAACTACATGGATTACCCACTTTTTCTGTCCTGCTGCACTTTCGGTTCCCTTTTTTCCAATTTTCGCCTAAAATGACATACCCAAATCTAACTGCCTATAGCTCAGGACCTGAAGCAAGGATATGCATATTCTTGATACCATTTGAAAGGAAACAATTTGAAGTTTGTGGAAATATGAAATTAATGTAGGAGAATATAACACATTAGATCTGGTAAAAGATAATACAAACAAAACAACAAAAACATGGTTACATCATCTTTGAAATGCAAGAGAAAGGCCACAATATAATATTGCAGTTTAGGCGCAATTTAGATTTTGGCCACTAGATGGCAGAAGTGTGTGTGCAACGTTTCAGATTGATCCAGTGAATCGTTGCAATACTGGACTATTTTGTATCAAGTCTGCCCAAATGTGCCGAATTGGTTAATTGATACATTTTCAAGTACATAACTATACAAAACATACAAAAATTATATGGTAATACAAAACGTACGTTTACACACTCCCAGGAATGTCAAACATGATGGATCATTAGCTTATACACAAACTTTCACACATCTAGATGGCCTGGCGGGGTGGGTGTGGAGCCAGAGACAGCAGGGATTCAAACTGTAGAACCCAGTTCCTATATTTGAACATAAAAATGTATTTTATCAAACAAAACTTTGCTACATTTTATCTCTGGGACCCTCAGGATGAGAAATCAGAGCAAGATTACTGAATGTAAGTACATTTAATACATTACCTTTAGAGGTGAATGTATCAAATAGTTGCCGTGATAAGTTTTTTGTTGTTGTGCACTCTCCTCAAACAATAGAATGGTATTTTTTCACTGTAATAGCTACTGTAAATTGGACAGTGCAGTTAGATTAACAAGAATTTAAGCTTTCTGCCCATATAAGACATGTCTATGTTCTGGAAAGTTTGTTGTTACTTACAACAGTCATGCTAATCACATTAGCGCACGTTAGCTCAACTGTCCCGTGTAATGGACACCGATCCCGTTGAGGTTAACAACAACCAGCTAGCTAGCTAATGTTAGTTATCTTCTTGACAATACGCTTTTAAATTGTTGCTAGTTATTTTAGCTAGCTGAGTTAAAAATGGCCACTAGAAATAAAAAGAAGCGGACACCACATTCACAAAACGACAGATGGGTTGTTGTTGCTGCAGGTACATTAAAGTTAGGCAATTGTAAATAACTAGCTAACGTTAGCTAGCTAATTCGCCAATGTCCCTTTCATGTGGTCTAACTAGCTAGTAGTTGCTAGGTGACATTGAGAATTCTCAGCAAACTAACTAGTTAGTTTAGACAGAATGTACTGGCGATATCAATGTTTGGTTGTCTTTCCAGCCAGCTAGCTAGGTACTGTAGTAATGACAGTTGTTGATGTTTCATGATCCATCTCTAACTGAATGACACATTGGATCGTTGCAATGAAAGTTTCAACAAATTTGCAATGAAGTTTGCAACTAAGTTTCATAGTTACATTTCAAATAAAATCAAATTTCGAAATACTTGTGTTTCTAGCTCCAACAGTTCAGTAATATCTAACAATTCACAACAATACACACAAATCTAAAAGTAAAATAATCTGTAAAAGTTTGTGAGGGTTTTAGGTGCCAAGACAAATTTCTTCAGCCTCCTGAGGTTGAAGAGGCGCTGTTGCGCCTTCTGCACCACACTGTCTGTGTGGGTGGACCATTTCTTATCGCCGGTGATGTGTACGCTGAGGAACTTGAAGCTTTCCACCTTCTCCACTGCGGTCCTGTCGATGTGGATAGGGGCATGCTCCCTCTGCTGTTTCCTGAAGTCCACGATCAGCTCCTTTGTTTTGTTGACGTTGAGTGAGAGATTATTTTCCTGGCACCACACTCACTGGGCCCTCACCTCCTCCCTGTAGGCTGTCTCGTCATTGTTGGTAAATGAAATTGTTGGTAGTTGACGTTAGCTCGCGTCCAGTGGGCTGCATCCTTGACAACAACAGCAATGCGTGTCATGTGTTTCTGTATCTGTCTGTCCACACAGACTCCGCCGTGGAAGCGCCACAGAAAGATGACAGTGACCCCACTTTCGTCAGGCTCAGGAACCCTTCAACACGTAGCTAGCTAACGTTACCAGCTAGCTTCAATAACACATTTTTACACAGGCACGACGTTAGCAACCTATGAAGCAAAACTATGAACGTCAATATCATTGAAATCATAATAAGCCACTTCTCCACAGTGGTATCTATCTATGGAAAGTATATATATTTTTCTTCTAGATGCAGTGTCTCTGTACCTGTTGGGCAGTGGTGATGTGCAGCTATATGAGGTCAAAGCCTTCAACGAAGACTTCCACTTCTGGTTCATTGGCCAGACAGTACAGAGAGGTAACTTACATTCAGATGATAGGTTAGCCAAGTAAAACTCAACTCCAAGATATACTTCACATCTACGGAGTTGAGTGGAGACGAGAGTGGGCGGAGTGTACCTACGATTAATTCGAGTTACTCTCAGTCGATATGAGGAAACAGTCAGTGGTTGTATTTGATTAACTTTTTATTAAGAAGTATAGATATCAGCAAAAGAAGAAAGGTACGCAGCTACAGAGGACAAACATAGCTACACGGTAAGGGTTTAAGAATGCAAGTTTTTACAAGTATGGACCTTCGGCAACTCAATGTACAGTGAGGGAAAAAAGTATTTGATCCCCTGCTGATTTTGTACGTTTGCCCACTGACAAAGACATGATCAGTCTATACATTTAATGGTAGGTTTATTTGAACAGTGAGAGACAGAATAACAACAAACAAATCCAGAAATACGCATGTCAAAAATGTTATAAATTGATTTGCATTTTAATGAGGGAAATAAGTATTTGACCCCTCTGCAAAACATGACTTAGTACTTGGTGGCAAAACCCTTGTTGCCAATCACAGAGGTCAGACATTTATTGTAGTTGTCCACCAGGTTTGCACACATCTCAGGAGGGATTTTGTCCCACTCCTCTTTGCAGATCTTCTCCAAGTCATTAAGGTTTCGAGGCTGATGTTTGGCAACTCGAACCTTCAGCTCCCTCCACAGATTTTCTATTGGAATAAGGTCTGGAGACTGGCTAGGCCACTCCAGGACCTTCATGTGCTTCTTCTTGAGCCACTCCTTTGTTGCCTTGGCCGTGTGTTTTGGGTCATTGTCATGCTGGAATACCCATCCACGACCCATTTTCAATGTCCTGGCTGAGGGAAGGAGGTTCTCACCCAAGATTTGACGGTACATGGCCCTGTCCATCGTCCCTTTGATGCGGTGAAGTTGTCCTGTCCCCTTAGCAGAAAAACACCCCCAAAGCATAATGTTTCCACCTCCATGTTTGACGGTGGGGATGGTGTTCTTGGGGTCATAGGCAGCATTCCTCCTCCTCCAAACACGGCGAGTTGAGTTGATGCCAAAGAGCTCGATTTTGGTCTCATCTGACCACAACACTTTCACCCAGTTTTCCTCTGAATCATTCAGATGTTCATTGGCAAACTTCAGACGGGCCTGTATATGTGCTTTCTTGAGCAGGGGGACCTTGCGGGCACTGCAGGATTTCAGTCCTTCACAGCGTAGTGTGTTACCAATTGTTTTCTTGGTGACTATGGTCCCAGCTGCCTTGAGATCATTGACAAGATCCTCCCGTGTAGTTCTGGGCTGATTCCTCACCGTTCTCATGATCATTGCAACTCCACAAGGTGAGATCTTGCATGGAGCCCCAGGCCGAGAGAGATTGACAGTTATTTTGTGTTTCTTCCATTTGCGAATAATCGCACCAACTGTTGTCACCTTCTCACCAAGCTGCTTGGCGATGGTCTTGTAGCCCATTCCAGCCTTGTGTAGGTCTACAATCTTGTCCCTGACATCCTTGGGAAGCTCTTTGGTCTTGGCCATGGTGGAGAGTTTGGAATCTGATTGATTGATTGCTTCTGTGGACAGGTGTCTTTTATACAGGTAACAAGCTGAGATTAGGAGCACTCCCTTTAAGAGTGTGCTCCTAATCTCAGCTCGTTACCTGTATAAAAGACACCTGGGAGCCAGAAATCTTTCTGATTGAGAGGGGGTCAAATACTTATTTCCCTCATTAAAATGCAAATCAATTTATAACATTTTTGACATGCGTTTTTCTGGATTTTGTTGTTGTTATTCTGTCTCTCACTGTTCAAATAAACCTACCTTTAAAATTATAGACTGATCATTTCTTTGTCAGTGGGCAAACGTACAAAATCAGCAGGGGATCAAATACTTTTTTCCCTCACTGTAGTTGGAGATACAGTTCACATACTCGTCTCCGCTCCACTCCATTGACGTGATCAACATTGTGGAGTTGAGTTTTACTTGGCTAATGATAGCTTAATGTGTTTAGTCCAAGGTGTAAATTGTGGTGTTGAAGATCCACATGTTTTTATTTGAACAGATGGGAGACTTCTGTATGTCACTCCAATGGATCCCCTCTACCTTCTGTTGCCCTACTTGTTTAAAGCGGGTAAAGAGGTAAGGCCCATATGCCCATACGTATTTTTGAAATGAATTAAATTGTGCTTATTGCATATTTATCTTTCCCCTTCATCAGTCTTTCTCTCTTTGTGAGCTCTTTTCTCCTCCCTTTGTGATGTCATCCATCTCTCTCCTTCTTCCTTTGTGACATCACCTGTCCTTCTCTCTTTGTGATGTCACCTCTGTCCTCTGATTCCATCTCTCTCCAGTAATTTTTTTGTAATTTCATTGTCTTTTCTTTGTGATGTCATCTCTGTCCTCTGTGATTCCATCTCTCTCCAGTGATTGTGTTGTCATTTAATTATGTCTTCCTCTCTGTGATGTCATCTCTGTCCTCTGTGGTTCCATCTCTGTCTGGTCATTGTGACGTCATATCATTGTCTTTCTCTCTTTGCAAGGTAATTTCTGCCCTTCTTTTGCGATGTCGTCTCTGTCTTCCCCTCTTTGGGATATAATTTCTCTGTGTTCTGCTGCAGGTGAAGTTCCAGCCTGTGTACCAGATGTTGATGGACGAGGACTTCCCAGCATGCACCAGGCTGCTGATCTGCACGCACTCCCTGGCCTCCCTGCACCACATGGCTGAGGAAAAAGGTCAGAGGTCACTGTTCAGCCCACACAAACTAATGTTGAAAGTTAATGTGGTCCTCAGAAATAATCAACTGTCAAATTTAGGTTACAAACCCCTAACCCCAATAATTTGTTTCTCACTTCAATGTCAGACTGAAGCGCACATGAATGGATTTAATTAGTATATCAGATCATTCAGAGACTGCAGCACCCTTGTATTGTTTGAGATTTTCTAAGGATGAGCTGCACATGAACACAGCATAAAAGTGTAATGTTGAGTGGTTTCAGGTGTTATACATGTTCTGTGTGCTGCTCTTCAGAGGTGGGCAGTCAGAAGTTTCACCGCTACAGCCAGGAGAGGACCATGGAATGGTTAAAGAAAAAGGTACCCATTGATCAATATATGAACTGCATAAGCACATATCATCCTCTATAGTACATCCTGAAGCAATCTGACCCCGGCAACCTCCAGGTTGTGCAGGCTTTTCTTCTAGCCCAGAACTAACACACCTGATTAATCTAATCATCAAACCCTTGATTAGTTGAATCAGGTGTTCTGCCACCCTGTGGGTTCCTGCAGAGTTCAGAATTGCTGCTCTCAAGTAGATTTAACAGTGTAAACAGTGTGTTGGTCTTGCTGTGTACCTGCTGTTCCAGGCTGAGAGGACAGTGAAGGCCCTCGGAAAGACTAACATCTCAGTGGGAGAAAGGGTGAAGTCCACGACGTACGTCAGAGTCAAGAAGGAGTCAGAGACCCAGGAAGGTGAGTCACTCTCAGGGCCTGGACCAATACTGCAGACCTGTTCCATGTTCTCCCTGGCCTGCATACATCAAATGAACCAGAGGATGGCACCAAACCCATTGTAGAGGTCAGGCGCTTTCTGCACCAGACTTTGCCTAATAGCCTTACATGTTACATTTCCGGTTTCACATTAATTTTATATTTAAAGCTCAGATTATCAACCCAGTTTTCTGTGATATCAATAGAATGGATGTCATTCCATAATGAAGTGATGCTGTGGTATTAACCCTCTTATGCCCTCTCTTCATTGTAACATAGAGGACTACCTGCAAATAGAGGACTACCTGCAATATGCCCATGGTCTGATATCTGCGTATATCAGGGAAGACCTGAGCAAAGCTCTCCTCAACCATCTACAGTGAGTACACACGCACAATCTAAAATTAAAAAGCACAATCAAAAATTTCATTTTCATGTAGCTTCAGTGTAACTGTCACTGACTAATTTTAATTAAATGTTAACCCCCCCCCCCCCAAAAAAAAAAAATGAAGATGAGTGTTTGGTTTTGGAGCCAGTAACCACAGAATTCAAATAACTCGGTGGCAATTAGATTTTCCAAGACACATCCCCCACAGTTTACAAACAATTGCAGGGCCCATGTCAGCACTTTTGACTGGAAATGTACTGGTGATGAAAGTGACAGATTGTGCCGTTACGACAGTGATACTACTGAAGGTAATGCATTAAGCAGCATTGTTAGTCTGTAACAGTCTGATGGTCAATCATCTTTCACCTTCCTCCTGACAGGTTACCTGAGCTCTCAAGCCCTAATGAGGTGGAGCATCATTCAAAGGGATTTTATCCAGCTTCTCTTTGTAGGCTATTTGTGTCATCACACTGTGTAGTTAGGCCTACAGTGCATTCGGAAAGTATTCAGACCTCTTGACTTTTTCCACATTTTGTTACGTTCAGCCTTATTCTAAAATTGATTAAATAGTCCCCCCCCACCCCCAATCAATCTATACACAATACCCCATAATGACAAAGCAAAAACAGGTTGTACATTTTTTTTGCAAAACAAATTAACAGAAATATCACATTTACGTAAGTATTCAGATCCTTTACTCTGGACCTTTGAAGCACCTTTGGCAGCGATTACAGCCTTGATTCTTCTTGCGTATGACACTACAAGCTTGGCACACCTTTATTTGGGGAGTTTCTACCA
This sequence comes from Coregonus lavaretus, assembly GCF_964263955.1. Lineage (NCBI taxonomy): Eukaryota > Metazoa > Chordata > Actinopteri > Salmoniformes > Salmonidae > Coregonus > Coregonus lavaretus. Next base: position 29,108,506 of record NC_139992.1, on the reverse strand, counting down.
TTCTTCTCTGCAGATCCTCTCAAGCTCTGTCAGGTTGGATGGGGAGCGTCGCTGCACATCTATTTTCAGGTCTTTCCAGAGATGTTTGATTGGATTCAAGTCCGGGCTCTGGCTGGGCCACTCAAGGACATTCAGAGACTTGTCCCGAAGCCACTCCTGCGTTGTCTTGGCTGTGTGCTTAGGGTCGTTGTCCTTTTGAAAGGTGAACCTTCGCCCCAGTCTGAGGTCCTGAGCGCTCTGGAGCAGGTTTTCATCAAGGATCTCTCTGTACTTTGCTCCGTTCATCTTTCCCTCCATCCTGACTAGTCTCCCAGTCCCTGCCGCTGAAAAACATCCCCACAACATGATGCTGCCACCACCATACTTCACCGTAGAGATGGTGCCAGGTTTCCGCCAGATGTGACGCTTGGCATTCAGGCCAAAGAGTTCAATCTTGGTTTCATCAGACCAGAGAATCTTGTTTCTCATGGTCTGAGAGTCCTTTAGGTGCCTTTTGGCAAACTCCAAGTGGGCTGTCATGTGCCTTTTACTGAGGAGTGGCTTCCGTCTGGCCACTCTACCATAAAGACATGATTGGTGGGGTGCTGCAGAGATGGTTGTCCTTCTGGAAGGTTCGCCCATCTCCATAGAGGAACTCTGGAGCTCTGTCAGAGTGACCATCGGGTTCTTGGTCACCTCCCTGACCAAGGCCCTTCTCCCCCGATTGCTCAGTTTGGCCAGGCGGCCAGCTCTAGAAATAGTCTTGGTGGTTCCAAACTTCTTCCATTTAAGAATGATGGAGGCCACTGTGTTCTTGGGGACCTTCAATGCTGCAGACTTTTTTTGGTACCCTTCCCCAGATCTGTGCCTCGACACAATCCTGTCTCGGAGCTCTACGGACAATTCCTTCGACCTCATGGCTTGGTTTTTGCTCTGACATGCACTGTCAACTGTGGGACCTTATATAAACAGGTGTGTGATTTTCCAAGTCATGTCCAATCAATTGAATTTACCACAGGTGGACTCCAATTAGGTTGTAGAAACATCTCAAGGATGATCAATGGAAACCGGATGCACCTGAGCTCAATTTCGAGTCTCATAGCAAAGGGTTTGAATACTTGTGTAAATAAGGTATTTCTGTTTTTTATTTGTAATATATTTACAAAAATGTCTTAACCTGCTTTGGCTTTGTAATTATGGGGTATTGTGTGGAGATTTATGAGAATTATTCTTTATTTTTTATCCAATTTAGAATAAGGCTGTAACGTAACAAAATGTGGAAAAAAGGTAGGGGTCCGAATGCATTGTATATACTGACATATTTGTTCCCAGTTTTCTATTTATTTGGGAACATTTGTTCTTTTTCTGCATGTGTTAGAAACCAAAGCGGGATAAATATTGTTGTACATATAAATTAGCTTGCTTTTATTTCTTGTAGGGTGTGGCTTTTCCACTGTGGTGTTCTATTGAGATTCACCAGATGGTTGCAGTGTACCGGTAGATTAGTGTGTTCTTATGCCTATTGTTGGTGGATGTGGTTGGTCGGTTTGTGGTACTCACGGTATCGCCACGGTAACTTGTAACTTATAACTTGTGTGTCTGTGGCGTGATTGGTGGTTGGTGTTTAGAGTGATGGAAAGTAGGTCTAACTCTATACATCCCATTCTCGTTCGGCAGAAACGAAAACTGTCTGACACACCGGTGGAGGTGGGAGAGGGCTACACCAAATTCAACAGCTCCGATTTCACCCGCAAAGTGAGTGAGATTAGGGGCAGTTTGCATGAATGCACCCAGGAGAGAAATATAGAAGGGGGGGGGATCCTTCCTGAAGTGTACGTGAGTGCAGTTTAAAGCAATGCAATGCAGAGGCCTTCAAATCAAGACGAAAGTCCAAGTAACCTTGTGTATTCTGTCTGGAAATGAGAGTCATGATGATATGTAATTACGTTTCAGCCGTCTTCACTCAAGGCCGATGAGCAATACTATTGAATATCTATTTTCTCCTCATTCAGCCGCCCAAGAAGATGAGTACGGCACAGAGGACCCTGGGCAAGGTGGACAAAACAGGCATGAAAAGCATGTCTGCCTTCTTCAGCCCCAAGGGCCAAGCAGAGAAAAACTGAATATTAGGATGATGCATTTTTTGTGAGAATAAGCGGATAAAACATAAGAAAATGAATAGTTATTCCTTCAAGGTTTGGAGGAGTATAACTCTTTTCCCTACTGCTCTCATATTATTGTGTCGATAACCAGCCTGAGTTCAGCCTGTGGTCTCCTGTTGCAAAGTACAACATTCAACAAACACACCAAGGGTCCACATGAAGTCATGGAAAAAGTGAATCTGCCATGGTGACCCATTTTAATGTACAGAAATATAGACTTAACAGGATAAATCATATTGTAACAGTACAATGGTAGCCTATTACAGTATAAAACTAAATAAGCAGTGCCATTTGCAAAACCTTGGTTAATATTTAGGAATAATTTTAATCATTCAGTCTTTGAGGCACATAGGGAACATCTTACATTTCATACGGTGATGTTGATCGTCTTAAGAGACTGATGCGACAGGTAAACCTGGATAAAATTAGCCTAGTCTAAATGTGTATAAAAAATACTTGGAAAAGAAAATGGACAGTTGCATTGTTCAGTTGAAAGACTTGACTGATTGTGATGTCAGCTGAGTCATGTGGAGTAGGTGGTCTGTTTAGTCACAGTAACTAAGTAATGAGAGTGTTTGTTGGGAATTACGCTGTCGAAGTTACACATGGTCCTTTAAGGATCGGGTTACATTCCCATCAGTCCCATGGGCCGCAGCAGACTGGATAATTTATCAGGCCGCCAGGGCCAGTATTAGACGCGAAAACGCCAACAGGTGCGCGTCAGGACAGGTGCCTCTGGCAAAAACTTTTTGATGCCATTTTCTGGTGGCATAGCGAACAATGTCCCATGCCTTGCCTGTCCACACCAACACAATGCGATCATTGGATGCCACTTTCTATTCCCATACCCCACGGTTCTCGCTCAGTTCCCACTTCCTCTAGGCCTACTTCTCTCTCTCACTTCCCTGCCAATTCCTCGCCAGCTGTGTGCATGCATGTCGCGGGACCTCCCCAAGTCGACTCCCGTACTTGTTATAAAACTCCGGAAAAGTTCCCACTACTCCTTCTTTTTGAGTTTCGGCTTGAAGCGCAGTGTCTGGAAGGCACTCTCCACCACTTTGGGCAGGTGGATGGGGTTCCTCTGTAGGTGTCGTCGGCTGCTCGTCGTCCCTTTGTCGCTGTTCTTCTTCTTGGCCTTGCTGCTGCTTTCGCTGGTTGGGGCCGGCTTCTTCAGCTTGGACTCATCTGTGGGACACCGTGGGACCCGCATGACCCAGTTGGAGTGGAGGTCGTGCTCACTGGTGCTGGTGGCCACTGAAGGAGAGAGAGAGATGGGTTCACATCAGTTCTCAAAATGCCCATCCAAATTCTACATGGGGAAAGGAGAAACCACTAAAGGGTAGTTTGTGATCAGTTACAATTACTCTGAGACAGTGCCATGAGCTGTTTACTGTCTCCAGATCAGCACCAGGTAGCTAGCTCTTCACTACACCTAGTGTTGATTTTTCAGTGTTACATTTCTAGTGTTGATTCAGGAGTTAAATTAACCCTCTAAAATATCCTCAGTGTTGGTGTTAATAACCAGTGTTGAGTGTGATTGTGTCAGTTTTACTCTGTGGAGACTAAAACATTCTCATCAAAACTATGCCCATCATTATCTAATTTCCCATTATGCTCTACTGCAGCTAGATTTTTTTTAGGAGTAGGTTCTTAACACCAACATGTTGGGGTAAAACACGGCCATCAAAGTAAGGCCTTATGATATATGTAAGGAATTGTCATTAACAGTTTAATTTGAATGATAACATTCACCTACAGTAGGAACTCACTTGGTGAAGTCCACAAGACAGAAAATGAATGAATTCAACAACCATGTCTCTGTCACTAACAAATACAGTCATTGATCGTAACTCTACAATTCACTCAAAAAGGCACACTGGGAAATTATATTGGGGCGTGGCTTCGTGTTGGGGGGGCTTTCAATTAGTTGGTTTTTTTGGGCCACCCGCAAGTGGAAGTGTTGTACCAGTTTAATTGGTCTATGGTTATGTTAGTTTGAGCATGTCGTCTGCCACTTATGTTTCCCCTTTCATCTGTCAGTGCTGCTGTGAACCGCATCACAAAGACATGTCAAACGGGAGATGTAAAATTGACATGATTGATGCAATTTCGACGTTGTTTAAATTGCTTTGTGTATCACTAAATTTGCTTGAGATGATTTAACTGCTCACTGCGTCCAAGATTTTTTGATATAGTCCTTCCAAAGAGTTGTCAGTAAAGGTGAGCTCATGAATATAACCTCCCTGCCCACTCAGCCTGTCTTTTCAAACTTCCTGGTAGTTAGCCATGAGAGAAAGATGACTTTTTCTGTAATTTTGAGCATTTCTACCCCCCAAAATATTCGGGGTGATATTTTAGAGCTAGGTTTCCATCCAATTGGCAACAGATTTTCATGCGAATATTCAAAAATCCGCATTAAAACAGTATGCACATTTTCCCACCAGAGATGTGTTTCCATCAAATTGACTTGTTGCAGATAAAAGACTCTGCGTGATGATGTGTGCACATAAAAAATACCGTTTTTGGTTAAATTCACATGTACCGAATAAAAAAATACAAGTTAAATGGTTTTCCAATGCATTTTCAACTCTACTCATGTTTCCTCACAAAGAAAATGTGCGTTATATGAGTGTGCCCACTCTGGTATTGGTACGTGCATTCTAACCGGCTACAGTGAACATATAGCCTACATGATGAGATGATGAGATTATTATTATTTGTCAACTGGCAGCCAAGCATCGATGATCATGTCACCAGAATAAGACCCTCGATATTTATTAGAAAGGAGCATCAAGCTCATCACCTTTCACTTTCACCACCCTGTGATGTTCATCATAACTTGTTTCATCTGTAGCCTAATAAACTGCATGCTTTCCCGACGAGTCCTAGTGGGAGGACCACACAACATCTCATTGCGTGACTTCAAGTTTACTTCGATATGATGGTTATTACAGTATCAGTATCAATATTTGCGCATAAAGCGTTTCCACCGACATTTCTCGCGTACATCATTCTACCGACACAAAAAGAAACCACCTTGTCTAGCGTATTTTGTTTTGTCGACATTTGGAAAGTTTACAGAAAATATTTATGTTTCCATCAGGCCAGTCATGACATTTTTTTATCTGACGTACTTTACTCACATAAAAAGGTTGGATGGCTACTCAAAAGGTTATTTTACATGGGAATCAAAATGACCATTCGGGACCTTTAACACTCAAAAGTGTGGACCCATATAGACACTGGCCCAGTTTTAAATTTAACACTGTCAGTGTTGATTTAACACTGGAGCATTTGCTGTGTATCTCTAGATCAGCACCAGGTATCTGTCCACTGTCTCTATATTAGCACCAGGTAGCTGTCCACTGTCCTCACTGTTTATGCAACTTGATCATACTTCTAACCAAAACACAACTCACCAATGAAGTCAACGTCAGCGTGCCCATTGTCTACATGGGGCTTGCGAGTGGGCTCAGGGTCACAGCTCGCGATGACAGCGTCAAAGAAGTCCAGAGTGTCCTCCTCGTTGGGGATTGGAGGGGCAGACGGTTTGGTCCTCATAATCTTAACAAAATACACAAAACAAACATAAGAGAGAATATGATTGTCTATTGTGTTCTTTAGCAGAAGGCATTCAGTGGTTCAACAATTTCAGTTAGGGCACAAGGATAATTATGAGGTGAGGTCATAGCCATTAAGTGTTTCACAAATCCTTTCTACCTGTGCGTCCTTGGAGGTGGGCGGTGGAGGCGCCGGCTTCTTCTTGGGGGAGATTGTGGCCTTCGTCTCATTGCTTTTGAAGTTGTTGACGCTCCTCGTGTACTGCCGTCTCAATGCCACCAGCTCTTCCAAATACTCCAGGCAGTTCTGGTTCTGAGAGTAGAGCCATATCCGGTCCTCCTGCCTCTGGTAATAATACAAGGCGGTGGTGGACTCTACGTTCACAGAACTTTTGCTCCGCTTCAGTGTGGAGTTGACGGATGACTGCCTCCTCTGGCCCACCACGAGCATGGAGGTGCTACGCACCAGCTTGACGGTGCACGCGCTGTGGTAGTCCTGCTCGGACCACGGACCGCCATCACGAGCCCTGTGCCCATGGTTGGGACGGAGCGCATTATTGATCTTCCTGAACATCCCTCCTGTGCGTGGAGCGACTCACAGTTATAAAATATAATGTTAGTTCAATCGAGGTGCCCAAATGACAGTGACACATCCATCCATAACCGTTTCCAAGTAGCATTCCTCAGAAATCAGTTAGAAAACAAGCGCACGGCAAGTTAAAAAAAGACAGTATGACATTGGTCTTGTCCATGGTTCTGAAACTGCCTGTGAGTATGGTTGGCAGAGAAGATCATTTGGGACTCCTCTCACTTAAATAAACAACTTTACCGGCTATCACTACGGTGTTATGGGGGGTTGTGCTATGGCAACGGGCCTCGAAATTCAACCCGCTCCAGTGTCATTACTATTGAACAGCAGTCCCGTGTCAAATGTCCTTATGGGCACCTCAAGCTCCCAGTGTCACCAAAACACACACGCTGTGGTCGTTCTGCCCAGTGGGCTATACACTGCAAATCAGCCAGTGTTACCTTGTGTTGCTTTTTTCAGTGTAACATTTCTAGTGTTGATTCAGGAGTTAAATTAACTCTGTAAGAGTATTAACACTCAATGGTGTAAAATAACCCCAGTGTTGGTGTTAATAACCAGTGTTGAGTGTGAGAGTGTGATTGTGTCAGTTTTACTCTGTGGAGACTTAAACATTCTCATCAAAACCATGCCCATCATTATCAGATTGCCCAGCATGCTCTACAGCAGCTCGATTTTTTAGGATTGTTTTTGATATCTGTGTTTTTGCATGGTCATTGATTGATTAATCTTATGCTACACAAAGATAACGAACATACATTTTTCTAAACTAATCCAATCAGTTAGTTAGATTCATTGCACCCGTTACTGAAATGGTTGTTCCAGTTTTAAATGGTTTTAGTAGTCTCCTCACAATATTTCTAACCCTTACAGTCATTCTGAACGCATGTGAATAAACATTTCAGCTGTCAGATGTCCAAACTCCAGCAGTCCTTGAATACGTCAAGGGGTATGAATACTTTCTGAAAGCACTGTATATGTTTCCCCTTTCATCTGTGTCTGATGTTAGCTAGTTACAGGCTAGCTAGGTCTTCAGTCAGCATGGAACAAAAGGGGGTAGTTTAAAACTCTGAAGCAGACATGCCAAACAGGAGATGTATAAAAATAACTATTGACACCATTGATGCAATTTCAATGTTGTTTGAGTTGCTTTGTGTATCACCAAATTAGCTAGAGATGATTTTACTGCAACACTGCTCATTGCATCCAAGTTTCTTGACATAGGCGTTTCAAAGAGCTGTCAGTCAAGGTGAGCTCATGAATATAAGTTCCCTGCCCACTCAGCCTGTCTTTTAAAACTTCTAGGTAGTTAGCCATGAGAGAAACATATATATTTTTTTAATAAAGCATTTCTATCCCCCAAAAATATTATAGGTGACATTTTAGTCACTCAAAAGGCTATTTTACATGGGAATCAGAATGACTGTTCAGGACCTTTAATGATAACATTTGCCTCCAGTAGGAAATCACTTGGTGAAGTCCATAGAACTAAAAATGAACGAATTCAACAACCATGTGTTTGTCACTAACAAATACAGTCGTGGGTGGTAACTCTAAAATTCAGTCAAAAGGCAATGTGCTCTGGGAAATAAGGCTTTACACCAAGCAGTGTGTGAATTTAACACTGTTCCAGTGTCTATACAGGTCCACACTTTCAGTGTTAATTTAATAGATTACGGATTACGCTATGCGTTATATCTGTCTAAATTTCCCCTCCTAATAAATAATTAAGGTGACTGCAGTGTCATGTTTCAGGCCCTGTGAACGACATTGTTGCGCTGGTTCTCTGCTGGCCAACAGACGCAAGGCGAGGATGACTCATCTAGTGACTAAGGAGCCCTAGACTAGAGAGTGAACACAAGAAAACAAACCCCCCCACCAGATATGGCCTTGTGCGAAGAAGGCAGTTGAACTATTGTCTATCATCTTCTTATTGATGTCACATCCTACCTCTCTGATTACTTCAATCAAAGAAAGCATGTTACCACCTGTGTTAAGTGCATTTGATATGTCTGTAGATAAGTGTGCACATATAAGCCCCTAACTATCATTTACTGAACCTATGCAGGTTGTAGCTTAGCCTGATGCCCATAGCTCTGGAAGCTCCTACAGCTCTTGAAGCTCCTACAGCTCAGGAATACAGGTGAATTATCATAATTGGTAAAGCACCTCTACTATGCAAATCTTTATATGACCGCAATAGAACTATAAAGTATATAGATTGTAGACTGAGAGATCCCCCAATGCATTACATTGATTCCCTAATCAGATGGGCTCAGCTCTCCATGGCACCTATGGTGTCACACTCTGGCTCCAGGACTTGTGTATTTGAGCCAGGGTGTATGTTGTTTGTTGGGTTTTGGGTGTAATTTTATGTTTGCATGTCTGTCACGTTTATTTCTAGGTGAGGAGTTCTGTTGTGTCTATTTCTAGGTTGTGGTTGTGTTTCCTTGTTTGTATTCATTGACTCCCAATCGGAGGTAACGAGTGTCAGCTGTCGGCTCGTTATCTCTGATTGGGAGCCATATTTAAGATGTAGGTTTTCTTGTGTTAGTTGTGGGTTATTGTTCCATGTTCCAGTGTCTCTGTTTATTGGACTTCACGCATCGTCTTTGTTTGTTTTGTTTTCGTGAGTACGTTAATTAATAAATCATGTTCACTCGGAACGCTGCGCTTTGGTCCGCTTCTTCATATGTAGACGATCGTGACAGAATAACCCACCAAAAGAGGACCAAGCAGCGTAACAAGCGGCAACAGGACCTACCTCCAACGGATTCATGGACATGGGAGGAGATACGGGCTGGAAAGGGTCCTTGGCCACAAATGGAGGAATATCACCGCCCTCGTGAAGAGCTGGAGGCGGCTGCAGCCGAGAGGAGGTGGTACGAGGAGGCAGCGCGGAGTCGAGGCTGGAAGCCCGTGGTTACTCCCCAAAAAATTTTTTGGGGGGGGCACATGGCTTGGGCGCCTGGGCAGCAGGAGGCTGCCACAGGTAGAGCTGGAGAGAAGGCATTCGGATTACGGGAGCCATTGGCGAGTGGAAGGAGGGAAGTTGTTGTGGCACGGCATGAGAGACTGAAGTGTGTTCCCAGTCTGGTCCGGTCCGTTCTTGATCCCCAGTTAAGGCCAGTGGTGGGTGTTCCCGGTACGGGCCGGTCTGTTCCTACTCCACGCACCAGGTCCACGATGTGCGTCGCCAGCCGGCCAGAGTCTGCCGTCTGTCCTAGGGCGTCTGAACTGCCCGTCTGCCAAGCGCTGCATAAGCCGCCCGTCTGTACTGAGCCTGCAAAGCCGTCCGTCTGCCATGAGCCTGCAGAGCCGTCCGCCAGACAGAATCAGACACCTGCTATGGAATCAGCAGGAGCCGACGCAGCCCATACTAGACTGGAAGCTCAGGTTCGGAACCAGAAAGAGCAGATCCTGCAGATGGGAGCCGCCCTGCTGGAGGTGATGACTGCTATCCGAGGCTGGGGTCCGCCTCCACCGCCAGCCTCCCAGCCAGCACCATCAGCCAGCCATGAGCAGCCAGATCCGTCAGTCAGCCATGAGCAGCCAGATCCGTCAGCCAGCCATGAGCAGCCAGACCCGTCAGCCAGCCATGAGCAGCCAGATCCGTCAGCCAGCCATGAGCAGCCAGACCCGTCAGCCAGCCATGAGCAGCCAGACCCGTCAGCCAGCCATGAGCAGCCAGATCCGTCAGCCAGCCATGAGCAGCCAGATCCGTCAGCCAGCCATGAGCAGCCAGATCCGTCAGTCAGCCATGAGCAGCCAGATCCGTCAGCCAGCCATGAGCAGCCAGATCCGTCAGCCAGCCAGGATCAGCCAGAGCCGGCCAGCCAGGATCCGCCAGAGCCGGCCAGCCAGGATCAGCCAGAGCCGGCCAGCCAGGATCCGCCAGAGCCGGTCAGCCCGGATCCGCCAGAGCCGTCCCGCCCGGATCCGCCAGAGCCGTCCCGCCAGGATCCGCCAGAGCCGTCCAGCCTGGATCCGCCAGAGCCGTCCAGCCAGGATCAGCCAGAGCCGGCCAGCCAGGATCCGCCAGAGCCGGTCAGCCCGGATCCGCCAGAGCCGTCCCGCCAGGATCCGCCAGAGCCGTCCAGCCAGGATCAGCCAGAGCCGGCCAGCCAGGATCCGCCAGAGCCGTCCAGCCAGGATCAGCCAGAGCCGGCCAGCCAGGATCCGCCAGAGCCGGTCAGCCCGGATCCGCCAGAGCCGTCCCGCCAGGATCCGCCAGAGCCGTCCAGCCAGGATCAGCCAGAGCCGGCCAGCCAGGATCCGCCAGAGCCGGTCAGCCCGGATCCGCCAGAGCCGTCCCGCCAGGATCCGCCAGAGCCGTCCAGCCTGGATCCGCCAGAGCCGTCCAGCCTGGATCCGCCAGAGCCGTCCCGCCAGGATCCGCCAGAGTCGTCCCGCCAGGATCCGCCAGAGCCGTCCCGCCAGGATCCGCCAGAGCCAGCCAGCCAGGATCCGCCATCTAGACAGGTACTGCCCCTTAGCCCGGTGCTGCCCCTTAGTCCTGTACTGCCCTTCAGCCCGGTGCTGCCCCTTAGTCCGGTGCTGCCCCTGAGTCCGGTGCCGCCCCTTAGCCCGGTGCTGACCCGTAGTCCGGTACTGCCTCTTAGCCCGGTGCTGCCCTTTAGTCCGGTGCTCCCCCGTAGTCCGGTACTGCCCCTTAGCCCGGTGCTGCCCCTCAGTCCTGTACTGCCCTTTAGTCCGGTACTGCCCCGTAGTCCGGTGCTGCCCCTTGTCCCGGTGCTGCCCCTTATCCCGGTGCTGCCCCTTAGTCCGGTGCTGCCCCTTAGTCCGGTACTGTCCCGTAGTCAGGTGCCGCCCCTGAGTCCGGTGCCGCCCCTTAATCCAGTGGGGTTGAGTTGGGGGGTGGTCATGAGGAAGGGAGGACGGAAGCGGAGAGTGACTAAGGTGGGATGGGGACCACGACCAGAAGCAGAACCGCCACCGTGGACAGACGCCCACCCAGACCCTCCCCTAGACTGTATGCTGGTGCGCCCGGAGTTCGCACCTTTAGGGGGGGGTACTGTCACACTCTGGCTCCAGGACTTGTGTATTTGAGCCAGGGTGTATGTTGTTTGTTGGGTTTTGGGTGTAATTTTATGTTTGCATGTCTGTCACGTTTATTTCTAGGTGAGGAGTTCTGTTGTGTCTATTTCTAGGTTGTGGTTGTGTTTCCTTGTTTGTATTCATTGACTCCCAATCGGAGGTAACGAGTGTCAGCTGTCGGCTCGTTATCTCTGATTGGGAGCCATATTTAAGATGTAGGTTTTCTTGTGTTAGTTGTGGGTTATTGTTCCATGTTCCAGTGTCTCTGTTTATTGGACTTCACGCATCGTCTTTGTTTGTTTTGTTTTCGTGAGTACGTTAATTAATAAATCATGTTCACTCGGAACGCTGCGCTTTGGTCCGCTTCTTCATATGTAGACGATCGTGACATATGGTTACACAATGTGACAGAGCAGACCTGACTGACTCTGCGGGGTCTGGTTTCCAGCATAACACTGAGCTGCCCAGAGTCTTGGGTTTCAAAGAGGAAATAGTTGTGGTTTCATGACCCCAGGCTGGAGCGTGAGGCCACACTTCCCTTTCTGTCATCCTGTACAGGCCTTTAAACAGACCAGATGCTTAGGCATGGCCACACACACACTCACACACACACACACACACACACACACACACACACACACACACACACACACACACACACACACACACACACACACACACACACACACACACACACACACACTTTCTGTCAGTTCGAGACAAGGCGAAAGAGACAGTCCAATTTCTATTTGCTTTGCTTAATGTGAAGTTTCTTTCTCCTTAAATCAGTCTTTCCTTCCTCTTTTAAACCCCTCACCTGCTTTTTTAAAGTGGAAAACAAAACTGTGTTGTTTCATGTTCAGGACATGTTTCACAGATGCTATGATGGAGGACATGGAAAACAGCCCTCTCACTTCCTCTTGGTCTTGTATAAAGCTTAAAGCAATGCTACCTACACTTGTCACAACCACTCACCTCACACTGCTCTATTGTACTGCACTGGCTTGGTACAATAGACCTGGAGACACTGGAGACATTGACATGAATACAACGAGAAGAGGGGCACACATCCAACTCAGAGCAACAGGTGGTGGACTGCATGACTTGAAGAGTGTTGCATCATTTGATATGTTGTATCGTTTGAATTTGAAGGTAAGGGGTTTCACTACTGAATTATTATGATTGAAGAGTCGAAACAAAAATGCATATTACTGCCCAGAGTTGGTTCTTAAATGTATGAATACATTTTAAAATATAAAAATAAAAAGGGCTTCAAAGACACTTTATCCACAAGCTGCTGTAAACTGACCAAAGACACTTTATCCACAAGCTGCTGCAAACTGACCAAACAGCTATATACGTGTGTTCCTTTCCAGCCATGCTGTGTGAGAGCATACTATGGAGCATGACCTACTGTAGTGACCAGGAGAGACTGGACCCTCTCCTCCCTGTGATAGAGCCCCCCAAGAGTAGTGTGAGGGCTGGCTCACAGCCGGTTAAAGCCGCCCCGCTCTCCACACTCCAGGCCTCTCCAGGCCAGCCAAGCAGAAATGGCCACTCCATCTTGCCTAGGGTGCCCCAAAACCAGAGGCCTTCCCGGGTGAGTGCCCAAATCCAGCCCCAGGCTTCTTCTCCAACGCAGGCCCTGCATTCCCAGAGGCCCCATCCTGGCAGACACATCTCCCCAGAGATGGAGATCCCTGGGCAGGCTCATTCTGGTGGTGAGGTCCCCTTCCTGGTGCCCTCCTCCTGTCAGAGTATCTGTCAGAACTACAGCGACCTTCACATCGGGGGGGACCAGGTGCTGCCTCTCTCAGACAATGATGGGGAGCTCCTGCCCTGCAGCGACACCCAGGCTGACGGCCCCTTTCTCTTTTCCTGTGACGTCCTCCCGGCCACAGATGACTCTCCCCCAGATCGGGCCTCTGAAGACAGGCCACTGTGTCCTCTCCAGGGGGGCTCAGGCTTGGGATCCTCCCGCTGGAGGGCGGGGAGCGGCCGCGACCGGAGCTTCCTCCTCCAGGGGTGTGAGGGGCCCCTTTCCAACTCGCTGCTCAACCGCTACCTGGAGCACAAGCTACTGGACCTGTACCAGCAGTACATGCTGGAGAGCATGGCCCGGGAAGGGGGTTGTAGTGAGGGTTTTCCCAGCCATCTGCTAGCCTCAGAGCTGCTTCTGACCAGCCTGGATCAGATCACCCTGCAGCTGAGCCGTGAGGGCCACCTGGAAGCGGGCCGGGCCAAAGACATGGTGCTCAGCTGCCTGCTGAGGGTGGCCAGCGGCCTGCAGTCCAGTGAGATCAGTACTCCCCTGCTCCAGATCTCCACTGATCTGCAGCTCCCCACTGCTACTGCTACAGCTGCTGCTACTGCTGCTGCTACTGTTACTACTGCTAGTAATTCTGCTGCTGTTACTGCTGCTACTACTACTCCTGCTGTTACTGCTGCTGTTACTACTACTGCTGTTACTACTGCTGCTGTTGCTGTTACTACTGCTACTGTTGATGCTACTTCTACTTCTACTGCTACTGCTGCTTTTACTGCTGGTGCTGTTGCTGGGTATCCAGGAGCACCTCAGGGACCGCTCAGCTTCACCACTGACCCCCCAGTTAAAGACATCCTTTGACCCCTGACCCTTGAAACAACTGCACTCAGAAACCGCCTTGTTACTGAGGTCCAACCAACACTTGACTCAGCTCTCCTCCAGTACTAGACAGTTTCACTATCCCCCTAGTTTTAAAAACAGCCTCTGAACAGGGATGGAAGAGGAGGGAGTGTGTGTAGCTATGTTTTTAACCCTAATGGAAAATGCAAAATGTTGCTACTTTTCCTACTTTGGTATTACTTTCACACCGTTCTCTTATGATGAAATGAAACAGCTTTCAAACAGCTGCAGTGATATAATATTGAAATTCAGGTGGAAGCGCTGTGGTCGAGAGTGAAGACATCTGTACTGTTGTCATGTTTTCATAAAGAGAACATGACATTGTATGTAATGTTTTTGTCTTGTTTTTTTTTGTGTGTGAAAAATCTATAAACATGTTGATCAAACAAATGTCAGTTACTTTGATATGCTCCCAGTACAGTAGATCATTCCCTATACATTATCATAAAAGTAGAGTACACTAAATGTGGTCCTGTGGTGATATAACATTTGAGTGGTCAAAGAGTTGGCGGAAACACTCATATTCCTTCAGTGAATGTCCAGGTAGGTTTCACAACCATCTAGATAAGTTCTAATGAATTTCGAGGTAGTTTTATGCGCTATAGGCAGTAACTGAGTAGTGAAGTGTGCTCTGCCATCTGTATTTTTTCACGCTACCACAAGAGGGGAGCCGAGAGTTGTATCGCTGCAGAACAGGCAGGAAGGCAGGCAGGCACAATCTCCTTCTGCCACATTTTTACTTGTTTGTCTCATGTTTTCTCTCTCTCTCTCTCTCTCTCTCTCTCTCTCTCTCTCTCTCTCTCTCTCTCTCTCTCTCTCTCTCTCTCTCTCTCTCTCTCTCTCTCTCTCTCTCTCTCTCTCTCTCTCTCTCTCTCTCTCTCTCTCTCTCTCTCTCTCTCTCTCTCTCTCTCTCTCTCTCTCTCTCTCTCACACTCTCTCATGCAGCCTCTCACACACTTCTCTCCTGTCCTAACCCTCTCCTTGAACCCATCCAGCTAACTGGTTGTTATATTCCACTCCCTGTTGTCTACTGCCAATGATGTTATCACGACCAAGTCTTAAATCTACTGTACTGAATCAGACACAGGCCACACAAAACGTTCCTGTGTGTGTGTGTGTTTAACTTTACACATGTGCATATGTGTGTGTGTGTATCTGTACATATGTATGTGTGTCTGTGTGAGTATATGTACATGTTTGTGTGAGTTTGTGCATGTGTGTGTATTTGTACCTGTGTGTGTGTCTTTGCTTCTGCTTCCTCTACAAAGCCTGAGACTTACGTAAAGATAATACATCTCTGCTCACCGTGGTTTTATTTTAGGCACAGCTGCTGACACGTCCCACATGAACAAATCAAAAACAGAACCAGCTACGCTTGAACATCAGTGGGACTCAACTCCAACGCTACATGTTTATTTTTCAAATTTCCTTAGATTTAAAGGAAACGCTGCACAATTTCGTCTCAGCGCAGCAGTGCCCTTCTGAGCCAGTATTTGATCAGCTTCGTTGTTTCCTGTCCAAACACACAGCAACTGGAGGGAACTGTGTTTACAAAGCGGAGCTCTGCAGTCAAGGACTGTGTGAAGTCTCAAGGCCGTGGAGACACATGTTTAGTATTTCTGCTTTTATCTAGCTCCATCAGCCTAGGTATGAATATAAACAACCTAGTCCTGTCAGACATAAACAAAAACACTCACGTAAACATGATTCGCACACACACACACACGCACACACACACCGCACTACTAGACCCTACATTGTGAGCATGTTCAAACTAACTGATTTCCAGAGCCCTTGAAAGACTAAATGAAAAACAGGCCTGTTTTTTCCAACTGAGGTCTGGGATAGTAGAGTTGGCTGAAGGCAAGGCTTTAACACTCCAATACCTAGTGGGCTTGTACATAAAAACCTACCACTTCATTGCATTTCCGACTTGTAGGCTTGTATTGCCAGAGAGATCAAAAACACATAAAAAAACTGCATATCTTAGCAATGTCTTTACCTGACGAGGTAACAACCAAAATATGATGTTCTTCCCAGGCATTGATGTCATAAATAAAACAGATTTACCTGATTGTAATATGGTTAACTGACGTCTCTTAAACTAGATTTTGACCAGGAGAATACATCTCATGTCAAATTTTGCCCATTCGGAAATAGCAACCATTTGCGGTTTTCTGCTTGACTAACCTACAGAGTATCAGGCATCCATGAAATCTTTATTAATTTGTTTTATGAACTAAACCAAAGCAAATGTCAGGATGCTAAGTTTGATGAATAACCTCCATAGAGGAAAATAGTATTTTATTCACTAAAGTTTATCTTTGATCATTACTGTGTGTTTGGCTCACAGAAAGCAGACAGTCTGATGTCCCAGTGAACGAGAAGAAACCACAAAAGGAGAGCAGGGACTGAAAAGAAAAACAAAGGACAAGGTGAGGACAATTCAAAAAGTGAAGCTATCAGACGGGCTGAATAGGAGCTCTGGAGTGTTATTCAAGGGTTCATAAAGTAATTTCCGGGACACAAAGAGCTTTTAACACAGAGGTTGAGGCAAGGACGCAGGATTTCATCACACACAAGGCCACTGTGACTCTTGTGACTGGCGCAGGCTTTGTGCCTTTCTCTGCTGTCACTTTTTTCCTCCCGAACGAAACCTTCAGAAAATGTTGTCTAGTTAATTGTCACGTTGATGTGTGTGTAGTCTGTATAATTAGAGAAAACGTTATTGTGTCCCTGCTGAAATAGACCAGCATAGGCTGGTGACCAGCCTTCATTGTGTTTTTGCTGGTGACCAGCCTCCATTGTGCTTTCACTGGTGACCAGCCTTCACTGTGTTTTCGCTGATGACCA
The DNA here is from genome assembly GCF_964263955.1 of Coregonus lavaretus. Taxonomy (NCBI): domain Eukaryota; kingdom Metazoa; phylum Chordata; class Actinopteri; order Salmoniformes; family Salmonidae; genus Coregonus; species Coregonus lavaretus. The sequence continues at coordinate 29,091,643 of NC_139992.1, read as the reverse complement.
GCCTTCGCTTTGTTTTGGACACTGGTCACCAGCGTACCGGCATATGCTGGTCACTAGCAAAACCAGTATCAAGTCACATTGTGCTGGCTTGCAAAGGGATTTTGAAATCTTATTGGAATCCAGCCTGAGTGGGGATATCCAACAATTTGAACTTTTATTCACCCACAATATGCAATCAGAATGACTGCCAGGGTTAGAAATGAGACTACCTGAATCAATCAATGTATATACAAAAACACAGATATTTAAACAAACAATTCTAAAAATCTAACTACAATAGAGCATGCTGGGAAATATGATAATGATGGGCATGGTTTTGCAGACCAGCTTGACCAGCTAGACCAGTGGTATTCAACACTTACCCTAAGAGGTCCGGAGCCTGCTAGTTTTCTGTTCTACCTGATAATTAATTGCACACATCAGGTGTCCCAGGTCTAAATCAGTCCCTGATAAGAGGGGAACAATGAAAACGCAGTGGAGCTGGCTTTGAGATCCAGAGTTGAGTTTGATGGAGCTAGACCATGCTGGACCAGCATACACTCTAACAAAAATAGGTTATTGAGGGGTTCTTTGTCAGGGGTGGGTTCTTTACTGCTGTGATGGTTGTGTAGAACCATCCTGTTCTTTCCCTTTCTACCATGTTTTCCTTTTATGCCATGAAATGCTACACTGTTAAAAAGTTGTACGGTACACTACAGGCTACTGGTTGCAGTGAAAGTAAGGTAAACAACAACAAGTTACTGAATTTTTATAGCTGAATGAAGGTGTTATTGTTTGTAAAAGGACAGTATGCTGCTGGTTACTTGAGACTATACCTCACATGAGATTTGAACTCACAACATCTTGGTTGCTAATGACCTGAACTTCCTGCTACGCTACCAGGTCTGTGGGCATGACAGAGATTGGCCACAGATTTAATGGCAAGAATACAGTTCTGCACTTTGCTAATAGTTGTCCAGAATCAAGTCAATATTTGTCTGATTATCTGACAAAACCAATGTAAAAATAGCAGTGCTCCAGGACACTTGATGTAAAGTGTGCATAACTGGTTTAGGGATTTGAACTTGCAAGCTTTTGGGCGGAAGTGCATTACTGTCTCAGCAGTGACACCAGGTACATCTTCATTACCCACACACTCTCAAATTTAGGGTACGGTAAGGGTACTGTGTTGTTTCATGAGGTACAAAAAGGTAAAAGGTACACATAAGGTACATTCAGATGTAGACATAGGAACTTACATGGTACTGTTCTGTTTCTTTTAGGGTACATGTGTGGATAATATAGCATAATGGTAGAATTTTATACCCAATATTTTGAATATAAGGTACAATCATCACTGCGCTTTGAAATGTAGGTGGGGGCAATGTACCAGTGTTGTTCATTAGCATATTTGGGGGCATGGTCTAATATATGTGTATTTGTGCCAACCATCAGTGGAAGTGTTGTACCAGATTAAGTGGTTGATGGTTATGTTCTCAAAAATGTATTTTAACATTGTCAGTTTTGCAATCTTTGTAAGAGCATGTAATGTTAAAGAGCTGTACTGTTAAGAGGTAGCTGTGCGTTTCATAGTAACTTAATGTAAGCTAATTGCCTTGATGTTGTGGTGAATATTGTGTTACTGAATTACGAACCAGCTGTCAGTAGGTTTTTGTAATATTCACAGTAATTTAATAGCCACTAGCTGCTAGTTACTTGCTATTAACTCACTAGCAACTAACTGCCAGTAGCTTACTGTACCTTTAATTCACTTTTCTGATTACAGCAAAGCTTACAACATTAGGTGATAACGATTAAGCATTCTTTGTTGTGAGCAAACTTGGGACCCAGCTTCACCTGGCCTCCATCTCTAGGTTGGCAGCAATTTGGCCTTAGTGCCACACCCTCAGGTCAGTGAGCATGACAGAGATCAGCCACAGTAAGTTACTGTGAATTTTTTAATAATTACTTGCAGCAAGCTGACAGTAAGTTTTTGAAAATGACATGAACATGAACTTCCCAGTGACCAACTGCCATTAAGTTACTGGAAAATGCACAGTAACCTCAACCTCTAAAATTCTGTAGCTCGACCACTTTCTACCTTCCACCTTCCACCGCAGATGCGGAAGGCCATCATAGGCAGATGCGGTGGATTGAGATGCAGCCCATGCAAAAGAAAACAGATATCTAGCTTACACTGATGGAGTTTGATGGGTATCTTTTTATTATGTTACTTAGATTGATGCATGGGTGCGTCAATAGACTCTTAAGCAGTGCAGCTCTTGATTGTCACAAGCTCTTACAAAGGTCATTTTATTTTGTTGTACATAAGTCAATACAAACTTAAATTTCAATTGAGAAAGATGAATCATTCAAAATGTTCAATAAATAATAGACAATTCAATCAATAAATAATCAAAGCAAACTAGGCAGATCAAATTGATGCTTGAGTGGTTGGTCTAGTGGAGTGGTTGACGGTTTGGTTGTGTCCTTGTGTTAGGGGAAGGGTGGGGTCTGTGCCGGCAGTTGCTGGGTGCAGGTGGCAGTTGTGGTTGGTCAGTGCTGGTGTTGGAGCTGGAGCTCGAACCGGGAAAGGCTGAGTTGGTGCTGGGGTCGGGACCGGACCGGAAGTTGTGCTGGTGCTTGGGCCGGGACTGGAAAAACCAGGAGGTGCTGGGTCTGGTGCTGGGACGGGAACCGGAAACCAGGACTGTTGCAGGTGCTGGGTTGGGATGTGTAGAGGGGAGGAAGGACAATCTGAGAAGCCAGCAGACACACAAGGAAGCCCTAGACCCAGAGGTCAATGGTGGTACTCCCCTGTGGCCTGCTTGCTCCAGCTGAAGGTCTGGTGTTTGGTCCCTCCTCCTCGCCTCTTCTGGTGTTCTGCTGCTGTGACTGGGTCTGGTGCTGGCGCTGGAACGGATGTTGGATCGGCAGAAGGGAGGAAGGACAACCTGAGGAGTGAGCAGACACACCTGGAAGCCCAAGACCCGGAGGTCAGTGATAGTACTTCCCTGTGGCCTGCTCACTCCGGGCGTAGGTCTAGATCTTTGGTCTTCCTCCGCGCCTCTTCTGGTGTGGTGATGAATGGTTCCTGGTTCTGGTCTGGTTTTGATTCTGTGAGAGGGATAGGTGTTGAGGGAGGAAGGGGGAAAGGGATGGAGAGGGAGCAGGGGGGTGGGGGTGGTGGAGGATATGTCCATCGGCCTGGGCTGGTGCTGGAGTTGGAGCAATGCGGCGGCAAGGCTGGATGCTGGAGGTTGGATGACAGAGGGAACAAACATAACTTGCTAGCAACAGAAAGCATTAATATACTGTCAATCTCTGAAACTCACTTAGACAATTCCTTTGATGATACAGTGGTAATAATATATGGTTATAACATCTACAGAAGAGACAGGAATGCCAATGGAGGAGGTATTGCTGTTTATATTTAGAGTCATATTCCTGTAAAGCTCTGAGAGGATCACTTGTAAAATGCTGTTGAAGTAATATGGCTACAGGTTCACCTGCCTCACCTAAAGCATATTCTTGTGGGAAGTTGCTATACACCACCAAGTGCTAACAGTCAGTATCTGGATAATATGTGTGAAATGCTTGATAATGTATGTGATATCAACAGAGAGGTATATTTTCTGGGTGACCTAACTATTGACTGGCTTTCATCAAACTGTCCATTCAAGAAAAAGCTTCAAACTGTAACCAGCGCCTGCAACCTGTTTCAGGTTATCAGTCAACCTACCAGGGTATTTACAAACAGAAAATAAACTAAATCATCCACTTGTAATGCCAAGAGTGTGCAAAGCTGTCATCAAGGCAAACGGTGGCTATTTGAAGAATCTCAAATACAAAATATATTTGGATTTGTTTAACACTTTTTTGTTTACCACATGACTCCATATGTGTTATTGAATAGTTTTAATGTCTTCACTATTATTCTACAATGTAAAACATTTAAAAAATAAAGAAAAACCTTTAAATGAGTAGGTGTGTCCAGTCTTTTGACTGGTAGTGTACATACTGTATATGGACGAGCGATGTCAGAGCGGCATGGCCTAAGATACAGTAGAAAAGTATAGAATACTGTATATACATATGAGATGAGTAATGCAAGATATGTAAACATTATTAAAGTGGCTAGTGTTCCATTTCTTAAAGTGGCCAGTGATTTCTAGTCTATGTCTATAGGCAGCAGCTTCTAATGTGCTAGTGATGGCTGTTTCAGGCCCCAGCTTTGATGCACCTGTACTGACCTCGCCTTCTGGATGATAGCAGGGAGAACAGGCAGTGCCTCGGGTGGTTGATGTCCTTGATAATCTTTTTGGCCTTCCTGTGACATCGGGTGCTGTAGGTACCTGTCTTGGAGGGTGGTTAGTTTGCCCCCGGAAATGCGTTGGGCAGACTGCACCACCCTCTGGAGAGCCTTGCGGTTGTGGGCGGTGCAGTTGCCGTACCAGGCGGTGATACAGCCCAACAGGATGCTCTCAATTGTGCATCTGTAAATGTTTGTGAGGGTTGTAGGTGCCAAGCCACATTTCTTTAGCCTCCTGAGGTTGAAGAGGCTCTGTTGCGCCTTCTTCACCACACTGTCTGTGTGGGTGGTCCATTTCAGTTTGTCACTGACGTGTACGCCAAGGAACTTGAAGCTTTCCACCTTCTCCACTGCGGTCCCATCGATGTGGATAGGTGGGTGCACCCTCTGCTGTTTCCTGAAGTCCACGATCATCTCCTTTGTTTTGTTGACGTTGAGTGAGAGAGGTTATTTTCCTGGCACCACACTCCCAGAGCCCTCACCTCCTCCCTGTAGGCTGTCTCGTCATTGTTGGTAATCAAGCCTACTACTGTTGTGTCGTCTGCATACTTGATGATTGAGTTGGAGGCGTGCTTGGCCACGCAGTCATGGGTGAACAGGGAGTACATGAGTGGGCTGAGCACGCACCCTTGTGGGGCCCCAGTGTTTAGGATCAGCGAAGTGGAGGTGTTGTTTCCTACCTTCACCACCTGGGGGCGGCCCGTCAGGAAGTCCAGGACCCAGTGGCACAGTGTGGGGTTTAGACCCAGGGCCTCGAGCTTAATGATGAGCTTGGAGGGTACTATGGTGTTGAATGCTGAGCTATAGTCAATGAACAGCATTCTTACATAGGTATTCCTCTTGTCCAGATGGGATAGGGCAGTGTGCAGAGTGATGGCGATTGCATCGTCTGTGGATCTATTGGGGCGGTAAGCAAATTGAAGTGGGTCTAGGGTGGCAGGTACGGTAGAGGTGATATGATCCTTGACAAGTCTCTCAAAGCACTTCATGATGACAGAGGTGATGACAGAGGTGAGTGCTCCGGGGTGATAGCCGTTTAGTTCAGTTACCTTAAGAGTTGCAGTCAGTTTCAGAAGGGTGGCAAGAAATAAGCTGATCCTAAAAACATTGTGTTTGGGACAAATCATTCACTAAACCCTAAACCTCAACTAAATCTTATAATGAATAATGTGGAAATTGAGGATGTTGAGGAGACTAAACTGCTTGGTGTAACCCTGGATTGTAAACTGTCATGGTCAAAACATAATGATGCAACGGTAGCTAAGATGGGGAGAGGTCTGTCCATAATAAAGCTCTGCTCTCCTGTCATCTCTATCAACAAAACAAGTATTACAGGCCTTAGTTTTGTCTCACCTTGACTACTGTCCAGTCATATGGTCAAGTGCCACAAAGAGGGACATAGGCAAATTATACTTGTCCCAGAAGAGAGCACCGTGGCAGGCCCTTAGATGTGCATGGAGAGCCAGCATTGATAATATGCATGTCAATCTCTCCTGGCTCAGGGTGGAGGAGAGATTGACTGCATCACTGTTTGTCTTTGTGAGAGGTATTGACATGTTGAAATCACTGTGCTGTCTGTTTAAGCGACTAGCGCCCAGCTCAGACACCCATACATAACCCACAAGACATGCCACCAGAGGTCTCGCCACTGTCCCCAAGTCCAGAACAGACTACGGGAAACACACAGTACTACATTTGATCATTTCGTTGCAGAGGTGGATAAGGGCCTCTAGCGGGTCGTTTGTGTTGTTGGGTGGTTCTTGGCTGTTCACAGGTCTTGGCGTGCCTTCCCAATGACTGCCTGGTGGTCCCCTGTACTGACTTGGTGATAGAATGGGGGGTGCTTGGAGGGGTGAAGGTGGTTTGGAGGGTCCGGGGGTCTGGACTGAGGCTGGCTGGCTTGCTGTTTTGTGGGATCAGGGGCTAAGGGGGGTAGATCTGGGTCACTAATGAGCAGGGGGAAGGAGTCAGGGGCAGTAGGGGTTATGGTAGGGGGGTCAATGGAAGTTGGTGGTGGGAGGGGAGGTGATCAGGGACAGTAAGGGGCAAGGAGGAGCGATCAGAAGAAGTAACGGTATCTCGGAAGGGATAGGGGGTTTTGCGGGTCGTGTTTGCTGGCGTCAGGGTTTTGGTTCTGGGTAGTCTTCTGGTCTTCTGGTCTGGTCTCTTGTTGGTCTGTTGTTTGTCTGGTCGTCGTCTAAGAACTGGAGTTGTGAGGCCTCTCTCAAAACCAGCTCCCCTTTGACCAGGGGTTTGGAGGGGGTGGAGGTGGCTAGGAAAGGATTTGTTGGGGCAGCAGAGGTGGAGGGGCCGACAGAGGTGGGGGCTGTTTCTGTAAGTCTTGCGTGGTGAAGGGGTGGGGGACGTTTCTGGGACAACTTGGGTGGTGGGTTTGGTGCCTGTGTTAAGGTCTGGGTCTGTGTAGTGAGAGGACGCGATGGGGTGAGGTTGTGTTTCTCTAAGCGGGAGGTAAGCTTAGCTTCTTCTTTATATGGTGTTGAGTAAAGCTTAAACCATGTATTTAGATTATATTTAGATTGTAGGTAGGTATTGTAGTTAGGTAGTTGTAGTTAGGTATTGTATTGTAGGTAGTTTATCTAGGTAGTTATTGTAGGTAATTATTGTAGGTAAGTATTGTATTCGGCTGAGCCCAGTGAAGCACGAGGCTAGCTAACCCACTACCTGGACCAATAAAGCTAGCTAGCGGGTAGCTACTGGTAACTATTAGAAACTGTGGATAGTTGTTTCCAATGTTATTTCACGCCTAAGAGTACCTGTAATTATGCCAGCTAGCCATTCAGCTGTTTTTCTAACCTCATTATCTCGCATCTACTACAAGACCATGGCGCTTGCCTACGGAGCTGTGAAGGGAACGGCACCTCCTTACCTTCAGGTTCTGATCAGACCCTACACCCAAACGAGGGCACTACGTTCACCCACCTCTGGCCTGCTAGCCCCCCTACCTCTACGGAAGCACAGTTCCCGCTCAGCCCAGTCAAAGCTATTCGCTGCTCTGGCACCCCAATGGTGGAACAAGCTCCCCCACGACGCCAGAACAGCAGAGTCACTGACCACCTTCCGGAGACACTTGAAACCCTACCTCTTTAAGGAATACCTGGAATAGTATAAAAGTAATCCTACCCCTCCCTGCCCAACCCCCCCATAAAAAAATAAAAAGTGGTTGTCCCACTGGCTATCATAAGTTGAATGCACCAATTTGTAAGTCACTCTGGATAAGAGCGTCTGCTAAATGATGTAAATGTAAATGTCTGATTCTGGGACTGGCTCTTCGTTGTTGTTGTCTGGTGGAGGGGGTGGGGGTTGGTGGGTTTGGGTTTGGGATTGGGGTTAGGGTTTCTTGCCCTACCGGCGTAGAAACTGGGGCAGGTTCTGAAGAAGTGGTCCCCTTTCCCGCACAGGTTCCATGGGCGTGTGGAGGTACAGTCTGAGGTGGGATAGTTGTCTTTACAGATCTATCAGATGATGGCTGTGCAGGCTGCGGCAGTTCCTGCACAGTTTGGTCATGCCTTAGTAGTGGAGCCTCTGATGTTCCCCAGCGTGATGATGCTGGGGAGGTTTTGGACTCCGCCCACTCCGTTTGGGTCTTTACTGGACCAGCAATTTTTGCTCACTCCAGGTGTAGGTTGGTGTTTTTGGTCCTTCGTCCGCGCCTCTGGTTTGGGTGGTGATGGTGTCTGGTCTGCTCCGGGTGGTTGGCGGTCAGCTGGTCCTGGTCTTGTCAGTGGTGGCCTGAGGAGGGCACAAAAAAGGAAATGGCATGGGAAGAGGGCTGCAGGGCAAGGGTAGTGGGAGTAAGGCTTGCATCAGCAGTGCTCTACTCGCCTCAAGGAGATTCCAGCTTTGTCCTCTGCACCAGAGAGATGGCACCAGCCACTGTCAAGACACTTTTACCGTTGCTGCCTCCTGGTCTTTCCAAAGAAAAGGATAGTGAGAGAGAGGGACACAACCCCAGAAAACCTCCAGCATGCAGGTTTGTGTGTAATGACACAAAACCAAAGATAACATAACTGGGAGTGAACAAATGAAGTGCACAACCTTCCTCCACATAACGATAAAACCCCTTAAACTGGTACAACACTTCCACTAACGGTTGGTACAAATAATTATTTTTTTATAGCATGCCCCCAAATATGCTAATGAGGGGACATACAATTCAGTCCCATTTAAAATCCTATTTTCCCTAACCCCTCATCCTAAACCTAACCCTAACCCTAAACCTAGCTCCTAACCCTAACCCTAAAACTAACCCTATCTCCTAACCTTAACCCTAAACCTAATTCTAACCCTAACACTAATTCTAACCTTAACCCTAAACCCTCTAGAAATTGCATTTCACCTTGTGGGGACCAACAAAATGTCCCCAGTTGGAGAAAAAAAGTATTGGTTTACTATTCTTGTGGGGACTTCTGGTCACCACAAGTATGGTTACACACACACACACACACACACACACACACACACTGAGAACGGGAGAGCACATATTCCCCGGTCAGTTGGCAGCTCAAGGTCTGTGCGTTGCCTGCCTGTGTCGGGCGAGTGACCTTGGCTCAGCCAGAGTCCAGGAGAGAGACCTTGAGAGACAGTCATTTTCAGAGGAACGAAAACAGAACTGGGAACAAAAGTGATCTCCTGCGTTCTGCACAGAACCGTTATTTTCAAATCTTGAGAACTGGTTAATAATGTTATTTTTAGTTCAAAAAATATTCCTAATATCTAGTATATAATTATGTGAAGTTATATACCCACAATAAGGTAACACTTTACATCAGTGATCATCAACTAGATTCAACCGCAGACCGATTTTGACTTGAGCGGATGGTCACGGGTCCGGAACATAACTACAAATAATTTGTAGACTGCAAATTGACCGGAAGAAGCCCAAACAGATATAATATTTTATTAAAACCTAATTATTTCAAACCTTGCTTACATTTAATACAATCACGTGTCTCTCTATTATACGTGGGAATATTTGCGAAATTAAAATCACTTGGAGCTGATTTCCTGGTGATTTTATAGTCTTTTATGTTCAACAATGAAAATAAAATAAAATAAAATAAACAATGGACATAATACATGTTTATGGCAGGTCCTAATCGATTACATTCATATTACATTACAGTTAGGGGGAAAATACTCTGTATATTCCGGTCTGTTTTTTCCTATCCATCTTTTCTTCCATTACTGACTCTCCCTCTCTTTCCCTCCTCCCCTGTCAGCCATTCCCCTCCTCCCTGCTGTCTGTTCCTGGCACGGCAACATTGTTATTAGTGTCATAATTTACGTCCTCATGCAAACATGACCCTGTCCTCTCAGAGCCCACAGGCAAAATATTCATACTGTAGCCACCGTGAGACCAATAAAGAATGACATATGCACAGACATTGATTATCTCAGAACAGCCAATTCATATTTCACCTAGCACCTCAACAAACACACACATGCACGCACATGCACAGATGCATACACACACACACACCCTGATATATGTACACATGGTTGTGGTCAAAAGTTTTGAGAATGACACAAATACTAATTTTCTCAAAGTCTGCTGCCTCAGTTTTGATGATGGCAATTTGCATATACTCCAGAATATCATGAAGAGTGATCAGTTGAATTGCAATTAATTGCAAAGTCCCTCTTTGCCATGACAATGAACTTAATCCCCAAAAAACATTTCCACTGCATCTCAGCCCTGCCACAAAAGGACCAGCTGCCATCATGTCAGTGATTCTCTCGTTAACACAGGTGAGAGTGTTGACGAGGACAAGGCTGGAGATCACTCTGTCATGCTGATTGAGTTAGAATAACAGACTGGAAGCTTTAAAAAGAAGGTGGTGCTTGAAATCATTGTTCTTCCTCTTTTAACCATGGTTACCTGCAAGGAAACACGTGCCGTCATCATTGCTTTGCACAAAAAGGGCTTCACAGGCAAGGATATTGCTGCTAGTAAGATTGCACCTAAATCAACCATTTATCGGATCACCAAGAACTTCAAGGAGAAAGGTTCAATTGTTGTGAAGAAGGCGTCCGGGCGCCCAAGAAAGTCCAGCGAGCGCCAGGACCGTCTCCTAAAGTTGATTCAGCTGCGGGATCGGGGCACCACCAGTGCAGAGCTTGCTCAGGAATGGCAGCAGGCAGGTGTGAGTGCATCTGCACGCACAGTGAGGCGAAGACTTTTGGAGGATGGCCTGGTGTCAAGAAGGGCAGCAAAGAAGACACTTCTCTCCAGGAAAAACATCAGGGACAGACTGATATTCTGCAAAAGGTACAGGGATTGGACTGCTGAGGACTGGGGTAAAGTCATTTTCTCTGATGAATCCCCTTTCCGATTATTTGGGGTATCCGGAAAACACCTTGTCCGGAGAAGACAAGGTGAGCGCTACCATCAGTCCTGTGTCATGCCAACAGTAAAGCATCCTGAGACCATTCATGTGTGGGGTTGCTTCTCAGCCAAGGGAGTGGGCTAACTCACAATTTTGCCTAAGAACACGGCCATGAATAAAGAATGGTACCAACACATCCTCAGAGAGCAACTTCTCCCAACCATCCAAGAACAGTTTGGTGATGACCAATGCCTTTTCCAGCATGATGGAGCACCTTGCCATAAGGCAAAAGTGATAACTAAGTGGCTCGTGGAACAAAACATCAAAACTTTGGGTCCATGGCCAGGAAACTCCCCAGACCTTAATCCCATTGAGAACTTGTGGTCGATCCACAAGAGGCGGGTGGACAAACAAAAACCCACAAATTCTGACAAACTCCAAGCATTGATTATGCAAGAATGGGCTGCCATCAGTCAGGATGTGGCCCAGAAGTTAATTGACAGCATGCCAGGGCGGATTGCAGAGGTCTTGAAAAAGAAGGTCAACACTGCAAATATTGACTCTTTGCATAAACTTAATGTAATTGTCAATAAAAGCCTTTGACACTTATGGAATTGTTGTAATTATACTTCAGTATGCCATAGTAACATCTGACTGTCACGATTTAAACTGAATATGAACCCAAATGCAGACAACTACACCGAGCCAGAGAAGGTTTAACAGGTTTATTTCAAAGTTAAATTGTCCAGGTTTCCAAAAATAGGGGAAGAGCAAGTCCAGGTCTACAGGGAGGGTAACAGATCCAGGGTTCTGAGCAGGAGTGGTACCGTAACGTCCTAGTGTCCGTGGTGAGTCCAAATGTGAGGTCCAGTAGTGGAAAGCAGGATGGTGGTGGCAGGAGTGAAGCGGAGGCAGGAGTCAGGTTCCAATAATCTGTGGCACAGGAGAAATATAAATAGAACAGGCCAAAAACACAAAGCGCGAAAACAAGCAGGTTGAGTCAGCAGCGAGACTAACATGGTCGTCTTGACTATGATCTGACGATGAGTGGCAAGTTTGACCGGGTCTTTAAGGCTGAGGTGATTATGGTGAATGAGCTGCAGCTGGAACCCTGACTCCCGCACACCAGACTTCACTCCTGCAATTAAGAACAGACAGAGGGGAGGGGGAGAGCAGAGAGAGAGAGAGCTACCTAGCAGCAGTAGGCCTAACACTGACAAAAATATCTCATGACACTGAAGCAGCGAACTTTGTGAAGACCAATATGTGTCATTCTCAAAACTTTTGACCATGACTGTACACACATACACAACATACCTCCACCCCCCTTTGGAGCAGACAGACATTGGACTTACATGAAAATGTATATTCTCCCATGCCGTGTGCATACATTTGTGGGTGTCTATATCTATGTGAGGGCTATACATAACAGGAGGCTAAATTTCACATTTTCACATATACTTAACATACACAGCAAATTCTTCAGTGTTAAACCAAGACTGACAGTATTACATTTGACTCTGGGCCAGTGTCTATACAGGTCCACACTTTTAAGTGTTAAATTAGCTATTACACTTTGTCAGTGTTAGGGAATTAACACTTTCAGTGTTACATGCAATAACACCTCATATAGTATTTTTTAACACTAAGCAGTGTATATAGTTTACACCACCGGTGTTATCCAATAACACCATATATAGTATTTTTAACAATAGGAAGTGTACACTGAGTGTACAAATCATTAGGAAAAACCTTCCAAATATTGAATAGCACCCCGCTGTGCCCTCAGAACTGCCTCAATTAGTTGGGGCATGGACCTACTACCATAGGCCTGATTACCAACAATGACGAGACAGCCTACAGGGAGGAGGTGAGGGCCCTGGGAGTGTGGTGCCAGGAAAATAATCTCATTTATTGTCAACAAAACAAAGGTGCTGATCGTGGACTTCAGGAAACAGCAGACGGAGCATGACCCTATCCACATAGACGGGACTGCAGTGGAGAAGGTGGAAAGCTTTTGGAAAACATTTAAATAAGTATTCAGACCCTTTACTCAGTACTTTGTTGAAGCACCTTTGGCAGCAATTACAGCCTTGAGTCTTCTTAGGTATGACGCTACGAGCTTGGCACACCTGTATTTGGGGAGTTTCTCCCATTCTTCTCTGCAGATCCTCTCAAGCTCTTTCAGGTTGGATGAGGAGTGTTGCAGCACAGCTATTTCCAGGTCTCTCCAGAGATGTTCGATCGGGTTCAAGTCTGGGCTCTGGCTGGGCCACTCAAGGACATTCAGAGACTTGTCCCGAAGCCACTCCTGCGTTGTCTTGACTGTGGGCTTAGGGTTGTTGTCCTGTTGGATGGTGAACCTTCGCCCCAGTCTGAGGTCCAGAGCACTCTGGAGCAGGTTTTCATCAAGGAACTCTCATTACTTTGCTCCGCTTATCTTTTCCTCGATCCTGACTAGTCTCCCAGTCCCTGCTGCTGAAAAACATCCCCACAGCATGATGCTGCCACCACCATGCTTGACCGTAGGGATGGTGCCAGGTTTCCTCCAGACATGATGCTTGGCATTCAGGCCAAAGAGTTCAATCTTGGTTTCATCAGACCAGAGAATCTTGTTTCTCATGGTCTGAGAGTCTTTAGGCGTCTTTTGGCAAACTCCAAGTGGGCTGTCATGTGCCTATTACTGAGGAGTGGCTTCCGTCTGGCCACTCTACCATAAAGGACTAATTGGTGGAGTGCTATAGAGATGGTTGTCCTTCTGGAAGGTTCTCCCATCTCCGCAGAGTAACTCTAGAGCTCTGTCAGAGTGACCATCGGGTTCTTGGTCACCTCCCTGACCAAGGCCCTTCTCCCCCGATTGCTCAGTTTGGCCGGGCAGCCAGCTCTACGAAGAGTCTTGGTGGTTCCAATCTGCTTCCATTTAAGAATGATGGAGGCCACTGTGTTCTTGGGGACCTTCAATGCTGCAGACTTTTTTTGGTATCCTTCCCCAGATATGTGCCTCGACACAATCCTGTCTCGGAGCTCTACGGACAATTCCTTTGACCTCATGGCTTGGTTTTTGCTCTGACATGCACTGTCAACTGTGGGACCATATATAGACAGGTGTGTGCCTTTCCAAATCATGTCCAATGAATTGCATTTACCACAGGTGGACTCCAATCAAGTTGTAGAAACATCTCAAGGATGATCAATGGAAACAGGATGCACCTGAGTTCAATTTTGAGTCTCATAGCAAAGGGTCTGAATAATTATGTAAAAAAGGTTTTTCTGTTTAGTTTTTTTTATACATTTGCAAACATTTCTAAAAACGTATTTTCTCTTAGTCATTATGGGGTATTGTGTGCAGATTGATGAGGATTAAATTACATTGTTTATCCATTTTTGAATAAGGCTGTAACGTAACAAAATGTGGAAAAAGTCAAGGGGTCTGAGTACTTTCCGAATGCACTGTATAGTGTGTATTAAAAACAATCCTAAACAATCTAGCTGCAGTAGAGCATGCTGGGAAATAATGATGGACGTGGTTTTAATGGGATTGTTTTACTCTCCACAGAGTAAAACTGACACAATCACACTCTCACACTCAACACCGGTTATTAACACCACCACTGGGGTTATTTTACACCACTGAGTGTTAATTTCACTCCTAGAGAGTTCATTTAATTCCTGAATGAGCACTAGAAATGTTACACTGAAATGTCAACACTAGGTAACACTGGCCAATTTGTTGTGTACTGTAAGTAGTAGGCTAGAGAGGGGAGAGAGAGCAAAATAAGGACAAGGAGGGAGAGAGGGAGAGAGAGAGAGAGAGAGAGAGGGAGAGGCATCAAAGCCAAAGGAACTGAATAATATTAAGAAATGCTATAGATGGAAGGAAAGTAGTGTCGAAACCTACCAAAAAACAATTAGGCAACAACAAATTGAATCCCTTTTAGACAACTTCCTGGACAAAACTTTCCACTGTAATAGTGAAGGTGTAAACTTGGCAGTAGAAAACCTAAACAGTATATTTGACCTCTCAGCTTCCCTATCAAATCTAAAAATCTCTAACAGAAAACCGAAGAAAAGTAACAACAGTGACTAATGGTTTGATGAAGAATGCAAAAACCTAAGAAAGAAATGGAGAAACCTATCCAACCAAAAACATAGAGACCCAGAAAACCTGAGCCTACGCCTTTACTATGGTGAATCACTAAAACAATACAGAAATACACTACGGAAAAAGAAGGAACAGCATGTTAGAAATCAGCTCAATGTAATTGAAGAATCCATAGACTCTAACCACTTCTGGGAAAATTGGGAAACACTAAACAAACAACAACACGAAGAGCTATCTATCCAAAACAGAGATGTATGGATAAACCACTTCTCCATCTTTTTGGCCCT
>NC_139992.1:29026616-29071616 GCF_964263955.1 Coregonus lavaretus | reverse complement strand
CTTACTTTGATGGCAATGTTTTACCGTAACACAGTAGTGTTCAGTGATGGGAAACCGAGGCTTTCTGAAGGCTTCAGGGCTTTCACCAAATTGTGTCGAATAACGGTTCATTACTCTGAGTCAGCAATAAATAACAGCGCGTGATTATCAGCTAGAGTTTTTTGTGTGTGCCTACAATCAGTTGGAATACCAGGTTCGCATCTTACATCATGCTTCCCTTTATTGCCTTCAAGTTTACTATTTTTCAAAAACTGAATCTATGGCATTATTTAGGATGCTTAATACAGAAGCTTATACTATACTAAATAAAACAAATTATTTGAACAACAGTGCAGAAAGTGTGGTTTCACCTAAAACAGTTTTTAAAATAGTATGACTTCAACTATGTTTGTAAGTATGGTGTTCAGTAGAGGTCGTTGTTTGAAAGCAGCTTGGAATCAAAGAAAGCAACGGAAACACGACGAAATCAGTGGGATCTCGCATTTTGAAACACACAGTTTTAAAAAGCATGATCAAACGAAGCGTGATCAAACGAAGCTTTGGACGTCATTGATGACGTACTTCTGATAAAGTGATACACGCATCGGCACACTGCTTCGAAGTTAGCTGCTTAGCGATTTTGACGCTTGCCTCTGAGCACCAGTATCAAACATATCATCACTAGTAGTGTTAGGAACCTACTGGTTTACAAGTCACATTATGCTGGCTTGCAAAGTGATATGTAATTCATATTGGAATCCAGCCAGCGTTAGGACATCCAACAGTTGGAATTTTTATTCACCTACAACCTGCATTCAGAATGACTGTCAGGGTTCGGAACATTTATAAAATAGACTATCTAAACCATTTAAACTGGAGCAACCATTTCAGTAACGGGTGCAATCAATCTAACTAACTGATTGGATTATTTTAGAAAAATGTATGTTATTTATCTTTGTGTAGCATAAGATTAATCAATCAAACGCACGCACGCACGCACACATACACACACACACACACACACACACACACACACACACACACACACACACACACACACACACACACACACACACACACAGCTATGTCTTACTATACTTGTGAGGACTTTTTGGGGACCAACAATTGATTCCCATTCAAAATCCTATTCTAACCCTAACCCTTACCCTAACCTTAACCCCTAATTTTAACCCCTAACCCTAAGCCTAAAATAGCCTTTTTAAAAGTGAGGACTGGCAAAATTTCCTCACTTCTCTTACAGTAGTTGGTTTGCTATTCTTGTGAGGACTTCTGGTACTTCTGGTAAAATGTGTACATACACACGCACGCAGGCACACACACACACACATACGTGGCTGTATGTTAGAGATCGGAGTCCTTGAAAGTGCAGTATTCAATTTGTAACTTCTATGAAAACAAGGCCACAGTCCTTTATGAGCTCAGCCACAGAGAGGAGAAAATGGAGGCAGTCTCCATGGCAACCGTCTGAAGCACGCACAACACAGCAACAAACAAAAGGCTTTTTCCAGCAGAACCATTTAACACAAAACCTTGAAGCCAACAAAAGTTGTCTGAGCAAGTTGTCCTCTAAAGTTTTTCTGAGAATGTACGGGTGTGTGTTTTTGTGTGAGTGTGTTTATGTGTGTATGAGTTTGTGTGTGTCCACATCCAAGTGTTTATTAAAACCTTTTCTTTCTCTCCAGACTAGTTCTCCATGGCTGGAGAGGCTGAATTGTGCCAAAGTGCTGTCTTGTTGGGTCTTGGCAACCCTAAAGCCTGTTCAGACTTCTCAGTGGTGTGAATCAGCTTCCATAAAGGGCTTACCACTGGGCAATTCCACGGTAACAGAATTGCGCTGAGACTCAGATTTTTTCACTTAAAATGTATGCCAAACAGAAACCATTGATTTCAAAGTTGAACAAATCATACCACTATATGCACAATGACTACTTTTAACAATTTACATAGAAACTTTACAAAAACACATTTACTGGAAGAACTGTGTAGATACAAAGTGTAAAATCTTTCTCAGTTCTTTATGTGTCCATGTTTTCCAAAGATTCTGTTAAATATCTGCTCCAAATTAAGATTCAACAATGTCTGCACAAAGAATGTGGTGTCAGCCATGACATGACACATTGACATGGAAAAAAACAATTTTGGTTATTGAACTACAGTAAGTGAAGTGGATTTACACCCGGTAACGGAATTGCGGTAACAGAATTTCATCATGGGTCCCTGATCTTTACTACACAGAAATGCATAATTATGGATATGAATGTCATTGTCTTCATGGTGA
Source organism: Coregonus lavaretus (assembly GCF_964263955.1). NCBI lineage: Eukaryota > Metazoa > Chordata > Actinopteri > Salmoniformes > Salmonidae > Coregonus > Coregonus lavaretus. The sequence continues at coordinate 29,069,338 of NC_139992.1, read as the reverse complement.
TGTATCCTAAATAGGTACAGAAAGGTATAAATATATATCCTCCTTTGTACATTTGGTTATTATTCTACACACTGGCTATTATTTTAATGAGCTCTGCCCCCAAACAAGACCAAATTTGGTTATTCTGGACCGGACCAAATCTGAACCAATCATAGATGTCTATGTTTTACAAGTTTGGACATCAAAGTACAGCACAGTATATCTCAGTAGAGCACAGTACAGTAAAGTAGAGTTCAGTACAGTACAAAAGAGCACAGTAGAGTTCAGTACAGTAGAGTAGAGTTCAGTACAATAGAGTACAGTAGAGTAGAGTATAGTTCAGTACAGTACAGTACAGTAGAGTACAGTAGAGTTCAGTACAGTACAGTAGAGTACTATACAGTACATTATAGTGTACTCAACCCTAGTGTGCTCTACTGTGTACTTTTCTTTACTGTACTCTACTGTGCTGTACTGTGCTGTGCTGTACAAACTTGTTAAATGTCATGAACAATCAAAAGGATGTTTTTCATGAAATTGGATGATATTTGAACGAAACCATATCAAAGCATGATGACCAAAGTATGATAAATGACTGCTGATTCTACATTTATAAAGTTTGATCATAAAGTTACTGGTCCCCTCCACCATGTCAAACACTTGGATTCATAATTAAGGGGACAAGGTGACATCACCTTAACTCTCATTTTAATACACCAATGGTAACATGATATTATTTTATCTAATTTAAATAAGTACCACCTTGTATCCATCATCGGAGAAGGTGTGTTTGCAGAGGGACGTGGTTTATATAGCTAGATAGCTATTCTACTGGTGCCAAAATTTGACTGTAGGATGTCAGCAAATATAATTAAAAGTTGACCCTATTCATCTATGGCAAATATACTGTACTTAGATGTTTACCCTTTCATCTGTGTCTGGAGTTAGCTAGTTACTGGCTAGCTAGGTCTTTAGCAAGCATGGAACAAAAGGGGCGGAAGGGTTGTTCAAAACTCAGACGCAGTTGTCAAGTCAACAAAATCGTCAGTGCTGCTGTAATTGATGCAATTTCATTGTTGTTTGAGTTGCTTTGTGTATCATCAAATTAGCTTGAGATGATTTTGCTGCAACACTGCTCACTGCATCCAAGTTGCTTGACACAGGTGTTTCAAAGAGCTGTCAGTCAAGTCAAGCTCATGAATATTAGCTCCCCGCCCATTCAGCCTGTCTTTTCTAACTTCCTTGTAGTTAGCCATAAGAGAAAAAGTACTTTCAGAATGACTGTTCACGACCTTCAAATCTAATTTTCAAATCAAATTTTGTCACATGCTTCTTAACAACAGGAGAAGACTAACAGTGAAATGCTTACTTACGGGCCCTTCCCAACAATGCAGAACACAAAAAACAAACACAAAAAAATAGTAAGACAAGGAATAAATACACAATGAGCAATGATAGCTTGGCTATATACATGGGGTACTGGTACCGAGTCGATGTGCAGGGGTACGAGGAAATTGAGGTAGATATGTACATATACAGCTGCGGAATGATCAGTTTCTCTGGTTTTACTATTTATAGGTATGTGTTTGGGTAAAAATAACATTTTTGTTTTATTCTATAAACTACTGACAACATTTCTCCCAAATTCCAAATAAAAATATTGTCATTTAGAGCATTTATTTGCAGAAAATGACAACTGGTCAAAATAACAAAAAAGATGCAGTGTTGTCAGACCTTGAATAATGCATAGAAAATAAGTTCATGTTCATTTTTAAACAACACAATAGTAATGTTTTAACTTAGGAAGAGTTCAGAAATCAATATTTGGTGGAATAACCCTGATTTTCAATCACAGCTTTCATGTGTCTTGGCATGCTCTCCACCAGTCTTTCACATTGATGTTAGGTGACTTTATGCCACTCCTGGCGCAAAAATTCAAGCAGCTCAGCTTTGTTTAATGGCTTGTGACATCCATCTTCCTCTTGATCACATTCCAGAAGTTTTCAATGGGGTTCAGGTCTGGAGATTGGGCTGGCCATGACAGGGTCTTGATCTGGTGGTCCTCCATCCACACCTTCATTGACCTGGCTGTGTGGCATGGCGGATTGTCCTGCTGGAAAAATCAATCCTCAGAGTTGGGGAACAATGTCAGAGCAAAAGGAAGCAAGTTTTCTTCCAGGACAACCTGGCTTGATTCATGCGACCTTCACAAAGACAAATCTGCCCGATTCCAGCCTTGCTGAAGCACCCCCTGATCATCACTGATCCTCCACCAAATTTCACAGTGGGTGCGAGACACTGTGGCTTGTAGGCCTCTCCAGGTCTCCGTCTAACCATTAGACGACCAGGTGTTGGCAAAGCTGAAAATTGGACTCATCAGAGAAGATTACCTTACTCCAGTCCTCTACGGTCCAATCCTTATGGTCTTTTGCAAACCTCAGCCTGGCTCTTCTTTGCTTCTCATTGATGAAGGGCTTTTTTCTAGCTTTGCACGACTTCAGCCCTGCCCCTAGGAGCCTGTTTCGAACCGTCCTCGCCATGCACTTCACCCCAGCTGCCGTTTGCCATTCTTTTTGTAGGTCACTTGATGTCATCCTACGGTTGTTGAGTGACATTCGAATGAGTTGGCGGTCATCCCGGTCAGTAGAGGGTCATTTTCGTCCTCTGCCGGTCTGTAGCTTTGTTGTCCCCAATGTCTGCTTCTTGACCTTGTTCTTATGAACCACCATCTTTGAAATTTTAAGGATGGAAGCAACCTGACGCTCACTGTATCCCTCTGCCAGTAAAGCCAGAATTGAACCTTTATTTTCCTCACTCAAAACGTTCCTTTTCAACTCTTTTGGCATGGTCAATAGTTATTTTTTGATTAATATTACTTTTGAGGTACTATTAGCACTGTTTTTGCCATCCAGCAATCCTATTGCAAGAGGATTGTGATGACCACAGCAGTGTTTTTTATACGTTTCCCTGTTAAATAAGATTTGGTTCAGGTGATCACCTAATCAGTACCTAATTCAGTAGAATGAGGTGTGCCTGTGTTGGAATTCAACAGACACTGGAATGGAATGGCTGTCATACATGTAGAGATGCTGATTTAAGAAAAATTTGCAGTGGTCTCTTAATTTTTTCCAGAGCTGTAGGTAGGGTTAAAGTGACTAGGCAACAGGATAGATAACAGACAATAGCAGCAGCGTATGTGATGAGTGTGGAAGTGTGGCAGTGTGTGTGTGGTGAATGTGTGCCTGTGTGTACGTGTTATGTGTGAGTGAGTGTGTGTGTGTGTATTTATGTACGGTATGTGTTGGAGTGTCAGTGTAAGTATGTGTGAGTGTGTGGGTAGAGTCCAGTGTGTGTGCATAGAGCCAAAAAGAGTTAGTGCAAAAGGGTCAACCCAACTGTGGTTTGTGACAACTATGATTTCCCATTGCAAAAATTCTGTCACAGATTTTTCAGAAAGTTTCCTGTTTTAATCACTTCATAGTTCATGTTTGTCAGACCATGAGATATCCTGAAAATCGGTGTTCTCACAAAAACGTCTGTAGCGTCTGAACGGTTTGGCCTACACACTAATATGACCCCTCTACGGAAAGGTGAGACTCTCACAAACACGTATATGTTTTGCTCCAGGACGCCCACAAGCCTCACAAGACTCATTTGAAGGTAGCCCGGTACCAGTTAAAAAAATGAATGGAAGTATACTGAACAAAAATAAAAATGCAACATGCAATAATTTCAAAGATTTTTCTGAGTTACAGTTCATATAAGGAAATTAGGCCCTAATGTATGTATTTCACATGACTGGGCAGGGGTGCAGCCATGGGTGGGCCTGGGAGGCCATAGGCTAACTAACTAACTAAGTAACCAGTGGCGACCCACATTTTGGCCTTGCCTGTTTTGCATGTTATTTTGCCATTAATACATGTCACATATCAGTTTGCAAACAATGTAAAACAAATAAAAATAAAACAAAAATAACATGGTCTCTTTTTTGCTTTCTTGATGGGGCAGCGGAAAATATGGAGCGTAGGTGTTGGTAATGTTCTCTAGTTGCGCTGTGATTAGCTCAGTGTTCTGTCACTCGTGAGGACAGTACGTCGCCGCCAAGTCTAAGGGTAAAGCTAGAAAATTCAAGCCCCTTGGGTGCTGTCATAGAGTTACATTAGAAGTGCCCATCCAATGAAGGCTCAAGGTCATTGGCCACAGATAAAATGACGTCAAATCACGTTATATCTACAGTAGCTTTGATTGGACTGATCATGTCAACATCATACTTTCAAAATCTTAGCTAGCAGTCATCATCGACAATCTACAGGCAAATCCTTTATAATCCTGGTCATATAAAGAGAAATTATAGATAAAACGTATCGGTGCTCATAAACATTACACAACAAGTTGGAAATCGCAAATTAAACAATGAGTGGTTTGGAAGGAATCAGTGGCTAACTGCAAGCATTGCAAAGCAATCACTAGCCTGCTATTCAGTGGAGTGGCTGTGTGGTCCCAAATCTGCGATTAAGGGTCTCTTTTCCAAGTTTAAAATGATAAACATTCAACACTGGCCATGCTGTCAATAAAGCATGATTTGTGCCACGTTCAAAACAACTGTTAACTCGGAACTGCGAAAACTTGACTTAGTGAGTTCAAGACAACTTGGGAACTCGGGAAAAAACTAGCTCAGACTGGGAAAATAGGTTTTGAATTGTCATCCAACTCTGAATTATTAATCCGGAACTCGGGCCTCTTTCTAGAGCTACGACCTGAAGATCAATGACGTCATCATGATTCAACCTTGTTTTTTTCTTTTTCTAGTTCCCAGTTGTCTTGAAAGCACTATAAATCCTGAGAATGACAGACTTTGATGACAAAATTTGCCCACGAAGGACCGCAGCGCCACCTTCCTGTTCAAGTGAGCACAGCACAACAAGGTGAGTCCAAAAATGTATTGTATGCTGCTGCATAAATTATGTAATATGCCAGGGAGATACGTATACTGTAGCTAAGAAAGTAATACTAAGTGTATGTTGTGTAGTAAGCTGTTAGTAGGCCATGTGCCTCACCCTAATCATTTTGTCAATTTTCCACCCTTAATTTCGCCTACTGTTCTGACTTGGTGGTGCACATGTAGCCTATAACCTGTTTTAGAGAAATGTAATCATCGAGTATTGTAAGAGCTTACATTGTCTGCTTATATGCCCCCTGTATTTATCCTACGGTTCTGACTTGGTGTACAGGGAGAATACTGTAAGAACGGCCCATGTTCTGAATTCTGTCGCTGTACATTTCAAAAGTGCTAAACAAATAGTTATATTGACAACGTCCATTCTAGCTTATCGTCCCGTTATGCCATAGTTTGTGGGCACCGTTTGTCACCATTATAGTGCAATTAATGTATTGTTTAGTGTTGTGTTGTGTAGTGGCTTTACTGGCATGCATCCCACTTTTTTTATTTATTTGCCACACCAAGATTTACATGCTAAAACAAACTAACTAACTAACTAACTAACTAACTAACTAACTAACTAACTAACTAACTAACTCCTGCAGAGACAGGCAGCCATCTTCCACTCCATAAAGCTCTACACCTGAGCATAAATACCCTGGCAGAGACCAGGTGACAGGAAACACTTGTATTAATAGAAAGCACTTTGTCAAACTTAGCCAATAATCACTTAGCAAAGTAAACAACTCTACAATAACAGTTTAGATACTACAACCTGTATGATACAGATCTATATAGAATACTTTTAAAGAGCTTGACCAGAGCAGAAACTCTTTCCCTCCAATTAGTAAAGGAGTGGCCCTTAATTAATGAGCAGACTGTGGTCACCTGCGCATTTGGTGGCCACGCCCCTCCACATGCTACAAGACAGATCTATACACAAACATTTGTAAGTACTGCTTTAGACTGGCAAATAGTACCGCTTTATACTAGCAACATAACTAACAAACTCTGATTTACTTCTCATCTCTTCTGTAATTTATATTAAATGTTTAGAAATGATTTAGAATAGATCAAACACAGGTAACACACTCAACCAAAAATGAATATTTGGTGAGGTGACCAAGCAATTATATTACCATGTGTACTGTGAAATGGGACTAGTGAGGAAGCACAGAGTTAGCTTTCTCACAATGCTGTTTAATCAGCTTCTTGATATGCCACAACTAACAGATTGTCATGACTTCCGCCGAGGCTGCCTCCCCTCCTTGTTCGGGTAGGTTTCGGCATTCGTCGTCACTGGCTTAATAGCTGATGCCGATCCATTTATCATCATTCCACTTGTCTTGTCTAATTAATCACACACACCTGGTCCTTATTCCCAATTAGTCATTGTATAATGGGGCGGCAGGTAGCTTAGTGGGTAAGAGCGTTGTGCCAGTAACCGAAAGGTTGCTGGTTCTAATCCCTGAGCCGACTAGGTGAAAAATCTGTCGATGTGCCCTTGAGCAAGGCACTTAACCCTAATTGCTCCTGTAAGTCGCTCTGGATAAGAGCGTCTGCTAAATGACTAAAATGTAAATGTATAAGTGTTCCCTCTGCTTCCTTGTCTGTGTGGGTGATTGTTTGTAGTGAACTGTGTGTAGCTCGGTTGAGCTATCCTGATCTTGTTGTTGCCAGGGTAGATATTTCCCCTGTGCCTGAGTTTTGTTGTCGCATGCTTGCACATCAGTTTATCGACAGAATAAACTCTTTGGATGCGTATTACTCTCCTGCGCCTGACTCATTCTATCACACGCATCACAGAATCACCCACCCGCTATGGAGTCAGCGGGAGAAGAGCGCATGCCTGGATTCGTGGCACGGGTCCAGGAGCACTCCACGATACTGGCCAGCTTGGGGGAAGCGATGGATTGGGTTCTTCAGGTCGTCCAATGCCTGGAGAGGAGCAGACCCGATCTGTCGAGACCAGCTGGCCAACCGGATCCAGCCACCTACACCCCAGCACCAGGAGGGATCCAGATATCCCGACCACGGGCATTTGAGGGGACAGCGGCGCTGTGCCAGGGATTCCTCCTCCAATTGGAGCTTTACTTCAGGCCGGCACCATCGGAGCGGGAGAAGGTGTCCGTCCTCGTTTCCTGCCTCTGTGGGAAAGCCCTGGAGTGGGCCAACGCGCTGTGGAACGAAGGAGGAGCCGCGTTGGAGGACTACACGGAGTTCGCTCGCCTCTTTCGGGCGGTATTCGAACACCCGCCCAAGGGTCGAGAGGCGGGTGAGCGACTGGTCCACCTGAGGCAGGGGACGAGGACCACGCAGGACTTCGCGTTGGAGTTCCGGACGCTGGCAGCGGAGTCCGGGTGGAACGAGCGGGCCCTGATCGACCATTTCCGGTGCCATCTGCGGGAGGACGTCCGACGGGAGCTAGCCTGCCGGGACACCATGTTGTCATTCGATAAACTGGTGGACATGGCCATTCGGTTGGACAACCTGCTGGCAGCCAGAGGATGTCCTGGTAGGGTCTGATCTGGCGCAAGCGTTCTCTAAAACGCAGGCGACTAAGTAACCACCTCACCGGGCGGGGGATTGCGCGATAAACCTCAGGGTAGACGCTGTACCTCCCAGGAGGCATATATACCCCCTGTCACAGGCGGAAACGGTGGCTATGGAGACATATGTCACCGAGTCCCTGCGTCAGGGGTATATACGTCCCTCCACTTCACCCGCCTCCTTGAGTTTCTTCTTTGTGAAGAAGAAGGACAGAGGTCTGCGCCCGGCATTGATTAACTCCACTGAACAGGGACACAATCAGATTTAGTTATCCTCTCCCCCTCATTCCTTCAGTGGTTGAATCGATGCATGGGGTGCGCTTCTTCACCAAATTGGATCTCAGGAGTGCGTACAACCTGGTGCGTATCTGAGAGGGAGATGAGTGGAAGACAGCATTCAGCACAACCACGGGGCATTATGAATACCTGGTGATGCCCTATGGTTTGATGAATGCTCCCTCAGTTTTCCAGTCCTTTGTGAACGAGGTGTTTCGGGACATGCTTGGTCCCGGTGTAGTGGTCTACATCGATGACATCCTGGTGTATTCCGCTACTCGCACTGAGCATGTGTCCCTGGTTCGCAAGGTGCTGGCCCGACTGTTGGAGAATGACCTTTATGCTAAGGCTGAGAAGTGTATGTTTTTCCAGCAGTCCATCTCCTTCCTTGGATACCGCATTTCAACCTCAGGGGTGGAGATGGAGGGAGATTGCATTTCAGCCGTGCGTAATTGGCCGACTCCAACCACGGTTAAGGAGGTGCAGCGATTCCTTGGCTTTGCCAACTACTATCAGAGGTTTATCCGGGGCTTTGGCAAGGTCGCAGCTCCCATTACATCCCTGTTGAAGGGTGGGCCATCCCGGCTCCGCTGGTCTGCTGAGGCGGATCTGGCCTTCAGGAGACTGCGGGGTCTGTTCACCTCAGCTCCGGTACTAGCCCACCACGATCCATCACTACCGTTTGTAGTGGAGGTGGATGCGTCCGAGGTAGGGATGGGCGCTGTCCTATCTCAACGCTCGGGCACACCACCCAAGCTCCGCCCCTGTGCCTTCTTCTCGAAGAAGCTCAGCCAGGCGGAGCAGAACTACGATGTTGGTGATCGGGAGGTGTTGGCTGTTGTCCGAGCTTTGACCGTGTGGAGACATTGGCTCGAAGGGGCGAAACACCCTTTCCTCGTCTGGACGGACCACCGTAACCTGGAGTACATCCGGGCAGCGAGGAGGCTGAATCCTCGCCAGGCCAGGTGGGCCCTATTCTTCACCCAGTTTGATTTTACATTGTCATACATTCCGGGTACAAAGAACGTGAAGGCAGACGCACTGTCCCGGCTGTATGACACAGAGGAGAGGCCCAGAGACAACACCCCCATACTCCCGGCCTCCCGCATTGTGGCGCCGGTAGTATGGGCGATGGACGAAGATATAGAGCAGGGATTACGCACAGATCCATCTCCACCGCAGTGTCCAGCTGGGCTGCAGTACGTGCCTGCTCTTATCCGTGATCGTCTGATCTTCTGGGCACACACGTCACCCTCCTCTGGTCACCCAGGTATCAGTCGTACAGTGCGCTGCCTGAGTGGAAAGTACTGGTGGTCTACCTTGGCTAAGGACGTGAGGGTGTACGTCTCCTCCTGCTCGGTGTGCGCCCAGAGTAAGGCACCTAGGCACCTCCCAGCGGTTAAGCTACAACCACAACGACCATGGTCTCACCTTAGCATTGATTTTCTGACTGATCTTCCCCTCTCCCAAGGTAACGCCACCATCCTGGTCATTGTGAACCGCTTCTCAAAGTCCTGCCGCCTCCTTCCTCTGCCCGGTCTCCCCACGGCCCTGCAGACTGTGGAGGCCCTGTTTACTCACGTCTTCTGGCACTACGGGGTACCAGAGGATATAGTGTCTGACCGAGGTCCCCAGTTCACGTCCAAGGTCTGGAAGGCGTTCATGGAAAGGCTGGGGGTCTCGGTCAGCCTGACCTCTGGGTTCCACCCCGAGAGTAATGGACAGGTGGAACGGGTAAATCAGGATGTGGGTAGATTCCTGCAGTCCTACTGCCAGGACCGGCCGGGGTAGTGGTCGGTGTTCTTGCCATGGGCAGAATATGCCCAGAACTTTGTCCGCCACTCGTCTACTAACCTAATGCCTTTCCAGTGTGTTCTAGGTTACCAACCGGTTCTGGCACCGTGGCACCAGAGCCAGACCGAGGCTCCTGCGGTGGATGATTGGTTTCGGCACGCGGAGGAGACGTGGGATGCTGCTACATTCACCTCCAAAGCGCTGTGCGTCGTCAGAAGGTCAACGCTGACCACCACCACAGTGAGGCCCCCGTCTTTGTACCGGGGGATCGGGTCTGGCTCTCGACCCAGAATCTGCCCCTCCGCCTGCCCTGCCGGAAGCTGAGCCCGCGGTTTGTGGGGCCGTTCAAAGTCCTGAGGAGAGTCAACGAGGTCACATATAGGTTATTACTTCCCCCTGATTACCGTATTAACCCCTCGTTTCATGTGTCTCTCCTCAGGCCGGTGGTAGCTGGTCCGCTCCAGGAGTCTGAGGTGTGGGAGGTCCGTTCCATCCTGGAGTGGGAGGGGTACGGTCCGGAGGAATGGTGCTGGGTCCCGGTGAGGGATATCCTCGATCCCTCCATGTTACAGGATTTCCACCGTCGCATCCTGCTCCGCGTCCTCCTGGTCGTCCCCGAGGCCGGGGTCGGCGTGCAGCTGGAGCCACGCGTCAAGGTGGGTGGGGTACTGTCACAACTTCCGCTGAGGCTGCCTCCCCTCCTTGTTCGGGCAGGTTTCGGCGTTCGTCGTCACCGGCTTACTAGCTGCTGCCGATCCATTTATCATCACTACACTTGTCTTGTCTAATTAATCACACACACCTGGTCCTTATCCCCAATTAGTCATTGTATAAGTGTTCCCTCTGCTTCCTTGTCTGTGTGGGTGATTGTTTGTAGTGAGGTGTCTGTAGCTCGGTTGAGCTACCCTTACCTTGTTGTTGCCAGGGTAGATATTTCCCCTGTGCCTGAGTTTTGTTGTCGCATGCTTGCGCAACTGTTTATCGATGGAATAAACTCTTTGGATGCGTATTATTATCCTGCACCTGACTCCTTCTATCACACGCATCACACAGATGGATGGATTTACTTGGCAAAGGAGAAATGGTCACTAACAGGGATGTAAACAAATTTGCGCACAACATTTGAGAGTAATAAGCTTTTTGTGCGTATTGAACATTTCTGGGATCTTTTATTTCAGCTCATGAAACATGAGACCAACACTTTACGTTGCGTTTATATTATACAACGTTTTTTGTTGTTAAATATGGGTAAATAAATACGATTATAATTTCCTGATCTCTTTTTATGATACCTAAAGAGGTCCTAAAATTCAAAATCAAATATCAAAATAATCCTTGGTATGACCACGTTAAAACAATTCCATATGTTAGTGTAGTAGAACCCATTCTGGAACCAAGAAATCCTGGACTCCCTCATCTGGTTAAGACAAGCTCCCGAGTGGCGCAGCGGTCTAGGGCACTGCATCTCAGTGCTTGAGGCGTCACTACAGACCCCCTGGTTCGAATCCAGGCTGTATCTCAACCGGCTGTGATTGGGAGTCCCATAGGGCGTCGTCCGTCCAGCGTCGTCCGGGTTTGGCCGGTGTAGGCTGTCATTGTAAATAAGAATTTGTTCTTAACTGACTTGCCTAGTAAAAAGCTGGATATGTTCAGGAAATCTGGAATTTGTTAAACCATCTTTCTGGAATAACCCTCTGTGCTTCAGTAACTGACACAATGACAAGCCAATCACAACCACGCAGCCGATCATCAACAAGAGTACAAACTGGTTGAATTAACACTGTTTCAATGTAATTTGTCAAAGTATTGTGATGTGGCACAGATGGAACTATCCAAGCAGAAGATACATCTCATTCAAATGTTGATATTTGCTTGTGATGAGAACAAAACACAATTAAATACAGGGGTGCAACTTTCACTGGGGATGGGGGGGAGCATCTCCCTTCACATTCTGAAATTGCATTTTTGTCCCCCCCAGTTTTATCATTGGAATGTGATACAAAACAGGGCTACGGTGTGCTTTAGGACCATGCGGACGCCTCCGAGGGTTCAGGTAGGCTGTTTGGAGTGTTTATCTGACTGGATAAAAAATTATAAAATAAACAAACTCCCCCCCACTTTTAAAACCAAAGTTGCGCCGCTGATTCAATCTAACTTTTGAAATACAATAAATAGCCTTTTAACTTGTCGACAACTTAATAAATGATATGTTGGAGTCACCAGTGCTAAGCTACGCTTCATCTCTTCTCCGGGCTGGGTCTGGCCACAATACTTCATCCACTTCCCAAGATACGTTTTCTCTTGCCAAACATCGAGGGAAGTATCTCCTAGCATGGCGTATCCAACCTTGGACAGAGACAACCTCTATGTCCCCACATGCGTCCTCCATTGCCTGGAGAAGCGGCATGCGGGCATAGGGTTGGCGATCAAACCCTTTCCAGCATCAGGCTGAGAATAATTCCTCAATGGGATTTAGAAAAGGTGAATATGGGGGTAGGTACAAAACTACAAATTGTGGATGGGTGGCAAACCAGTTTTGGACCAGAACAGCCCAGTGAAAACTAACATTGTCCCATATAACCACAAATCTAGCAGGCTCCTGATCTGGATCAGGGACAAGCATTGTGTAAATTGCATCCAGAAAAGTGAGCATATGGCCAGTGTTGTACGGACCCAGTGTGGCATTGTGATGGAGGACCCCGTTTTGAGTGATGGCAGCACACATAGTTATATTACCCCCACGCTGTCCAGGGACATTGGTAATTGCCCTCTGTCCCACCCATTACATTTCTTCCGCGGCGCCTGGTTTTGGTGAGGTTGAAGCCAACCTGATCCACATAAATCAATTCATGGCGAATTACATGGGCATCCATCTCCAATACTCTCTGTAACAGACAAAAGGATGTATAGATGAGTGAATATGGTATGTCTGAAGTACTGGAAGTAGTGTTGCATACATACCTCTACAAAGTTTCTCTCAAATGGCACCTTGTAAAGTTGTTTCGTCACTTGGTGCCGTTGGAGGATGCGTTGTATGGTCGACAGGCTTACAGCATTGATGTTGTTAAATATGGTGTCATTATTCAAGATATGCTCTCTTAACATACAGTTTTTCCCAATTGCTAAAACACAATTTTGCAAACTAGGCTGGTTTTATCAAAATACTTAACACAATTCACAAAACCACACACACCCAAACTGCAAAATACCTCATATCCGCAAAATGAAGCACTGCAACCAAAACTACATATAGCATTATCAAAATCAAACGTTTGCGCGGAATGGCACACACTTAATTCATATTACCAGATTGTCTAACCAACCACACACTGTTGGGCATTATGAAAAGCACTCTCATCTTTAGTATGCTTTGCCATAATACTAAAATAGTTCAAATTGTAGAAAATTCTTCAGATTGTTCACATGCACAGAAATATTTGCAGATACACATGCTGTTGAAACATTTTTTATATTTATTTTTCACCAAACAAGTCAGTGCAACATATACACAGCAGATATATTTACATTGGACTGAACAAAAATATGCTCACAGTAAACTGAAAAAGAAAATTGCAGAAGAATATATAGAAAACCAAAAGAGGCAAGAAAAATAATTAGGCAGCATCTTGCCGCACAGCTGGGTCTGGCCACAACGCCTCGTCCACATCACAGGCAACATCTTCCCTTGCCAGACATCGAGGGAAGAAGCGCCTTGAGTGCCTTATCCATCCCTGAATCGCACCCACATCAATCTCATCACATGCCTCTTCCATAGCCTGCACTAGATTCATGTGCACAAAGGGCTGCCGGTCGTATACCTTCCACCGCCATGCCGAAAATAACTATTCTATGGGGTTCAGAAATGGTGAGTATGGTTGGAGGTATTGCACGAGAAATGGTGGGTGGTCAGCAAACCAGTTTTGGACTGGGGCTGCACGATTAAAGCTCACATTGTCCCATAGTACAACATACCGGGTTCTTTGATGGTCTGCATCATTCATACGCTCTGGTGGTATGAGAATGTTGTGGAGTCTGTCCAGAAATGTGAGAATATGGGCTGTGTTGTATGGTCCAAGGTTGGCATGACGGTGGAGGACACCATGCGTATTGGAGATGGCAGCGCACATTGTGATGTTCCCACCACGTTGACCAGGAACATCTATAATGGCTCTGTGGCCAATGACGTTTCTCCCACTTCTTCTGGTCTTTGCTAGGTTGAACCCAGCCTCATCTATAAAGATGAACTCATGTGGGATTGCATGAGCATCCATTTCCAGTACTCCCTGAAAACAAAGAACAAAAGCAGTCAATATGGTGTTATCTAGTACACTGGGAAACAATGTTGCGTGTAGTGTACTGCAGTCAATATTGTACTTACATCCACATATGCTCGTCTGACCTCTGTTTCTTTGAGAGTTTCTCTCAAACGGCACCTTATAAAGTTGTTTCATTCTGATTTGGTTTCGCTTGAGAATGCGAGCCAATGTGGACAGACTGACTTGTTGAATGTTGTTGAATATGGTGTTGTCTTGGATGATGTGGCTTTGAATTTCTCGTTATCTGATTTCAATATTTTCCAAAACCAAGTTTACAATGGCAGCTTCCTGAACCCCGGTGAACATTTGGCCCTTCCTCCACCATGGCTGCGTCTCTCAGTCCTTTAGAAAAAACAAAAATATAGGGCTTGGACAATGCAGCCTAAAGATATTTCCCCCACAGTAGAGTAAATTGTACAGGAAACTTGTACAGTTAGTGTATGACATCAGCCATTCATGAAGTAAACAGGTGTCACCCAACTGATACACTATCACATGGGGTGTACTACATAGTGTGAAATAAATGTTGGTTACATACCTGTACTCCAGTCTAAATGTCCGGATGACACAGGCGACAGTAAAACGGCTCAAGTTGGGCTGCACTCTCTGTCCAGCCTCTCGCATTGTCAGCCCATGGTTGATGACATGATCAACTAAGGTTGCTCTGATTTCATTTGAAAGTTGTCTTCGTTGGCCATGAACTCCTCTACCAGCTCTACCCCTACCTCTCACTCTTCCTCCCCCTCTCATTCTCACCCTCCCTCTTCCTGCAACATCTTCCATTGTTGTTGTAAAACAAAAAGGTGCTCACCTGTGGTCTTTTCATAGTGCTTACTTCCTGATTGAAGTGGTAACAATTAACCATTGAGGTGTTTGGCCAGGTGGCACATGTATTGGCCAATTAGCTCATGTAGTGTCATTTTGAATGGCAGTGTTTTGAAATGGCAAATATGTGACTTTATGTCAGATTGTTGTGTCTTATGCAGAGAACCGTGTGCAGTGCATTTAAAAAGTGCCATTTTGAATTGCAAAATGTGTGGAAAGCAGAAAATGTGTTTAGACTTTTGGAGACATGAGAAGAGGTTTTGCTCGCTGTGTGTCAGTTTAAATAATTGTGCTGTGCATGTCATTTTAGTGTGTTAGCAATTGGAAAAAACTGTAATTGCATTGTTGGCCAAAACCATATTTATAATTGCAGTCTCTTGTACATCTGTAAACAAGCGTCCTCGATGAGGTCTTTGCCTTTCTACTCTGTACAGAATTCAAACACAGTATGTGTTCAGCATAGGAACTGTAAAAAAATGTACAATTTTTTTTTAGTACAGCATGATAACCAACCTCATTCATTCAATGCAGTGCAGTAAATGGATGGCTTAGAGTTACAAATGTTTATGCAATACTATGCAGTCATACGTATTTTACAGTACATTACTGTAATGCTAAAATAGTCATTAGATAGTTGCATACCTGTTCTCATTTCTGAAGGTTTGAATTATGGACGCCACTGTAAATTGACTCAAGTTGGGCTGGACTCACAGTCCAGCCTCTCTCATGGTCAACCCGTGGTTGATCACATGATCAACAAGTGTTGCCCTAATCTCATCAGAGATGGCTCTCCTTCCTTCTCTTCTTTGTCCTCGTCCTCTTCCTCCTCCAACTCCAACTCTTCGTCTTTGAATTTGTCCTCGTTGTTGTCCCCTGCCTCTTCCTCCTACTCCTCTTGCTCTCTGTCCATTGTTGGCATCCATTGTTCAAAACAGGTAATCTGACCTTTGACCTATTTATAGGCCTATACTACAGTAAAGCAGTGATTGGTTAGTGATCAGTTAAGCAATTAGTGTTTGCACATGTGAGGAGTGTGTGTGTGACCTGGTGAATAAGTGTAGCATTTTGATTGGTTGTGTTTGGAAAAGGAAAGCAAGTCACTTCCTGTTAGATTTTTGTGTTTTAGGTAGAGAATTGTGTGTAGTGTTTAGAAAAAAGTGTTTCATGCAATTGACAACTGAGTCAAAGGCTGAGAAATAGCTTATGGTTTTGGAGATTTGGTGTGTAGTTTTGCACTTTGAGTGAGAGGTTTCAAAAATCGTGTGACATGAAAATATTTTGTGTGTAAGCAGTTGGAAAAAACTGTAATGAGCTCATCTTGACTGACAGCTCTATGAAACACAAATGTCAAGAAACTGAGCAGTGTTGCAGTAAAATCATCTCAAGCAAATTTGGTGATACACAAAGCAACTCAAACGACATTGAAATTGCATCAATAATGTCATAAAAAAAAAATACATCTCCTGTTCGGCATGTCTCTTTTGATGTGGCTCAAAGCATATGCACACTTAGGGCTAGATTCTATCATATCCACGCTATCAGACACCCACATAATGGTTGTTTTGGGGGTGTCGGAGGTTGAACTGCGTTAGAGCTGTCTAATCCACAAGCGTCTCCTGGCATTATACCTGAAGCGGAAA
Organism: Coregonus lavaretus; assembly: GCF_964263955.1. Classification (NCBI taxonomy): domain Eukaryota; kingdom Metazoa; phylum Chordata; class Actinopteri; order Salmoniformes; family Salmonidae; genus Coregonus; species Coregonus lavaretus. Next base: position 29,053,020 of record NC_139992.1, on the reverse strand, counting down.
TTGCCATTGGCTGCACTGAGCTGCATTAAAAGAAATCCCATGCAGCATTGTTTACAAGTTGGAACACTGGAATGTGATATGTATTCTACACCTCGAAAAGACTGATAGAAATCCTCATTGTTTTCTTTAATGATTTTCAGTTTTTCTATACAGCCTAAATGTTCTCGTTCAGAACTTCTAACGCGAGTAGGACGGTGTGGCTTCATGACAATGACCCCACGAGCAGCCGTTCACCGATTTGACAGCTCTAACTCAGTTACACCTCTGACACCGCCAAAACACCAGCTATGTGGGTGTCGGCTATCGTGTGTTTACGCTTGATCTTATTGAATCTAGGCCTTAATGTGTCCCTGCGCACTGCTACTTTTTAGTTGGTGTTGTCTGATATCTCATGTGAAAAATGTTATCCACGTGAAAGGGTATGTGAAATATCATCACATGTTAAGTGTTCCAAAGCACATGATTTAAAATGTTCAAAACATGTGGAAATGTCACGTGATTTTCCACATGTGAAATCATGTGGCTTTTTCGTAAAGGCTACTGCTCCTCCTAAATTATAATATTTGGTTTCATTGTCAACCTAACACAATTCAATATTACTTTTGTAATACAGTAAATAGCTTAAAGTGAAGGCTATCTCACAAACTAATGTAACATTCAACCCTAAAATGAGTAACAATCCATGGCCACATTTTGAGGTATACTTTAACTATAAATGTCTTCTTATGTAATCATATAAAGTGTCTATGTTCAAGATACAGTAGCATACAGTGCCTTGCAAAAGTATTCATCCCTCTTGGCGTTTTTCCTATTTTGTTGCATTACAACATGTAATATAAATTGATTTTTTTATTTGGATTTCATGTAATGGACATACACAAAATAGTCCAAATTGGTGAAGTGAAATTAAAAAAATAACTTCAACAAAATAAATAACGGAAAAGTGGTGCGTGCATGTGTATTCACCCCCTTTGCTATGAAGCCCCTAAATAAGATCTGGTGCAACCAATTACCTTCAGAAGTCACATAATTAGTTAGATTGCACACAGGTGGACTTTATTTATGTGTCACATGATCTGTCACATGATTTTAGTATATATACACCTGTTCTGAAAGGCCCCAGAGTCTGCAACACCACTAAGCAAGGGGCACCACCAAGCAAGCGGCACCATGAAGACCAAGGAGCTCTCCAAACAGGTCAGGGACAAAGTTGTGGAGAAGTACAGATCAGGGTTGGAATATAAAAAAATATCAGAAACTTTGAACATCCGACGGAGCACCATTAAATCCATTATTAAAAAATTGAAAGAATATGGCACCACAACAAACCTGCCAAGTGAGGGCCGCCCACCAAAACTCACGGACCAGGCAAGGAGGGCATTAATCAGAGAGGCAACAAAGAGACCAAAGATAACCCTGAAGGAGCTGCAAAGCTCCACAGCGGAGATTGGAGTATCTGTCCATAGGACCACTTTAAGCTGTACACTCCACAGAGCTGGGCTTTACGGAAGAGTGGCCAGAAAAAAGCCATTGCTTAAAGAAAAAAATAAGCAAACACGTTTGGTGTTCGCCAAAAGGCATGTGGGAGAATCCCCAAACATATGGAAGAAGGTTCTCTGGTCAGATGAGACAAAAATTGAGCTTTTTGGCCATCAAGGAAAACGCTATGTCTGGCGCAAACCCAACACCTTTCATCACCCCGAGAACACCATCCCCACAGTGAAGCATGGTGGTGGCAGCATCATGCTGTGGGGATGTTTTTCATCGGCAGGGTCTGGGAAACTGGTCAGAATTGAAGGAATGATGGATGGTGCTAAATACAGGGAAATTCTTGAGGGAAACCTGTTTCAGTCTTCCAGAGATTTGAGACTGGGACAGAGGTTCACCTTCCAGCAGGACGATGACCCTAAGCATACTGGTAAAGCAACACTCGAGTGGTTTAAGGGGAAACATTTAAATGTCTTGCAATGGCCTAGTCAAAGCCCAAACCTCAATCCAATTGAGAATCTGTGGTATGACTTAAAGATTGCTGTACACCAGTGGAACCCATCCAACTTGAAGGAGCTGGAGCAGTTTTGCCTTGAAGAATGGGAAAAAATCCCAGTGGCTAGATATGCTAAGTTTATAGAGACATACCCCAAGAGACTTGCAGCTGTAATTGCATGCAAAAGGTGGCTCTACAAAGTATTTACTTTGATGGGGTGAATGAATGCACGCTCAAGTTTTCTGTTTTTCTTTGGTGTTATTTCTTGTTTGTTTCACAATAAAACATATTTTGCATCTTCAAGGTGGTAGGCATGTTGTGTAAATCAAATGATACAAACCCCCAAAAGATCCATTTTAATTCCAGGTTGTAAGGCAACAAAATAGGAAAAATGCCAAGGGGGGTGAATACTTTCGCAAGCCACTGTAACTAGATAATCGCAGGTCTGTGGAGATCGTCACAATTGCTGTAATAATCTGCACAGGATCTCGAACGGCATTGATCACTTGCACCATGTACTTTTAATGTAATCTGCTATTAGATTAAGCACAGTGATAATACATTAATCTGTTGTATAAATAAACAAAATATTTGACAATGTGCTCCCATTTGAACTTTGCTGTGCTTTTAAATGGTTGAAAGCTCAGTGATAGACATTTGTGTGACAACTAAACCAAAAATCGGACATTGGTTTTCATTTGGAATTTGGTTGTGCTTTTAGATGGTTAAAAGCATAGTGAACTCATTGGAAATTCAACTAACTTTTGGAGGTCTTTTTGAGTGGGTGAGTATATGCACAGTCAATCAGAATGAGTTTTTCCCCCACAAAAGGGCTTTATTACAGACATAAATACTCTTCAGCACACCCTCAGACGATCCCACAGATGAAGAAGCCGGATGTGGAGGTCCTCGGCTGGTGTGGTTACACAGGGTCTGCAGTTGTGAGGCCGGTTGGACATTCTGTGAAATTCTGTAAAATGATGTTGGAGGCAGCTTATGGTAGAGAAATGAACATTCAATTATCTGGCAATAGCTTTGGTGGACTTTCCTGCAGTCAGCATGCCAATTGCACACTCCCTCAAAACTTGAGACATTTGTGGTATTGTGTTGTGTGACAAAACTGCACATTTTAGAGTGGCCTTTTATTGTCCCCAGCACAAGGTGCACCTGTGCAAAGATCATGCTGTTTAATCAGCTTCTTGATATTCCACACCTGTCAGGTGGATGGATTATCTTGGCAAGGGAGAAATGCTCACTAACAGGGATATAAACACATTTGTGCTCAAGAAATAAGCTTTTTGTGCTTCTGAAAAATGTCTGGGAACTTTTATTTCAGCTCATGAAACATGGGACCAACACTTTACATGTTGCGTTTATATTTTTGTTCAGTATAGGTTGTAATCTTATTGATCAACGTCTCAACCAAATATTACCCAATTATCCACGTTGAAATGACATGGTGTGTCCAGTGGGTAGTGAGGTGTGTTGTTCTGATAAAATCCTAAGTAACATAATAAAAACATCCCCATCAAAATCCTTCAGTTTAAGATATTTACATTTTAGTCATTTAGCAGACGCTCTTATCCAGAGCGACTTACAGTTAGTGAGTGCATACATTTTCATACTGGCCCCCCGTGGGAATCGAACCCACAACCCTGGCATTGCACGCGCCATGCTCTACCAACTGAGCTACACGGGACCTAGATGGCTGTTGCATGGGCTGCGTCTCAATCAACCACCTATGCTGGCCTTCCGCATCTGCGGTGGAAGGTGGGCGAGCTAATACAGTGTTTGTCAGACCATGAGACATCCCGAAAATCGGTTTTCTCACGAAAACGTCTGTAGCGTCCAAACATTTGAGCCTACAAACTAACCATTTTGCTCTACGATACCTACAAGCACCATGGGGATTAAAGTCTAAAGTTGGTAACGCTGATGTACCTATTTATTTCTGTACCGTCCGAAACGTTTGGGCTACAAACTAATATGACCCCACTGTGGAAAGGGCAGTAGTGTAAAGTACTTAAGTAAAAATACTTTAAAGTACTTAAGTTGTTTTTTGGGGCATCTGTACCAGACTTTACTATTTATATTTTTGACTACTTTTACTTTTTACTCCATACATTTTCTATGACACCCAAAATTACTAGTTACATTTTGAATGCTTAGCAGGACAGGAAAATGGTCCAAATCACACACTTATCAAGAGAACATCCCTGGTCGTCCCTGCTGACTCTGATCTGGTGGACTCACTAAACACGAATGCTTCGCTTGTACATTATATCTGAGTGTTGGAGTGTGCCCCTGGCTATCCGTACATTTAGAGTAAACAAGAAAATGGTGCCGTCTGGTTTGCTTAATAAAAGGAATTTCAAATAATGTATACTTTAAAAATATATTTAAGTACATTTTAGCAATATCATTTACTTTTAAAACTTAATTATATGTAAAACCAGATACTTTTAGATTTACAGTTGAAGTCGGAAGTTTACATACACCTTAGCCAAATACATTTAAACTCAGTTTTTCACAATTCCTGACATTTAATCCTAGTAAAAATTCCCTGTTTTAGGTCAGTTAGGAACACCACTTTATTTTAAGAATGTGAAATGTCAGGATAATAGTAGAGAGAATGATTTATTTCAGCTTTTATTTATTTCATCACATTCCCAGTGGGTCAAAAGTTGACATACACTCAATTAGTATTTGGTAGCATTGTCTTTAAATTGTTTAACTTGGGTCAAACGTTTCGGGTAGCCTTCCACAAGCTTCCCACAATAAGTTGGGTGAATTTTGGCCCATTCCTCCTGACAGAGCTGGTGTAACTGAGTCAGGTTTGTAGGCCTCCTTGCTCGCACACACTTTTTCAGTTCTGCCCACACATTTTCTATAGGATTGAGGTCAGGGCTTTGTGATGGCCACTCCAATACCTTGACTTTGTTGTCCTTAAGCCATTTTGCCACAACTTTGAGAAGTATGCTTGGGGTCATTGTCCATTTGGAAGACCCATTTGCAACCAAGCTTTAACTTCCTGACTGATGTCTTGAGATGTTGTTTCAATTTGTCCACATAATTTTCCTTCCTCATGATACCACCTATTTTGTGAAGTGCACCAGTCCCTCCTGCAGCAAAGCACCCCCACAGCATGATTCTGCCACCCCCGTGCTTCACGTTTGGGATGGTGTTCTTTGGCTTGCAAGCAACCCCCTTTTTTCTCCAAACATAACGATGGTCATTATAGCCAAACAGTTATATTTCTGTTTCATCAGACCAGAGGACATTTCTCCAAAAAGTACGATATTTGTCCCCATGTGCAGTTGCAAACCGTAATCTGGCTTTTTTATGGTGGTTTTGGAGCAGTGGCTTCTTCCTTGCTGAGCGGCCTTTCAGGTTATGTCGATATAGGACTTGTTTTACTGTGGATATAGATACTTTTGTACCTGTTTCTTCCAGCATCTTCACAAGGTCTTTTGCTGTTGTTCTGGGATTGATTTGCACTTTTCGCACCAAAGTACGTTCATCTCTAGGAGACAGAACGCGTCTCCTTCCTGAGCGGTATGACGGCTGCGTGGTCCCATGGTGTTTATACTTGCGTACTATTGTTTGTACAGATGAACGTGGTACCTTCAGGAGTTTGGAAATTGCTCCCAAGGATGAACCAGACTTGTGGAGGTCTACATTTTTTTTCTGAGGTCTTGGCTGATTTCTTTTGATTTTCCCATGATGTCAAGCAAAGAGGCACTGAGTTTGAAGGTAGGCCTTGAAATACATCCACAGGTACACCTCCAATTGACTCAAATGATGTCAATTAGCCTATCAGAAGCTTCTAAAGCCATGACATCATTTTCTGGAATTTTCCAAGCTGTTCAAAGGCATAGTCAATTTAATGTATGTAAACTTCTGACCCACTAGAATTGTGATACAGTGAATTATAAGTGAAATAATCTGTCTGTAAACAATTGTTGGAAAAATTACTTGTGTCATGCACAAAGTAGATGTCCTAACCGACTTGCCAAAACTCTAGTTTGTTAACAAGAAATTTGTGGAGTGGTTGAAAAACGAGTTTTAATGACTCCAACCTAAGTGTATGTAAACTTCCGACTTCATCTGTAAGTAGTATTTTACTGGGTGCCTTTCACTTTTACTTGAGTCATTTTCTATTAAGGTATCATTACTTTTACTCAAGTATGAGTAATGTGTTATTCAATGCGTTCAAACAATTCCATATGTTAGCTTAGTAGCCCCCCCAACGGCTTAGACTTTTAGAAGTTAAAGTATAACAAGGCAATGAAGGTCGCTGGTTAAATTTAGCCACTGTGACACAAGGTGAGTCTGTGACCTTCTTCCTACTTTAGGAGGTGGTGTATGGGACAGACACACGCATTCACGCAGGCGTGCGTACACACACACACACACACACACAAAGAGGGAGTAGTTGTGGGAGGGTAGTACAGGGGTATGGGAATGGGCTGCCCCATGCTGACCAATTTTAGACTGGGCAGGAGACCAGCAGGATCTGGGCCCAGAGAGACAGCCTGGATCACATCACACACCGACAGGTCAGGACAGGACAGACAGGAGAGGAGAGAACACACTGGACCTGAGAGGGTGATATCACTGCCTCTCCCATCCCCTCTCTCCTTTCCCTCCCTCCCTCCCTCACTCCCTCCTCTTCTCTCCTTACCCAACCCCTTCTCTCCTTCCCTCTCCTGTCACACCCCCTCTCCTCCCCTCTTCCCTCCTCTCCTCCCCACCCCAATCCCACTAAGCCCTTACAAGCCATAGCCAAAGATATGAGATCATGATTATAAATCTAAGGCTATAAGTCTGCTGCCACTCTGACACAGTCTCTTTAACACTTTAATGGCATGACCAGCTTCCAACCCAGCACTTCTGTTTTGCACTCTTACTGAAATAACCATTTAAAACAGTACAGTAAAAAGTGAGTGCCTATCTATCTTTACAGTGGGTGGACAGCACTTTTTTCTTATCTGTGGCATTGAAGAAACAGACTTCTGAGTCACAATCTTACTGTAATTCATAGGTGCGTAGGAGAAGGAAAACTCAATTTGTAGACACTGCAAATAGAGTCGACCACAACATGCTGACCACTGCATGTTGATACATGTTTATCTTGCCAGTATAACCAGTGTGCAATACCTTGAGTCCTCCTATGTGCTGGGTCAAGGTTCTGAAACCTTTTCTGGTTGATATTAAGAGGAAGTGGAAGGGGAGTTAGGAGGACTGAGTTCTCTTCCATCCTCATTGCCATTAACAAAGCAAAAAGCAGAGGAAAATAAGATTATGAAAGAATGAGAGAGAACAATAAATAATGTATCCTTGAATGATTGTTATTACCTGAGTTAGTAAGTAGAGGAGAGCAGAGGAGAGAAGAATAGAGTAGAATAGAGGAGAGGTGAAACAAGGAGAGGAGAGGAGAGGGAGACAGCCTTTGCTCCGGGTGTTTATCCCAGCTCGACCTTGGGTATAAAAGTGAAAAATCAATATTTTCTCGCTGATGTAAATCAATAGAAACCCATTCTCTCTCTGAACAATGTTTTAACAGTGCTGTGAAAGTTTTTCATCCTGTCTTGGGTCCCTGATGCTGTCCTTGGAGCGCACTGAGTAGACTGAGGTCCCACTCCCGTTACTTTATGAATACGGCTAGGCACTCAATGCCAGCCTTTTCTCCATGACATATTTTCTTAACACTATACTTAGGCAGTGTGGAGGTCTTTGTTTAGGCCCTCCCTTGGATTAACACATGTGCTAACACACTCTCTCAAGGCTCACATGCACTCACAAGAGAGGCAAGTAGAATTAGCGTAGCGGGGTTTAGGCATTAAACCTTTTCTGTACTCTTCATGCTTTCTTTCGCCAACCTCTTTTCCTATACTTGTTGCGCCCTATGTGTATCTTTCTCTCTGTCCTTCTCTCTCTCTATCTCTTTCTTTCTCTCCCTCTTTTCAGTAGTCTTGTCCTGTGATACACAATCTGAGAGAAAAACATTCATTCTCCCTGAATCTTGCCTCCCCCTCCTCCTTTACCTTGCCCTCCTCTCCTCTCCCTGTGCCCCTTCCTCCAGGTTAGTCACACCTCCCCCCAATCCCCCCACTTTCCCAGTGACAGATGCACTGGGAGCGTTGAATTATGATGAGTCATGACATCATAATTCATGCGTTCCCGTTTTCACGGTTAAATCAATAACAGTGTGTCCGACTCAAGGTTGGCGGCCGGCCTTCACAGCGCTGCTCGCTGCTCTCCGTCCTCTTTTCTCATAGAAAATCAGATAAATTCTCCCTAAAATAATTAAGCCTTCAGCTCCGTCTCTGGCCTACTTTTTTACTGGCTAGCAGCTGATTAACGGTGCAACGAGGGAGTCAAGGTAAAACAGAATAGAGCACAAGGCTGATTCTTTATGTCTCTCTCTCTCACAGACAAACACATGGAGATACGTACACACACAGTCACGCACACATTCACACACACGCACACACAGACAATGACACACGTTTGTTTTCCTATTCTTCTGGGGACCAAACAATTGCTTCCCATTCAAAATCCTATTTTCCCTAACCTTAACCCCAAACCCTAACCCCTAAGCCTAAAATAGCCTTTTCCCCACTTGTCTGAATTGTATTTGTTTTACTATTCTCGTGAGGACTTCTGGTCCCCACAAGGATAGTAAAACCAAAAACATACACACACATGGATAATTTTGTAGCTTTTGGGATACTGTTGTATCCAAAAAGAACTGGATAACCTATGTCAAGGACATGGAATCTGTCTGTCTGTCTGTCTGTCCCTCTCTCTCTCTCTGCCCCCTCCTCTCCCTCACTTTTTGTGATATAATGGGTATGCCCTGAGATACAGTATGTGCTTTCCCTTTCCTGCAAAGGTTAATTTATCATAACTGAAGAGGTGATGCTGCTTAAAGGTGCAGACAAACGGCATAGCACGAGGTTTGACATAAACCAACATGCTGTTTTATGCTCCATAATGGAATGACGTTACTATTAATCTTGCTGCAGCTGGCTCCCTCTGAGCGCGTGTGTAGAGAGAGCCAGAGCGAGAGAGAGCGAGAGAGAGAGAGAGACAACATCACTACGTGACGGCAAATCCCTGTCTGTCTGCTTAAGCCTTATACGTTATAAAAGACAAGCTAACGACTTAGGCTATGTTGCAAATAAGTGCCTGTCATATGTGTTCCCCTGAATCAACACCTACCCTACGTGTTAATTAGTACAGGGCTCCAGACTAACATGATCCCCTGGTGTCACTGGTGATACTAACTTTTACAGTTGGTGGCACCAGCCCATGATTTGGTCAGTAATCATCTCATGAAGTCTTTCATAGTCCTTTATTAAGGAGTGTAATAAATAGACTACTGAGGTATTCAAGAAATAAGTTGTTTCATCTAACATGTCCCAAGCAAGAATGCAAGACTCAAGATATGTTGATGTGAAACCTAATCCAGTGACTACCAAAAATGTGGGGTTGACAATTAGACTCTGGTTGCTATATTTTACTGTCGAAATCGGACTCCAAAATGTCCTGATAATTTTTTAAATAGAGTTTAATTACAGTATATACATCTTTATGTGCACTAACTATTTCATAGGCTGATTAATGTGGGGTTCAACACCTGAGGAAGTGGAAACCGTAAATGCAATGTCCTAAAAATACTTTGCAGTTGTAGGCTACTACCCATGAGACCTATAAGTCTACTCGGAATGGCCGGTGCGCATTTCGCGTGCCGATTCCATATTTAAAAACCATATCATATCTTGGTTGTAGAATAGTTGTTATTAAGCTAAATATTGAGAGTTGAGAAATAAAAATATATACCTACAGACAGCTGAGACCCTACTCTCTTCGACAGGGACAAGGGGACGCTTCCAAAGCTGTGTTTTTCCCGCAAACAAACAAGCACAGGGGCAGGGCAGACACTTCAATTACAGGAATCAGGAGGAAAATACACTTTACTCTATGACCAAATCATGGTTTTAGCCGCCGCAAAAAAATAGGACATTTTGAGTGAGGTGACAATGTAGAATGTGCTCTTTCTACGTTTATAGACACCCTTTTCTTTTTTTACGATCCATGATCTTGGCTGTCTAACTGATGCAGGTCTCTTTACTGATGCAGCGTTTGACTTTGATTGTGAGTTTGCATGACCTCAGCTCAGCCTATCAGTTGCCCACTGTATAACAGAGAAATTGTGCAAAAATATATTTTTAAATAATAATCTTAACAGACCCATTGGCCCTTTTTCAAAAAAATAATTAAATATACGCAAATATTTGTGTGTGTGTCAATTTCGACCAGCCCACCCAACTAAAAAAGTGTTCAGCCCAACTGGCATTTGCCAGAATTGCCAGATGGCCAATCTGCCCCTGGTGGGAGGCGTCTCAGAGGAGGAATATGTAAAAGGTTAAACAAGTTCTCAAAGCAGGAGGTCAGATGGGAGCTAATATAAATGTGCTGCCGTTTGCGCGGGGGTAACAGGGGCCAAGAAAACATCTCTCTCTCTCTATCTAGCTCTGACCTCCAACGCTTCAAAGCGCCTGACAGACACGCCGAGCGACACGTGCCATGGCCACTCGCGAGGGCTGCCACTGTCTGGGCGCCGGGTGGCAAAACAATAATAACAGCATCCTGTACAATATACTGAAGAACGACAGCCTCGCGACCACCGAGAAACAACAACAACCAACACCACAACCACAACAACACCAACAGCATCGCGGGCACAGGGTCCCCTCCTGTGCCTCCCTCTCCTCCTCCTGTTCCTCCTCTTCTTCCTCATCGTCGCGGCTTGAGCTAAGGCAACAACAGGCATGCTCGTGCGGCTCCTCACGGCGAAGGGGGTCTCTGCGGTCCCCGCAGGTGACCTGCAAAGCCGCGTCAGCGGTCCTCGTGAAGACTCTGCGGTTCGTGAAGAACGTGCCGTGTTTCCGCGAGCTGCCGGAGGATGACCAGCTCCTGCTCGTTCGGAACTGCTGGGCGCCGATGCTCGTGCTGGGCCTCGCGCAGGACCGGGTGGACTTCGAGACCACTGAGACCGCAGAGCCCAGCATGTTGCAAAGGATCCTGACCGGTGGCTGTGGCAGCCAGAGCGGCTTAACGGACAGACAGGGCGAACCGCTGCTGGAGCAGTGCGCGGGTACTCCTGGGGTCTCTCTCTCGGATATCCAGAACATCAAAGCGTTCCTGAAGAAGTGTTGGGGTTTGGACATCAGTACGAAGGAGTATGCCTACCTCAAAGGAACCGTGCTATTCAACTCAGGTGGGCAGGATGCTTCAAAACGCCTTAATTTTCTCACTAATCATTGTCTCATTGTGTCCGTGCTGGAGCACATGTAATTATCCTAAATACCCATCTGCAATGTCATACATGTAATAATATAGCACTTTGTCTCTAGTTTTAAAAGTTTGCAAAGCAGTTTCACAGGAAACAAAGAACGCTGATTTAATACATGCATCATTTCGGCTTAATGGCAAATTGCTACATAGGAAACTAGATTTAAAAAATAGGTATACCAAAACCCATAATCACCATTATTAGGCTACTAATTCCCTGCATCTACTGCAAAGGAAGGATGTAGGCCTAGTATCTTATGGTATGATTGTTTTAGGGTTGAGGAGATATATATCCTTCCATATCTGGAGACTTCAGAAACCTTTGCCAAAGGGCCTTGTGAGATATTTTGAGGTTATTTGGTAATCTGTTGACAATCAACAGATGAGACACCTGGTTACCATCGTGACCCGGGCTCCTTCAACAACCCAAAGTTTCTATAAACACTGATTCTGTTCTTCTGCCCCCTCCCCTCCCCTCCCCTCCCCTCCTTTCCTCCCACCTCTCCCCAGATCTCCCAGGTTTGCGCTACCTCCACTACATCCAGTCGCTGCGGCACGAGGCTCACCAGGCGCTCAACGAGCACATGAAGCTGATCCACCGGGACGACACCACACGCTTCGCCAAACTGCTCATCACCTTGTCCATGCTGAGGGCCATCAGCCCCCCTGTGGTCACACAGCTCTTCTTCAAGCCCGTCATCGGAGCTGTCAACATGGAGGATGTCCTACTGGAGATGTTCTACGGGAAGTAGATGCTTTCCATGGTCCCGTCCAGAAACAACCCCTAGATATGGCCTCCTATAAGTTCTAGGCACTTCTCCTAGCCCCTACCCCCTAGAAACTTCACCTTGCCCCTAGCCCAGGGTTTCCCAAACTCGGTCCTCGGGGCCCCAAGGGGTGCACGTTTTGGTTTTTGCGCTAGCACTACACAGCTGATTCATATAATCAACTAATCATCAAGCTTTGATAATTTGAATCAGCTTTGTAGTGTTAGGGTAAAAACTAAAACGTGCACCCCTTGGGGTCCCTAGGACGGAGTTTGGGAAACGCTGCCCTAGCCCTTACCCCCACTTCCCCTTTCCCTTACCCATACCCCCTAGCCCCTACACACTTCATGTAGATCTGAAATTATTGGATAGTAATAAGCAATACGACAGCTCCACTCTGCCCTCTGGTAGGCTATAAAGGCATTTTTTTGCTATATTACATCTATCCAATCCTCAGATCAACACCTGTGGGGTTGATTCTGGACTGGACCTTTCTATCTAACGGACAGGCAAACAGAATGTAAATCTAACTAACTGTTAACCAACTGTTAGACCTGAATGGACCGTTGAACGGAAGGATAGACCAAGGAAGAGATTTGTGTGTTTCGTTAAAGATGTTTTGGACACTGTGGTGGATGAAGAACAGTCAGGACAAAGGGGTGTGTGTTTTGGGGTGGGGAGGAGGGGTGAAGGAGAGGATACAGACCAAGAAGAGCTGCTGATTGGATCGATAACTTATTTATTTTTACATAAAACTATTTTTCTATAATAAAAGTATTCTCTGAACTGCTTTGCCATGCTTGTGTCAGGTGAGTGGTGCTCTGACTGTCACTATGGAGATCAGAAAGTCCCCTGGACACTGATCTAAGGTCAGCTTTGTGTTTACCCCCTAATTGTTAAGGTTGGGGATAAACTGATCCTAGATCTGTGCCTAAGGGCAAGTTACATTTTACATTTTAGTCATTTAGCAGATGCTCTTATCCAGAGCGACTTAGTTAGTGAGTGCATACATTTTCATACTGCCCCCCCCGTGGGAAACGAACCCACAATCCTGGCGTTGCAAGTGCCATGCTCTACCAACTGAGCTACAGGGGATCCTGTACAAGTTCTACCCAGAGAGATCAGAAAACCCAATGTTCCTTTTTCGGTAACTATGGTTCTGAATAAACGTTGATGTCTGTTCATAGTTGACAGTTCGCTGATCCCACATATGATCTTTAACATTGGTCTGAATTAAAGATCACTTGTGGGAGCAGCAAACAGTGAACAGACATTAACTTTTTTCTACAGTTATTTTCTGTCCAGGTAGGAACATTCTCTTTTCATTTGAGTGTGTGATCTGAGCCCTAGGAAGCTAGTTTGTACTCTGCAGTGAAGAATGGCCTTCTACAATATTGATTGGTAGAAATCACAGTATAGCTTTGGGCTTGGTTTTACAAGTCCTTTACCATTGACTATTGTCCTGCGTACTAAGATGGATTCACATCTCACCACACATATTGATGCTCATACTCTGATTTCCAAACTCAATTGATTTTTCCTGTGTCTCTGTCTGAGGCAATAGGTGATTGTTGCTGTGCAATTGAGATACAGTAAGTTCATTTATCATGCTAGCACTCAGCTCTGAGGGTTATTGTATCCATTGTAGGATTATCACGATGCTGGTAAGAGAGACCGCAATGGACTGTTAAGGCAACAAGAGGGCACTGTTTAACCACATATCTCACTGATAGAGTCTCTCTCTCTCTCACACACACACACTCTCACACACACACACACACACACACACACACACACACACAGGCTTCAGGGCAGGCACAGGTGCGCAGAATAAAAACTTGAGGAAATGACCTGCAGAGTTTGATTGCCTCCGGGAGCGTTCCAATTCTCTCTCCAAATCCCATCATTACTGGCAGGAAATGCAACAAACGGGAATGCTACTGGCCAAGATATGCAGGAGGATCAGGAATCAGGGGGTGGGGAGAGCTACACAACAGAGACACAAAACACAGTCACACAGTAGTCTAAGGAACCCATCACAGATACAATCTGGTCCACATACTGTACATGGGGAAATTATAGAGTTGTAGAAAGTCTCTGCTAGAGTTATAGAAGATCTCTGCTTCTGGCTCTCATGGTTCCTAGAGAAAACAATATTCCTGCCCTGTTGCTGTACTGTAGGACTATGTGTGTGTGTGTGACAGTTGAGGAGCAGGGAAGCAATGAAGCATGGAAACACAAGACGGTCAGGCGCTCTGAGCAGTCAAAACAGCAACACCTCGCAGCCAAGGGCTGAGGGTGTGTGTGTTTGTGTGTGCGACTGTGTGTGTGGAGGTAGGAGGAGTAGCGTTATGATAAGAAGACCACAACAGATGCCATGGAGCTGGCGGCAGGAGGAGTGTGAACTGTTACCATGACGATGAGGGATTCCGGAACCTGTGGGTGGACCCCCAGTCCCCACCCCTGCCCCCCATCAGGCTCTATCCCTTTAAACTGATGTAGATCTTTAATAATTGGATAAGGTGTAAGCAAGATGATAGTAGCTCCTCTTTGCCCTCTGATAGGCCAGACCCCCCCCCCCTTTCTCCAATCCTCTCCACACACACTAAATATGTTGATGTACATATTTCTGTCTCTATCTCTCCTCCATCCTCTCGACAGGGACTATTTTCTTTCCAATTAAGCCCCGAATTGCTTAGGATAATAAAGAGTCTATTCATCCTGTGTCTCGTAATAAAAAACCAGCTGTCAGGCAGGAGGCTGCCAGATGACCGACCGACCGACACACACACACACCAGCTATATCACTGATGCCTGCCACTATGGCGTGTGAGTGTAAGAGAGAGAGAGATATGTGTGTGTATTCAAGCCACCTGCCACACCTACTGGCCATATTACTGATGATGCGTGCCACCACTTTGCGTGTGCGTGTGTGTGTATGTACGTGTGTGGGGATCCTATCATTGTCTCACTGCACCATTGCTAATTCACAATGCACCAGCAGATGGCAGTGTTTGACTGTGTTTTAACGTCCATACCATTAGAAATCCACTTTTCCGAGCTGAAAGACGATGGCCAAAGCGTACCCATGATGTTGCACAACGATTTAAATCAATAAGTCATCGTTTTAGTCAAAGTATTATATATTTGAGCTTGAAGTGACAAATCTGAACTTCCCACTTCGTGCAATTCCGTGTGAATGCGGTGTCTTTTCCTATGATATGACATACACATTGTTTTCAGCCTACGTTTCGTTTCAGGGCTGGGTTTTATTAGAATGTTACCACCCACCAGCATTGCATAGTTTATTAATCAGAAACAGTTGCAAAGTTATTCCTCTTCGTGAATGAGATGAGCCAAATAGCCTTGTGTCCTCTTGGCCACCTGAGTCATGGAGCAGATCAAAATAGGGGGTGCCAACTATTTTTGCACTTCCACTTCATAATCCATAATCCATTTAAATGTATTTTTAAGATAGTCTGTGTAAAGAAAATATATGACAATTCTATAAATGCTATAATTGCTTGATATGATAGCATTTGGCAAACCCCCCAAGCCCCCCAAACCCCCCCACCCACCCCCCGTTGCCCCAAGATGAGTGGTTTTGTCACTAAGGTTTTGCTTCACTACACGCTCCGCTGCTTTGATTCGTGTAACGTTAGCTAGAAACCACAAGTGTCTATCTGGATAATGAAAACCTGCGAAAGAAAGTTCAAGGAACTTATAGTTAGTTACATGTCATTTGTGCCGTACATGATCATGAGCTAAGTAATTATATTGTTTCACTTCCCCTGTGAGAACTATGAGCACGGGCTGACTTGGCTTTTCATCTTATTCTTTCTAACTATTTATATGGCGGATTTGCGGCTTCAATTAATGGAAGACGCCTAAACTTTGGAAATAACAACAGATGGCAAAGTTAAAGATATGCCAGTGGTTTCCATCTGTGGTGAAGTTTTCCTTAAATCAATGCTAATGACAAATCCAGATCCAGAAGCAGCCATAGAGCCAGCTGGCTAATCTTAAAAAACAAATGCAACAACAGATGACATTAGCTAGCTAGATAAGGTTAGCATACTAGCTAGCTACACTGACAGCTGTCAGTGCCTGTTAAATGTTTATGAACTCCACATGGAAATTCCCACACCCAATTCGTGAATATGTATAAGTAGTCTTCGTCATTCTTCGGAGGTGCAACCTAAACGTGCATTTCATCTCTAGGACAGGAAACGACGTCGAAATAGTGGCGGCAACTTCCTCTGTGGGGGATCCTTTAATCATCATCTGTTCATAAACCTTACCTACAGCACTCCTTACAGAGCAGAACTATTCCATTCTGGTCCTAGAGGGCCGAAACACTTCTGGGTTTTGGACCATGGAAGAACGTGTAAAATGGACAGGACATAAATGAATCAAGAGGAGATCAACGTTTTTAATGTGCAGTGAGAAAGTAAGGGGAACTGATAAGTATGATTGTGTTTCTATAAAGATAGACATTTCTTTCCAAGTGAAAATCGTGTTTATATATATATTTATATAAATATCTATATCATATATAGAATACATATCTATTTGCTATGCATACTCAGAAATTACACCTTCAAATATAATAAAAAAAGTATTTCAAAGCACAAACATACGCTTCTTCTTTCTTTAAACATCACCTATCGTATGGATTAAAAACCAAGAATTCTCAGGATGGGAAGAATACTTCAACAACTCAACCAAAACATTGAAAATGCATTTACTTTTTGAATCTAACATTTTTGTTCATGAGGGACTCAAAATCCATCTTGTTGTCTTAACAAACCATGACCCACATAGCAAAGTAGTGTACAAAACCTGCATAACACACACACGTCTACCTCCCCCTAAATGTCAGATGAAACGTAAATAAGTATGACTTCCCAAGCAAACTCTTTTTGTTATAAAAATATACTTATTTTTAAAATAATCTACAGATTTATTTTTAAGGTGAGGCATTTCACTATCACGCTAAAACAGCAAGGCTGTTTATTTTTATAGAAAATATGAAGCTCTGACTGACTGACAGACTGACTGGAGAGGACTAGCACGACTCCCTAACTTCTCCCCTTCCTCTGGCCCACAGGAAGTTACATCAACATCACCGGTAGCTCCTCCTTCTTTTTGCATATTCTATGATTTTTTAAAGAGTGTTTTTAAAACTAGATATACACCTTATACAGGTCAACAAAAATAAGATGCTGCTCCTTGAAGTAAAACGTTGCAATGTCCAAGCAATTCCCTAAAAGTTAAAAAAAGAAAAGAAAAAAAAGAAAAGAAAACACAACAGCGCAGATACATGACATACTGGCTTTCTTCATAAGCATATCGAAATAAAAAATGTAAACAAATAAAAACAGAAAAAATAGAAATATATAAATCTGTGTGACAAGTTAAAGCAAAGTCTTAAAGTAGAGAAGGCAACACACATGATTGAATAAAAAACAACATATAAACAAAAAACAGGAAGACACTGATGCTACAAATAAATTGGAAATATATCTACAAGACCCTGTTTTCCTTTAGTGTGTGTGCGTGTATGTGTGTGTGTGTTTGTGCAAGTGCACAAGTGCACAAGTGCCAAAGTGTGTGGGTTCTTTTATTTTGTATTCACGAGTTCATGTTGATCAAACTTTGTTGTCTCTTGATCAAACAGTTTGTTGTCGTCAGTTTGAATCTTTAATCCTCGGGTGAAGAACTTCTCCTCTGTGTACATGAGGGCCACATTAAAAACCAAACCTGCCCTGACCCTGTCTTGCCTGTTCACAGGGGTCCATTCCAAACCAAACTCATCACAATCTCTCAGTAGCCAATCAGAACTGGCTCATTGAAGTGTGACTACGCCACCAAACCGATCCAAAGCGATCCATCCCAAGCCAAACCAGACCAGACCAAACCAGGCCAGACCAGACCAAACCGCCAGTGTCGTATGGTTCTATCCCGTCCCGGTCACCAGATGACGCTGGAGATGCTGGTCTCCCTGGGCAACAGCGGCAGCATGGCGTGGTTAGTGTGCTCCTCCTCCAGACTGTGCTCGCGGCTCTTCCCCGCCGGCGGCCTCTGTCCGTTCAGCAGCGTCAGCGGGATGTTGCAGTAGGTGTGTTGGTTGCCTAGTGATGACAGTGGCGGTAGCGTGCCCCCCGGCGGCAGGTCGTACTCGTAGCTGCGGTAGTAGTGTTTCTGCCGCATGGTGGTGTGGTACGAGTTGTGGAAGGACGAGCGGAGCTCCGGGTGAGCCGTGGCCATGGCGGTGGAGGTGGCGGCTGCCATGGAGATGGCGGAGACGGTCTGGAGCTCGCCGAAGGGCCCCTGCTCGCTGACATCCAGCGCTGGCTCGTGGCTCAGCATTGGCTCGGTGCGGCGGAAGGGCATCTCATACTGCAGCTGCTTCCAGAACTTGGAGCTGAGCTTGTTGCTCTTGGGGCCATGCCACTTGATGACGGTAAGGGTCTTGATGCTGTGTTTGAGGGCCTCCACCTCTTGGTAGTTCATGATGCCACGCAGCTCAGCACACTCGATCAGAATCACCTTGATCTCCCCGGTGACCAGCATGTTGCGGAGGCGTGTCTCCAGCTCGAAGATGCTCCACCCACGCCGCACCACATAGTTGGGCGTCATGACGATGATGAGGCGTTTGGATTGGTCCACACAGCGCGCCACGTCTTCAATGTAGGCTGGAGAGAGCGAGGGAGAGAGACAGAGAGAGAGGGATAAAGGGAGAGGAAGAAAGGAATGCACTCAGCACACAATCAATCTTCTTGAAAGGGAAAACTCAAAACAGCTTAGATTCTATACAGAAACATATTTTCTATAACATGTTTTGTATGCAGGACATATTTGTTGTAACATGATGTGGACAAGACACATATAGCACACCACTCACAATACACAGAGACAATGGATGGACAACTACAAGACATACAACACAAGACAGAGACAGCAGTCAGACAACAGTTTAGTGGTTAAACACACAGCTAACTACAACTGTTCTTAGTCATCTATCAACTCTACCTATATTACTTTCTCATCTCTCTCGCACTGAGGTTTTTGGATCTGTGTGTGTCTCTGTGCGGCAGCATGTGTATTTGTGTACATTTGAAGTCGGAAGTTGACATCTTAGCCAAATACATTTAAACTCAGTTTTTCACAATTCCTGACATTTAATCCTAGTAAAAAGTCCCTGTCTTAGGTCAGTTAGGATCACCACTTTATTTTAAGAATGTGAAACGTCAGAATAATAGTAGAGAGAATGATTTATTTCAGCTTTTATTTATTTCATCACATTCCCAGTGGGTCAAAAGTTTACATACACTCAATTAGTATTTGGTAGCATTGCCGTTAAATTGTTTAACTTGGGTCAAACATGTCAGGTAGCCTTCCACAAGCTTCCCACAATAAGTTGGGTGAATTTTGGCCCATTCCTCCTGACAGAGCAGGTGTAACTGAATCAGGTTTGTAGGCCTCCTTGCTCGCACACGCTTTTTCAGTTCTGCCCACAAATGTTCTATAGGATTGAGGTCAGGGCTTTGTGATGGCCACTCCAATACCTTGACTTTGTTGTCCTTAAGCCATTTTGCCACAACTTTGGAAGTATGCTTGGGGTCATTGTCCATTTGGAAGACCCATTTGCGACCAAGCTTTAACTTCCTGACTGATGTCTTGAGATGTTGCTTCAATATATCCACATAATTTTCCTTCCTCATGATGCCATCTATTTTGTGAAGTGCACCAGTCCCTCCTGCAGCAAAGCCCCCCCACAGCATGATGCTGCCACCCCCGTTCTTCACGGTTGGGATGGTGTTCTTCGGCTTGCAAGCGTCCCCCTTTTTCTCCAAACATAATGATGGTCATTATGGCCAAACAGTTCTATTTTTGTTTCATCAGACCAGAGGACATTTCTCAGAAAAGTACAATCTTTGTCCCCATGTGCAGTTGCAAACCGTAGTCTGACTTTTTTATGTCGGTTTTGGAGCAGTGGCTTCTTCCTTACTGAGTGGCCTTTCAGGTTATGTCGATATAGGACTTGTTTTACTGTGGATATAGATACTTTTGTACCTGTTTCCTCCAGCAACTTCACAAGGTCCTTTGCTGTTGTTCTGGGATTGATTTGCACTTTTCGCACCAAAGTTCGTTCATCTCTAGGAGACAGAACGCGTCTCCTTCCTGAGCGGTATGACGGCTGCGTGGTCCCATGGTGTTTATACTTGCATACTATTGTTAGTACAGATGAACGTGGTACCTTCAGTCGTTTGGAAATTGCTCCCAAGGATGAACCAGAGTTGTGGAGGTCAACATTTTTTTATGATTTCTTTTGATTTTCCCACGATGTCAAGCAAAGAGGCACTGAGTTTGAAGGTAGGCCTTGAAATACATCCACAGGTATACCTCCAATTGACTCAAATGATGTCAATTAGCCTATCAGAAGCTTCTAAAGCCATGACATCATTTTCTGGAATTTTCCAAGCTGTTTAAAGGCACAGTTAACTTAGTGTATGTAAAATTCTGACCCACTGGAATTGTGATACAGTGAATTATAAGTGAAATAATCTGTCTGTAAACAATTGTTGGAAAAATTACTTGTGTCATGCACAAAGTAGATGTCCTAACCGACTTGCCAAAACTATAGTTTGTTAACAAGACATTTGTGGAGTGGTTGAAAAACAAGTTTTAATGACTCCAACCTAAGTGTATGTAAACTTCCGACTTCAACTGTGTGTGTGTATGTGTGTGTGTATGTGTGCCTGTGTTTGTGTGCTAAAGTGTGTATGTGTGTTCTGACTTAAAAGCTATGCTCTTGCTGTGTAAACTCTTAAAAACTGGATGCCCTAAGCTTCTCTTCCTGTCCAGAGAGGAAGTGCATCACAGTTGCTGACACAAGAGGAAGAGACTGAGGAAGTGTACCTCTAAGAAGTCTTGTGTCATCCTGGTAAAGCTCATTGGCCAGACCTAAACATAAACATGTCAACATTGAGACTCAGATCACAGGAGAACACACAGAGCACACAAACAGCAAAGAGGACTTGTGTAACACTGGCATCAACTACTTAATTTCTCTTTCTCTAACATACACACGCACATGCACGCGCGCACGCGCGCACACACACACACGGGCTGGAACAGTGTTTTAGCAAATTATTGTAGAACTCTGTCTATGGACTGGATTCTCAGTTCATCCAGCAGCATGGTACAGTAAGTAAGTAAGTAAGTAAGTAAGTAAGTAAGTAAGTAAGTAAGTAAGTGCCTCTAAACATATCACCCTGTGATGTCCTATTCTGACTGGAGCTGCCTACCACCGGAGAAGTCTGACTGGATGGGTTCACCTTTCAGCTCTATTCCACATGAAAACCAGCTAGACGTAGAGCCATGATAATAGATACTGAACATCCTGTACCGTATGCATAGACGGACTGCTGAACAGATATGTTCACAAATAATATTTTCATGAATGCATTAATGGATTAAATGGGAGCTAGTGAGGAGGCTGCTAGAGAGAACATGTACTCTGTGATATCTCTGCCCTACAGCATGAATACTGAGCTAGCAATATCTCTATCTATATCTCTATCTATATCTCTATGTCACGCCCTGGCTCTGGGGACTCTTAAATGTTGAGCCAGGGTGTGTAGTTTCTATGTTAAGTTTTCTATGTTGAGTTTCTAGATCGTGTAGATCTATGTTGGCCAGGGTGGTTCCCAATCAGAGGCAGCTGTAGCTCGTTGTCTCTGATTGGGGACCATACTTAGGCAGCCTTTTGGCACCAGTCTGGGTGGGATCTTGTTCTGTATAGGTTTGTTTGGTGTAACCTTAAGACTTCACGTATCGTTTGTTTGTTGTTTTGTCGCGTGTCTAATCGTTAAAAAAAATGTACGCTTATCACGCTGTGCCTTGGTTCCACGAATCTTTAAACGATCGTGACAGAAGATCCACCAAATGAGGACCAAGCAGCGTGTCCAGGAACAGACAGCCTGGACCTGGGAGGAGATCCTGGATGGGAAGGGATCCTGGACTTGGGAGGAGATTCAGGCCGGAATGGATCGCCGTCCTTGGGAGGAGACAGTGGAGGCGCGCTATAGAGCGGAGCAGCGGCA
The DNA here is from genome assembly GCF_964263955.1 of Coregonus lavaretus. Classification (NCBI taxonomy): domain Eukaryota; kingdom Metazoa; phylum Chordata; class Actinopteri; order Salmoniformes; family Salmonidae; genus Coregonus; species Coregonus lavaretus. The sequence goes on along the minus strand of NC_139992.1, from coordinate 29,030,794 downwards.
ACGCAGAAGGTGCCGGTCGAGGAGGAAGCCCGAGAGACAGCCCCAATAATTTTTTTGGGGGGGGCTAAAAGGGTGGTTGGCGGAGCCTAGTGTTAGAGCAGAGCCAACTCCCCATACTCATGCTAGGAAGCGTGTGACTGGGCAGGCTCCGTGTTATGCCGAGCCACGTACTGTGCCGCGAGTGTTCCGGCACAGTCCTGTACGTCCTGTGCGAGCACCACGCACGTGTCGTGCGAAGATGGGCATTCAGCCAAGACGGGGTGTGCTGGCTGAACGCTCGTGGTCTCCAGTACGCCTCCTCGGTCCCGTATATCCTGCGCCGGTGCTACGTGCTGTATCGCCAGTACGAGTGCACAGCCCCGTACGTCCTGTGCTAATGCCTCACACATATTGTGTGGAAGTAGGCATTCAGCCAGGACGGGTTGTGTCAGCTCTCCGCTCCAGACCTCCAGTCCGCCTCCACAGTCCGGTACGGCCCGTTCCTGCTCCCCGCACCAAGCCAGTGGTGCGTGTTCCCAGTCTGGCCCGGCCCGTTCCGTTCCCCGCACCAAGCCAGTGGTGCGTGTTCCCAGTCCGGCCCGGCCCGTTCCTGCTCCCCGCACCAAGCCAGTGGTGCGTGTTCCCAGTCCGGCCCGGCCTGTTCCTGTCCCTCGCGCCAAGCCAGTGGTGCGCGTCGTCAGCCCGGTCTGGCCCGTTCCTGCTCCCCGCACCAAGCCAGTGGTGCGCGTCGTCAGCCCGGTCCGGCCCGTTCCTGCTCCCCGTACCAAGCCAGTGGTGCGCGTCGTCAGCCCGGTCCGGCCCGTTCCTGCTCCCCGCACCAAGCCAGTGGTGCGTGTGTCCAGTCCGGCACAGCCCGTGCCTGTTCCACTCCGGAGCCAGAGCAATCCGCTCCACCGGGGTCCGGTCCAACTCCAGTCAGCAGATCCACTCCGGAGCCAGAGCAATCCGCTCCACCGGGGTCTAGTCCAGCTCCGGTCAGCCGCTCCACTCCGGAGCCAGAGAAGTCCGCTCCACCGGTGCCCAGTCCAGCTCCGGCCAGCGGCTCCAGTCCGGAGCCTGTACAGTTCGATCCACCGTCGTCGGGTCGAGCTCCAGTCAGCGGTGCCAGACCAAACCAGGGGCGCAACAGGGAGGTGGAGAGAAAGTGGTGGTCACGCCCGGAGCCGGATCCGCCTCCGAGGCGGAATGCCCACCCGGCACATACCCTGTTATGTTTATGGGGCGCGGTCGGAGTCCGCACCTTTGGGGGGGGGGGGGGGGGGTACTGTCACGCCCTGGCTCTGGGGACTCTTAAATGTTGAGCCAGGGTGTGTAGTTTCTATGTTAAGTTTTCTATGTTGAGTTTCTAGATTGTGTAGATCTATGTTGGCCAGGGTGGTTCCCAATCAGAGGCAGCTGTAGCTCGTTGTCTCTGATTGGGAACCATACTTAGGCAGCCTTTTGGCACCAGTCTGGGTGGGATCTTGTTCTGTATAGGTTTGTTTGGTGTAACCTTAAGACTTCACGTATCGTTTGTTTGTTGTTTTGTCGTGTGTCTAATCGTTTAATAAAATGTACGCTTATCACGCTGCGCCTTGGTACCACGAATCTTTAAACGATCGTGACACTCTATCTATAGCTCTATCTATATCTATAGCTCTATCTACTTCTCTATCTATATCTATATCTCTATCAATATCTATATCTCTATCAATAGCTCTATCTATATCTATAGCTCTATCGATATATTTATCTAGATGTCTAATGTTACACAGTCCCCTTGCTGAGGGCACAGTCAGTGTGGTATAGGCTACACAATAGAATACACTTTGGGCTAGAAAGGTGAGTGGATCCCTAGAGAGGATGTTGTATCCCGGTAAAAGGGAGCGGGTTCTAAACAGTTTTTGAAAGGAACACGACAGTGTATAGGAGTGCAGCAAGAATAAGATGGTTTATTGTTACATTGACAGAGGAGACAACATGACTGCTATCAGAGATCTCTCCATCTGCGCCCGCTCAAAGGGTAGCAGAGGATATCTGCTATCAACCAATGAGGGCCTATCAATTAAGATGGTTACAACCATTCATAAGCATGCATTCTATGATCATGCACTGAACAAGTGCATGCTTGTTTAAACAAGTGTACAGTGTGCTTATAACACTCTGATGTAGATTCTCATACACAACAGAGGCTGGGTCATTCCACAAATAGAGTATACTTTGCGTCCCTTTGATATTTTAAGTGGAAATTGTGCACCAATATTGAATTTTAAAAGCCTGTTATATTAAATTAAGTATCCTTTAATACAGACCACTTGGAAAATTCAATAAATCTACTTTTTTTTTTACGTCCCTTATTTTTCTGACATCTAGGAATATTTTAACCCACTTAACCCCAACATTTCTCCAAGTTTTCACCATCATTTAAAAACCCTACAGAGCAAATTCTCTAGTGTTAAATGAACACTGAGAGTGTTACATTTAACACTGGTCCAGTGTCTACACGGGTCCACACTTTTCAGTCTTAAATTCACACATTCTTAGTGTAAAGCCTTATTTGCATATATCCCAGAGTACATTTACATACATTTACATTACCTTGCTGTTCGAGTGAATTGTAGAGTAGAGGTCTTCATGGGTACAACAAACCCAAAGTTCCGAGAGCCGCCCGGGACCCAAGTGGGTCCGGTTCCTAAATTCTGACTTTTGTCCCGGATCTGGGTCGGGTATGATATAATTGCCACGGGTCTCGGATATGTGCAATTAAAATTAATTTACAGACTGGATCCGATTGGACCCGTCTTCTGTTAATTTAATGTGTGGGGTGATGAGAACTGCGCAAGCTTGTTATCTCTGTCAGCCAACTCAATAAAACGTATAGCTTACAGTATATGAAAACAATATCAGTAACACAGAGGTGGTTTGGGGCAAAATACTGAAGGTTGTTCTATAGGTGGTAACTATGGATATATTATTTAGAGTTTCTTTGTTGCACAAACTACACATATACTGTACATACAAAAGACAAGTGACAATGACAAGCAGCTACAGTGAAAGTACAATAATCACTAACATGCACAACAGGTGAATACGAAACAGACCACACATGACTGTATACTGATGACATACTGACAGAGTAAAGAACAATCACAATAACCATAATAACTGTACAAGCCACAACACAATTAGTGGACCTATTATCAAGTAACCACACAAAGCACCCCCTCAGCCTCCACACCCCCACACACAGCACCCCCTCAGCCTCCCCACCCCCACCCCCATGCACAGCACCCCCTCAGCCTCCCCACCCCCACCCCCACCCCCATGCACAGCACCCCCTCAGCCTCCCCACCCCCACACACAGCCATCACTTACACCACTTACTTCCTGTGGGGATGAGGTCTCTGTCTGGGATGAAGAGTTTGTACCCGTAGTGTTTCTCCAGGACGGCAGGGAGGATCTCCAGGGCAAAGCGCTCCTCCTCCTTGGTCTCCTGACTCCACTGGTCAGGGTCTACTTTAGTGTAGGACAGGTACGCATCATAGTCCTTATTATCTGCCAGAAACACACACAGTACACAGAGAATGTGTGGTGAAGCATATGCATCCTCAGGGATGAATGCAGGTATGAACAGACACAGCAAATTGACATAATCTTTATTATGTGGAAGTGAGAGAAAGAGATAATTGTATTGCCAGGCAAAATGAAAGAGCTGAGAGCTGCAGTAGAAAGCCAGACTGTTGGATCAACAAAAGAGTAGAGGAAGCCGAGGTGTGAAAAACAGAAGACCAACTTTGACTAGCTAAGGGCTATCAGGACATCCTCTCAGATGTTGTGTCATCACGCACGCACGCAAGCCACACACACACACACACACGCGCACACACACACACACACACACACACACACACACACACACACACACACACACACACACACACACACACACACACACACACACACACACACACACACACACACACACACACACACACACACACACACACACACACACACACACACACACACACACACACACACACACACACACACACACACACACACACACACCTCTCCCCAGCAGGTAAACTCATTAGTGCACAGTGGTTTTCCGACCCTAATGGCTCTCCCATTATCCTACAGGAGGGGAAATCCGGTAATCCGGAAACTTCCTTGATCCGCAAACCTGGCAGAGCATT
>NC_139992.1:29009919-29026416 GCF_964263955.1 Coregonus lavaretus | reverse complement strand
GTTTGTCCCATTTGGTGAAATCTTGTTTTACAATGGACCCCACACCTCGCTGCCATAAAGTGCAATTGGTTCAATGACACATTCAATTAGTTTTAGCCACATTTTAATAGGTATTTCAATTTGAATTTGTTTTTTAATGGCGTAGAATGCCTTGCGTGCTTTCTCTCTCAGTTCATTCACTGGATCATTAAGGTGTCCAGTTGAGCTTATTTTTAAACCTGAGTAATTGTAGTGTGTGCAGTACTCTATATATTTGTACCAATTGAGAACTTTGGTCTAATTCCCTGAGATCTGGATCTTCTCTGGAAAATCATTATTTTAGTATTTTTTGCGGTTTACTGCCAGGGCCCAGGTCTGGCAGTACTGCTCTAGCAGGTCCAGGCTCTGCTGTAGGCCATGTGCTGTGGGTGACAGCAGGCATAGGTAATCTGCGAAGAGCAGGCATTTAACCTCTGAATTGTGGAGACTAACACTAGGGGCTGGGGATTTTTCTAGAATAGTGGCCAATTCGTTGATGTAAATATTGATGTAAATGAGTGCAGAGCTCAGATTGCAATCCTGGTGAAGCCCCGCCCCTGGTTAAGAATTCTGTTATTTTCTTGCCAATTTTGATGCTGCACGTATTGATTTAATTATGTCATATGTTTTACCCCCTACACCACTTTCAATAACTTTGTAGAACAGTCCTGTATGCCAAATAGAATGAAATGCTTTTTGGAAGTCGATAAAGCAAGCGTTCATTTTGGTATTATTTTGGTGGAAATATGATCAGTCGTGCGATGTTTTGGTATAAATCCAATTAGGCTTTTACTCATGACATTGTGCTTATTAAGGAAGTTTAGCACTCTTACATTTATAATACTACAGAAAATCTTCCCCAGGTTACTGTTCACACAAATGCCTCTGTAATTGTTAGGGTCAAATTTGTCTCCGTTCTTAAAGATTGGGGTTATGAGTCCTTGATTCCAGATGTCAGGGAAATAACCTACACTCAGGATCAAATTAAACAGTTTTAATATAGCCAATTGACATTTTGCACTAGTGAATTTGAGCATCTCCTTTAGGATGCCATCTGGTCCGCATGCTTTTTTAAATTTGAGGGCCTGAAGTTTCTTATAGAGCTGCTGGTGAGTAATTGGGGAGTCCAATGGATTTTGATAGTCCTTTATAGCTTTTTCTAATCCATCCAACTTCTCATGAATTTGGCATTGTTCTGTGTTTGTGTCAATTTGAATGGTGTTATAGAGTGTTTTATAGAGTGTCAGCTGCTGGCTGTTGTACTGTGCTTTTTTGGTTCTGAGTGTACGTTTATAGAGTTTTAAAGTCTCACAGTAATGAAGGCGTAATTCACCATTATTTGGGTCTCTGTGCTTTTGGTTTGATAGTGTTCTAAGTTCTTTCCTTATAATGTTACAATCTGCATCAAACCAGTTGTCATCTGTGGTCTTTTATTTTTATTTTTTATCAATTTCAGTTGTGCTTCTTTTGCCATTTGCCTGAATATATAGTTGATGTTTTTTTACTGCTAGATTGATGCCTTCTTTACTGTGAGTGAATGTGGTATCCAGAAAGTTATCTAAGAGTGTTTGGATATTTTGGTTACTGGTTGCGTTCTGGTATTCTTCTGTGCTGTTTTGGCCCATCTGTATGAATTTCTGATGTTGTACAGCTTACTGGGCTGTGAATGTGTGGTTGTTTCCATGTCTGTTCTTTTGAGGAACAACGTAATTTGGCTGTGATCAGACAGAGGTGTAAGTGGCTTGACAGTGAATGAGCTGAGAGAGAAAGGGTCAATGTCTATAATCATATAGTCTACTGTGATGTGGCCAATAGGTGAATCTCCCCAAAGAGTCCCCCCGTAACCTACCATTTACAAAGTACAAACCCAGGCTTCGACAGAGCTGCAACAGATCCCTTCCGTTTTTGTTGATGGTGCTGTCACTGTTGTTTCTATGGGGGAGATTAAGACAGTTAGAAACAGTATGGCCTGTAATAAAGCTGTCCCCTCGTATGGTTGTTAGATCAGGTAGTGTTCCTGTGTGCACATTTGTGTCCCCACAGATGAGCACATTTCCCTGGGCCTGGAAATGGCACGTCTCTTCCTCAAGGCTGGGGAATATGTCCTCTCAGTAATATGGGGATTCCGAGGGGAGGGGGGGGGGGAGATATATATTGCGCAAAGGAACACATATTTTTCTGTCAGTACAAGTTATTTTTTTCAGCTTTAACCAAATGTGATATTTACCAATTTCGAGAGGATCAATTAGATTTTGTAGTTCGGATTTGTACCAAATGATCAATCCTCCAGAGTCTCTGCCTCTATTGACTGAGCTGTGTTTCTGTGACGGCAGAATTACCTCTCTGTAGCCTGTGGGACAGTTAGTGACAATGTATGCCTTACACCATGTCTCCTGCAGAATGATGACATCAACATCTTTAAGATTTTTTTAAACTCCAGTGCTAAACTCTTCAGTCCAAAGGTTGATGAGTTTAGGCCCTGAATGTTCCACATGGTAACTGATAGTGATTTCATGTTGCAAAAAGAAAGAACAGCACAGTCAAAAATACAGTAACTTCTAACTACTAAGTTGTTAAGAGTGAGATAAACAGGATAACAGCAAACATTTGTTCTGTTATATATATATATATATATTCCTATTCATTGAACAAGTAAACTTTTAGTACAATGTGTGTGTGTGTGTGTGTGCGAGAGCGTGCGCGTTTAGTGCAGTTTAGTGCAGATGTATTGGAGGAGCTGTTTAATCTCACTCAATCCTACAGGGTTCTGAGGACCTCCGCGTAGCTGCACTGGTCCTGCTGTTGGGCCCTGTGGAGTGGAGGGGGCCAGGTCTGGGCCGGGGGGCTTCCTCTCTGGTCTGGTAGAGGTGGTGATCTGGTGCGGGGTAGTAGGCTGGGCCCGGTCCAGTCTGGCTAAGCCGATGGAAGTGGTGATGCTCTGGTGGTGGGTGGAGCCTGTGGGGTGTGCTGGTTCTGGTGGGGCGTTGAGGGGGCCTGGGGCTCCTTGGTGGTGCAGTGGTCTGGTAGGGGTCTCTGGGTGGTCCTCTGTCCAGTGCGGCATGGGGTGTTTGTCTACCAAGTGCCACGTCCTTTAGAGACTTGGCAAACATCCCTATTGTCTGCTTCCTCAGGTGGGAGTGGTCGTGCAGATGCTCTGGGGTGACTGTTGGGTGGTGAGCAACGTGCACGTTCGGGAGTAGGCCACACCCTCTGGTGATGTCAGCGTTAACTTTCTGAATGGTACAGGAATAAAAGTCTTTGCGGGGCAGCAGAGTGGAGATGGTGATGTGGGAGTTGGGGGAACCACTCAAAGGCCCTCTCTGCTACTCTGTTGACCAGGCTGCCTACTCTCTCCTGCTCCTCTCGCAGGTTGTTGGTGCCGGTGTGAATAATAATGTGGCCTGGTGTGCCAAAGTCAGGCTGGGACAGGATGTGGAGTGCATCCTGCGTTTTTGGGCACCATATTTTGGACACCTTGTGGTGGGGGAAGAATTTATCCTCTTGGATGAATTTCCCATTTGAGTCAATGAGGATGGCCACCTCAGTGGGTTTTACCAGAGTAGTGGGTTTTACGGTGTGGGGCTGGGGCTGGGGTTCACAGGGCCTGTGTATAAGGAGGGGTGTGTGGGGGTGTGTCATGGGGGGGCCAGAGAGCTTCTCTCTGTAGTAGGTGTCCCCATGTGAGCCTCCTTGTTGACTGGGGGTGTGGGTAAAGGGTGGTCGGTATGGGGGTGGGGGGGTGGGGGGGGGTTGTGGGTGAGGGTGGGTCAGTGGGGGTGTTAGGGGTGGTGAGGGGCTGCAGCTTCTCTCTAAGGGTCTCTACAGTCTGTTCTCTATGCTGCAGCACCCTCTTGATGACAGACAACTCCTTTGCCATCTCCTCCTTTACCTGCACCAGCTCTCTCCTCATGGTGCCTTTACCTCCTCAAGCACTGTGGTGAGGCTCTCTCCTCATGGTGCCTTTACCTCCTCAAGCACTGTGGTGAGGCTCTCTCCTCATGGTGCCTGTACCTCCTCAAGCACTATGGTGAGGCTCTCTCCTCATGGTGCCTTTACCTCCTCAAGCACTGTGGTGAGGCTCTCTCCTCATGGTGCCTGTACCTCCTCAAGCGCTGTGGTGAGGCTCTCTCCTCATGGTGCCTTTCTCTCCTCATGGTGGCCTTTACCTCCTCAAGCACTGTGGTGAGGCTCTCTCCTCATGGTGCCTTTACCTCCTCAAGCACTGTGGTGAGGCTCTCTCCTCATGGTGGCCTTTACCTCCTCAAGCACTGTGGTGAGCCTCTCTCCTCATGGTGCCTTTACCTCCTCAAGCACTGTGGTAAGGCTCTCTCTCAGCTCCTGGACAGAGTTCTTCAGCTGGGTCCTGCACTGGTTGATCTGGTCCTGTAGAAGCTCTGTGTCTGGGCTGGAGGTGGTGTAGTCGGGGGGGGGCTGCTCCTTTAGCTCAGTAACCCATACCTCTAACAGAGCCAGCCTGTCTCTCAGCAGGCTGATGGTAGTGTGGTCTTGGCTCTGGTGGTCGTAGGCAGGCAGGGGGGAGGACAGATCTGTTGTGTGGGTCTGGGCCTGGGCTCCTGCTGTTGGAGTGCCTGAGGTGAGGGAGAGATCGGGGTGCTGTCCTTGTCCTTTTGGTTTCTGCTATCTTCCTTAGTCCTGCACAAAAGAGCTGAGTGCAGCCTCACTGCCCTGGACCATGTTTACCGTCAGTAACCGGTTTTCCTGGTCCTTTTCGCTGTCCTCCCCTTGCAGATGCCTTTCTTTATCGTATAGCTGAAATGCCTGGTTACAGCTGTATGCAGTAGTGTGGTCGGTGTAAATAACAGGTTTGCAACAGTCCTGTTGTGTATGCAGTCTCTCTCTCTCTCTCTCTCTCTCTCTCTCTCTCTCTCTCTCAATTCAATTTCAATTTCAATTTAAGGGCTTTATTGGCATGGGAAACGTATGTTAACATTGCCAAAGCAAGTGAAGTAGATAGTAAACTAAAGTGAAATAAAAAATCAATATTAACAGTAAACATTACACTCAGAAGTTCCAAAAGAATAAAGACATTTCAAATGTCATATTATGTATATATACAGTGTTGTAACAATGTGCAAATAGTTAAAGTACAAATGGGAAAATAAATAAACATAAATATGGGTTGTATTTATAATGGTGTTTGTTCTTCACTGGTTGCCCTTTTCTTGTGGCAACAGGTCACAATATTGCAGCTGTGATGGCACACTGTGGTTTTTCACCAGTAGATAAGGGAGTTTATCAAAATTGGGTTTGTTTTCAAATTCTTTGTGGATCTCTGTAATCTGAGGGAAATATGTGTCTCTAATATGGTCATAACATTTGGCAGGAAGTTAGGAAGTGCAGCTCAGTTTCTCTCTCTCTCTCTCTCTCTCTCTCTCTCTCTCTCTCTCTCTCTCTCTCTCTCTCTCTCTCTCTCTCTCTCTCTCTCTCTCTCTCTCTCTCTCTCTCTCTCTCTCTCTCTCTCTCTCTCTCTCTCTCTCTCTCTCTCTCTCTCTCTCTCTCTCTCTCTCTCTCTCTCTCTCTCTCTCTCTCTCTCTCTCTCTCTCTCTCTCTCTCTCTCTCTCCTTCTCTTCTGCAGGGAACCGCAGGGAACCGAATATATATACTGCAGAAGAGAAGGAGAGAGCAGCATATCTTGTGAATAGGGCATTTATCTGGTGTTATGGTGTTATAGCATCACCATCATAGCTCTGTGATGAGGCCTGGGAGAAATGGAGAAATGAATAGAAATCATTCAGAGGTTCCATTAAAAGCCAAGAGTATCACACAACACACACACACACACACTACACACACACGTGTGCAGTCAAACATATACAGACACACACACAGGGCCTATTAAAGTATTACAGGAGAAGGAACACTCTTTACAGGGCATTAGTGTGGCAGGGCTATGGGAAGAATTTAAATATACATATTATACAGTATATCTTCCTCTGGGCTCTGAAACCCCACCCTGGGAGAGAGATAAGGATGTTTACATAGTCCCTGACACAGAGCAGGAATTACATTAGGCTGAGGTGATCTAGTGTCCCAGTGTCTTTAAACACTTATATTATCCTTGATAAAGCCTTATGCTGTGTCTGTGTGTTACCACCATAGCATGGTGCCTGTACAGAATAAGGCGGGTCACAGCAAAGAGCTAACACAAACACACACACACACACACACACACACACACACACACACACACACACACACACACACACACACACACACACATAATAATGGTTCTAAATAGTACCAGATAGGGGTTCTTTGGCTTGTAACCATAGCGGAACCCTTTTTGGTGCTATATAGAACCATTTTTGGTGCTATATAAAAGCCTTTTTTGAAGGTTCTATAAAGAACCATGCTTATAAGGTTCTAAAGGGAACCTGTATGGTGGCTATAAAGAACCTGTTTCTAAGATTCTATAAAGAACCATTAAAAAAGGTTATATACAGCACCAAAAAAGGGTTCCTCTATGGTTACAACCCTTTTGGGCTATATAGGACCATTTTATGGTTCTATAAAGAACCTTTCAAATCTGAAAGGTTCTTTGTAAATCCTTTTGAAGAACCATACAGGGTTTTTATTCTGGTCAGCCATATTATATTCCATCGGCGTTATACTGTGTTAATTGACAAGTTGAATCAAGTGAGCTACCTCTGGAACAGCTGGGGGTCCCTGAGGAGAGAATTGAAACCACTGACTGATTTTGTCAACCATTCTCAATTGACACCAGGCCATAAAGGAGTCTATAGCCATAGTCATATAACACATATGATAGCATAACACAACAGATAGATGAACTGGAATGACACTCTCACTAACAAAAAGAGCTGTGACCAAACCAAGCCCCAAAATATTCAAATGAGCCGCTTCCCCTACATTTGAATTATTGCTAAAAGAGAAAAGAACCCTTTTGTTAACTGCAAAGAACCATTGAAGAGCTTAAAGGGTTATTTGAGTCATTATGGTTCCACATAGAACTATTCACCCTTCCCAAGGAACCCTCATTTTTTTGAGTGTACAGTACACACACACACACACACACTCCAGATCAGTCTAGGGTCACAGCGGAGGGCAGTCTGTATTGCGCTGTGTTTAAGACCGTTAAACTTAATGACCTCCTTCATCCTCCTAGCCTATTAAATAAACTACAACATTAGTCTGCCAAATGAAGTTTGGCCTTTTACGCTTGCTCTCCGGGATGTGGCGGTTTTATCAGGAAGTGATAAAAGGTAGATCATCTCACGCCCACTTGAGGGGAAGATGGGTTGATTTTAACAATGGAAACGATCCTACACCATACAGCTGATATGAGCTAATCTTATTCTAGCCCTGCAGTATGATTTAATAGGGCAGTGGCCTAATGGTATAGTCTTTTAATGAGGTGAAATGGTTATATGGTATATAGTGATAAGTTTAATAGAGAAACGTGCCTAGCTTATGACGCAGGCCTGACGAGCATAGATTCCTTGTCTTTATTGGGTTGGTGTAAAGCAGGAGTGAACATACTGTATCTGGTACACTACGGCTGCAGTATCTGCTGGTTCTCAGCCTGTGTTTCAATCAGAGACTGATAACACCTGGTTAACCATGTGGTTGAAATATCTGGCCAATCAATGATACCATGTGTCTTGTTTTTACACCAAACAAAAGAGCAGTAAAACAACCCTGGAGAACACTGGTGAAACCCTGACGTTGCCTTTAGACTGGAGGACTCCACTATGGACCTTGAGGTCCTCACCACTGCTATTGTCCGTCCTTCCCTCTAATCAGGGATTGATTAAGACTTTGGACCTTTGACACCAGGTGAGAGGTGAGCCAATCAGTGAAATTAATCAGTCATTTAACTACAAGGTAGAAAAGAAAACCAGCAGCAATGCAGCCCACAACGAATGGAGATGCGCTCCCTTGTTGTAAAGACTTGGCTTACACTTCTACAACAGGGCTGTTGTGTTTCAGGAGTTTACTTACGCCAAACAACTGATCCAGGATAATGTATTTGTCACCCCCCTATGGTTGAGGTTAGGATAGGGAACACTACCCACTATCAGACCTGTGTGTCACACAAAATTACTTCCCCGTTGTTTTTGACGAGTCACTGACACTCCATTACTGTGAACATGGGGAAAGGGACCTCAAGCAGTTGTAAATGTGTGTGTGTGTGTGTGTTTGTGTGTGTGTTCATGCATGTGTGTTATTGTGTGTTTGTGTTTGTGTGTTTTCCAGTACATTTGATTGAAGTGTAATCCCAGCAGGCTTATAGTACCTCTTATGAGCCCAGCATGTTTTCTGTCAGAACCGAGATGCTCTAACGTCAAATAAACAAGGAAGTGGTAGATATTCTTCCAAACTGACATATATACACAGAGGATGAGAGGTTTACTCACACTAAGAAAAGGCGAGTGAGAAGGGAAAGACAGAGAGAACGAGAGGGAAGAAGAGAGGGACAGTGGGAGAGAAAAAGTGCTACTCTATGTTATATGTAACAATTTGGTTGCTTCCTTGCTTTCTCTCTCTCCATCCCTCCCCTCTCGCTCTCTCTTTCTCTCTTGCTCTCTCTCTATCTCTCTCTCTCTCTCTCTCTCTCGCTCTTTCCCTCTCTCTATATATATCCCTTCTCTATGTCATTAGCCAGGGTGCTCTGTATTTATAACCTCCATAAAGTTTTTATGGCCTCACCATTACATGGAGGTCATACTGACATGCTAACACACACACAACACACACACACACACACACACACACACACACACACACACACACACACACACACACACTGTAGAAATAAATAAACACACAAGCACTCTGACATACAAAACACACTGTGCTGAACATACCGTACTACAAACGCACCTTTACACACACATCACAGAAAGTGGTACTATGCACACACAAGCACATGAACACACACATTCAAACACACTGGCGTGATGTGAGTGAGGTATATAAAAAGAGATGCAGTGTATCTGTTTCTATCGGCCTCATACTTATTGAGCTCTGCTGGCGATAAAACACTGGCTATCAATCCCTGAGTCCACCTACTAGGAAGCTTGGCTTCCGGGATCATGCCCCTGCCTTGTCCAATGGAAGGTCTTGTTGAGGAGTGGTGTATATCTCCCTGTTCCATCTCAGTGAGATAGTAGCGGCTCCTGTATCCTATCTGTACCGCATCGCACAAGCGCAATGACCAGCCTTAGAAATAAACAGTACAGGGGATACAAATAACACACACACACGCAAAAATAAACATTTGAATGCAGACACGCACACGCACGCACACGCACACACTTACTTGGAGCTGTAGTCTACACAGTGAAAACCAGTTAGAGGAACTAGAGAAATGGAGTTCTCTATCTGCCTCAATTCATTATTGCACTGTATTCAGTTACATCTGCTCCATCCCTGTCTCTATCTGATTGCCAAGCAGAACTAACCCAGTGACAAGAGCTCAGCATCTCTCCGGTGGCCAAGCAGAACTAACCCCAGGAGTGAATCAGGATACACAGAGAGATATGGCGACAGACACCTACAGTGAAACACACAGGCTTTTAAACAGCCTAGAAAAGCTGTGTTAGTAACCAGATCAGGTCATATTCCAATGGCAGTGTAATACAACATTCATTTAGCTGCCAGGGACTCTTCTGAATCCTGAGAAGAGAGAGAGAGAGAGAGAGAGAGAGAGAGAGAGAGAGAGAGAGAGAGAGAGAGAGAGAGAGAAGAGAGAGAGAGAGGAGAGAGAGAGAGAGAGAGAGAGAGAGAGAGAGAGAGAGAGAGAGAGAGAGAGAGAGAGAGAGAGAGAGAGAGAGGAGAGAGAGAGAGAGAGAGGAATATGGATAGAGAGCGAATAGGGAATGAAAAACGTAACCTTTCCGTCAACCCTAATCAGCACAGTTGACCCAGCAGGGTCCCAACTCCACTGCCTCCTGCCCAGCCAATGGAGAACACACCTGGGCTGCCCCCAAGCACAGCGTGCCCTCAACCCTGTAACTCACCCTGCAGCTAGGGCTGACGAGCGCGGGTGTTTGTCTACATGTGTTAAAAAAGAGGACTTATGTAAGTGTGTGTTGGTGTATGTATGCGTATGTGTGTGTGTTTGATACGTGCGTGTGTATGCAAGCATGTGTGTATGCAAGTGTGTGTGCATTCACGTATGCGGGCCTGTGTGTGTGTGTGTGTCTCCCTGACCTTGGTCCTGGCTCTTTAGCTCTCTGTGTTGGAAGGGGTTTAGCAGTGTTTGGCTGGCTGTAAAGTGCTGATCTGGACCAAGAGATGCATTACGGGCCAACGCTTCAACATCAATTAACACACCAGCAGGAGGTCACAGCACTGTAGAGAGATGTGTGTGCGTGTGTGAGAGAGAAAATCTCCTACAACGCAAAACAGTAGAATGGAGAAAAGTCAAAAGCAGAACAACTCTGCAGGAAAGAGGAAGTGATATCCTAAACAAGTACACCCCTCCATCCCTCCCTCCATCTTACCTGTGACGGAGAGCTCAGTGGTCCTGCGTACCACGAAGCCCCCAAAGGTGACCTCACAGGTGTAGTTGCCGATGTCGTCCTCTTTGACCTCTCTGATGGACAGAGTGTCTCTTCTCTGGAGGATGGAGGCCCGCCACTGCTTCGGACGACACTCCTGGGGTCACACGCACATGAGCATACACAATACAATGTGGAGTTACAGTGCTATTGACACTGAGACTCATTAAATCATCATAACATAGAGAACATGTTGGATTGTTATCTCATGAACACCAACAACAGCAATGAAGATTCTGCTGAGGTGGCCAATGCATGATGCCTTTGATTTCTGCATTGGTCACATACTGAATTTGTCAACGTTAAGTTGCTTTGGATAGTGGCATCTATTACAGTTAGGGACATTGGGGAAGAGGAGACCAAACAGAGTCATTATGTTATCCAGACTGTAGAGAGGACTGTGAAGAGAGCAGTGGAATGCATAGTGTATCACTGCCACCAGAGAGAACCCATATGGGAAGATGATAAGTTTAGTAACCTGAGTTATCCTACTTATTTAATAGAAGTGTATTGCACTGAACTGAATATTCCAGATTCAATATTCTCCGACTGGTAAGGACATGGAATGTCATTTGAAAAGTCTTCACTGGCAAAATAATGTGTGTGTGTGTGTGTGGTGTGTGTGTATGCGTATGTGTGTGGTGTGTGTGTGTGTACATAGGTGGAGTGTACATAGGCTCCTCAATACGGGTACTCTCTTCCCTCTCTGGCAGGGACAGCTCTGGCTCAGAGGATTCTATTCCACCATAGCTCGCGGCAACCCTCGGAATTCAATCAGCTCTGCTGCAGAGCAATCCAAATAACTCTGGGTTCCAGCGCTCCCAGTCATTATCCAAGCCTTAATTGAATTCTGGGAGAACCTGGAGGTCGAGCCCGACCGGCTAATTTACCACTGATCTGCCTTTGATTAGTTTGGCCTGGGCCGCTCCCTGGGATGCTCGCCTGTGATCCGCAGGCCATGACTGACCTCAACAGGGGAGAACTCAGGTGAGAAGGTAACTCGAGAGTCGGATAATAGATATCTTAGGCTAGCAGCATTTAGAGGACTCTCTCTCTCTCTCTCTCTCTCTCTCTCTCTCTCTCTCTCTCTCTCTCTCTCTCTCTCTCTCTCTCTCTCTCTCTCTCTCTCTCTCTCTCTCTCTCTCTCTCTCCCCATCTCCCTCCTTCCCCTCCCTCCCTTCCCCCTCCACTCTCCTCTGCTCTCCTACTTTTCCGCAGGGCAACGAGAACTATAATATAAAAAGGTTCTCTCCTCATCATGTGTGTGAATAATGAATCCCATCTTTGTGAAAGCCCTCTGTTCCTCTGTCTCTGTATTCTCTCCTTAGATGACCTCTACACGGGTACTGGTGCACTGCAGACAGGCGTCATGTAATTCTCCTATTATTAACACATCCCCCCTTGCATAATCTAACCCAGTCTCAGGCTCCTACGGACACAGCTTTTACATTCGTAGAAACAACTGGGAAGACATCTGAAAACAAAGCAATGAGGCACCATCTTCACCAAGGTAAATCAGACACGCACACACGCACGCACGCACCACACACACGCACACACGTCGCTCACCTTAAACCAGGTGATATCAGGGTCTTTCCCAGCTTCTATGTAGTCCTCTATGTCTGGACAGGTGATGTCTTTGCTCTTGCTGAGTTCGGCCTTCTCCGTATGTCTCATGTCAGAGTTGTAGCAGAGGTCTGTGTCATTCTCAGCCACGTGGAGAGACATGGACACCTTCATACAGTAGGTCGAATTCCTGGAACACACAAGCACAACCAAAAGGTCACTGACAAGATTCAGACTATAAGAGAAAATGCATTGTCAAAACAACTCTGCTTATTCTGCTTACATTAGCTTTCTTTTTTCTCTCTCCGACTTTCTTTATTAGTCCCTCTTCCCCTGTCCTCATTCCTTCCCACACGCACACAAACACACACAACACACACCGCAAACACACACGCGCACACACACACATTGTCGGAGTTAGTGCTAACGACGTGTTCAGCAGGCTTACTGAACCAATGACTCAGGCTCACGACCACTATTGATTAATGGAGGGCAGTGCAGCCTGCACTGGGAATAATAATGACACAACAGACACACACAACACACAAACACAAAGACCTGGGGACAGAAGGAGTGGAAGAACCTGCTTAGTCATCACAGTGATGTAATAGCCCTCCTGACAGCACAGGCAACGACCATACTGTAGGTTGGGTCTAAATACAGTCAAATGGCTTCATTTTCTTGTCTACCTTCCTTCATTATGAGTCATAGGAGGAAGCCAGTGGCATGACTGTAACATATGCTCATTGTCTGTAGCGGATGGCTAAGTTTGCATCACACAGAGACATCATCTCTTCAGATATATGAATTGCTGATGTACTCGTTCAATAAATGCCATGGCTGTTATTGGTCAGCGGAAAAGTTGGTGGCTTCGGGAGTATGTTGTGCAGTGTGCGTGTGTATGTATGGTATCCTGGAGATGTTTTACTACATGTTATAGCTCAATAAACACACCCGCTCTTGCAGTTCCACATCCTACCTGTGGGGGCAGCATCCCCAATACCACCACCCACTCTCTCTGCCTTGTGTGACCTGTGTAGCATATGGGGCTTCATTAATTACATTACCTTTACTGCTGGCCAGATGCTCCCATTCCGGCTACATGACAGGCTTTCATATGATGTAGTCAAGTTATGGAGTAACAAGAGAGTCACCTCTCCCATAGAAGCACCCCTGACCTCCAGACCATAAAACACATACAGCTGAGGCCTGTCAGACACTGCACCAAGCTACAAGAGATAGAGCCAACAGGCAGGCTGGGAGGCTCTCTTACTGTGGGATGGAGCTAACTGAGAATAGGGCTAGGTAGGATTGGACTGGAAAACCGTAGCCAGACGTTAGATAATACTATGACTGTGTTATTTTAAATGTTGCGTTTTTCTATCGCCTAAACATAAAGTAACTCCGGGTTCCAGCGCTCCCAGTCATTATCCAAGCCTTAATTGAATTCTGGGAAAACCTGGAGGTCGAGCCCGACCAGCTAATCTACCACTGATCTGTCTTTGATTAGATTAGTTTGGCCTGATGACCTCATAGCAGAGGGAACATCTGAGCCAATCAGATTCCTGGAGTCCCAGGGGAAACAATGAGGAGCTCTCTACCTGTTAACATTCAAACTGGGGGATCACTGCAGGATTGTGGGAAATTGTTAGTGTTGTTTGATTGATGGACAGTCAGGGGTCGACAATTCGTCCGAAACGTTCAAATGCTGTTTCAGTCCAACACAGCAAGGATTAGTCTCCTACTCGCGTTAGCTTCCATTCTCCACACATTATTATCCCCCACATACGTACGCTCCCAGAGTAATCACAACAGGAAAACCACACACGTAGACACAGAGAGATGCAGGCTCATTTGAGAGGTGGTGAATTAATTCAGTGGGAGACACATGCATGGACTACAAAGGTGGAGGGAGGGAGGGTGTTTAGAGAGAAAACACTGGAGGTTACAGCTCTCATTTACATTAAGTGGGGATGGAGAGAGAGAGAAAAAAAGAGAGGGGGAGAGGAGGAAGAGAGATAGACAGAGGGGGTAGAGAGAGAAACAAAAACAAGGAGAGAGATAGAGAGAGGGTGAGAGGGAGGGAGAGAGCAGGGGAGAGAGAGAACATGATTGTTATGTAGATTAAGTCACTTCACAACATACACTGATGGAAAAGTTAGAGTTCCAGACAGCAAAGGAGAAAAGGCACTAACACACACACACACACACATACACCACATCTCCTTCAGGAAAAAACATCTGGAAGGTTTCAATGCTAAACTGTACTTTCTCCACAGATTTAGATATAGCCAACTCAATATAGCGGCATACTCCATGCACCACAATACAGTAAGACTATCTACGCTCCAAATAGTTGATAATAACCGCTACCAGTCAAACTTCAAGTGAATGGTTGAAAATCTGACCAGACTTATACAATACGACTATCAATCACTGAGAAAAAGCAGGAGACAAAAATGTGTTATTGTGATATCGACTGTACGAGCAGCAATGAACTCTCCTCTCTCTCTCTCTCTCTCTCTCTCTCTCTCTCTCCTCTCTCTCTCTCTCTCTCTCTCTCTCTCTCTCTCTCTCTCTCTCTCTCTCTCTCTCTCTCTCTCTCTCTCTCTCTCTCTCTCTCTCTCTCTCTCTCTCATCTCTCCTCTCTCTCTCTCTCTCTCTCTCTCTCTCTCCTCTCTCTCTCTCTCCTCTCTCTCTCTCTCTCTCTCTCTCTCTCTCCTCTCCTCTCTCTCTCTCTCATCTCTCTCTCTCTCTCTCTCTCTCTCTCTCTCTCTCTCTCTCTCTCCTCTCTCTCTCTCTCTCTCTCTCTCTCTCTCTCTCTCTCTCTCTCCCCTCCCCCCCAGCAGAGCTGCTTGGTGGAAGTGTTTGGGTCATGTGTGCTCAAATTTGAGACTCAGAAGCTTACCCTCCAACAAAAAGAGAATTGATTTCAGCTCAGCTGCAAATCTCCAAAGTGCTTCTCTGATTAGGATATTGGAGAACTCTTGAATCCCCCCCATACACTACATCTGACTGAATACATGAAGCCTGAAGAATTTTAACACTTTAAAACACTGGAGAACATGCTTTTCATAATGCATGTGATCTGCTTGTCTAGTGTCATACAGAAATTATTTTTAAAGTAATGGTCAAGTCTTAGAGAGGGAGAGAGTGAAGGAGAGAGGAGTGAAAGAGAGAGTACTATGTTGCCTCCAGGCCTATGAGAAACATCCACTTCAGACCCTCTCAACAGAACGACAAAAACACAACCCCTTTGATTCTGACTCAGCCAGAGAAAGGAAGGGGGAAGAGATTGTGAGAGAGAGGGAGCGCGAGTGAGAAGCGACAGCAATCAATATCACAGAGGAGTACCCACAGTTAAATGTAGAGGGATGGAGTAAAGGAGGAAGGGAGCATGTAGCCAAAAGAGTAAATAATCCCTAGTTTCCCTAGTTTGTTCCTCGTGTCTTATCGTAGCTCTAGTATCCCTACTGTCCCTCCTGTCTTACCGTAGCACGTAGAAGTTGACTAGAGCAGTAGAGCACAGTTAGTCCCTCGTGTCTTTCCGTAGCACGCAGGAATAGACTAGAGCAGCAGAGCACAGTTTGTCCCTCGTGTCTTACCGTAGCACGCAGGAGTAGAGGCCCACGTCCTGCAGGTCGGCCGGTCTGAACCAGATGGCGTCCTCCTCCTTGCTCATGCGCACGCCGTCAAAGGAGATGGGCTCCTCGAAGTCTCCGTGGCCCAGGCCAGAGCTGCGGTACCACATGAGGCTAAGGCCCACACTCTGAGCCTGGCTGTAGTTGGCCCGGATGTAGCCGTAGAACAGGGCACACTTCAGCCTCACAGGCTCTCCCTGCAGCACACGATACTTCAGGTAATCCACCGACCAGTCTGTACAGAGGTCAACTATGGAGGGAGAGAGAGAAAGAGAGACAGAGAGAGAGAGAGAGAGAGAGAGAGAGAGAGAGAGAGAGAGAGAGAGAGAGAGAGAGAGAGAGAGAGAGAACCAGGATGTTGTTATATTCTATTGACCAGTCCGTACAGCTGTCAACTACAGGGGGAGAGATAGAAGGGGATGTTGAGTTAGCTATCCTCAAGACAGAGGAGAGAGAGTTAAATTATTATTCTCTGTAGACAAGTCCGTACAGCTGTCAACTATGGGGGGGTTACACATGTTTCTACCCTACCATCATTAGTCCTTAATCAGTAAACATGGAAACAAAACAACAAAAACACACAACCATGTTGTGCACTGAGCGAGAGAATCCTACATCTGGGAAAACAGATTTCAGCTGAATTTAATCAGTGTGGCCTTAGTGGATGCTAAATCAGTGTGTGTGTGTGTATTTCTGTCTGTGCCACTTTCTGTTTTGTATTCTCT